>NC_136497.1:144495960-144895960 GCF_053919585.1 Euprymna scolopes | reverse complement strand
AACAAATTTTAAGTAAACAAATAACATTATGTCAGGAAAACAACACAGCTATCGTTTCGGGAAAACATCTAATTCGTGTAACTAATATTGTCGGCTTCTGTGGTGGAATTTTTAAAAGAAATCATCCCAGCCATATGTGTGAGTTTATAAGAAATGAACTAACAAACAGACGAAGTTCTTTTTTTATATAATAGAAATAAAGAGAGAAATCATAGAAAACGTATTAAAGGTAACAATATCAGATGAGATATAATAGTACAGATAGATATAGATAGTTAATTAATGTATTAAAAAAATATTTAAGAATAAAAAAAATAATTTAATCATTTTTCACTTAAATTAAAATTTAAATAAATTATATTTTCGCTAATTGTTTTCTAGGAAGTGAAAAAGATTTCGTAGAAAAATCAAGTTTCATTATGTATTTATAAATCATCCAATCAAATTGCTTCCAATTTATGAAACGTCACACATTTTTATAAACTTTCCTTACTTTTATCATTTATATTCAGCAATTCAACCAGCCAAACGTGTTTCTTCTACAAGTTTCTAACTTTAAATATTAAAGACGATAAAATGTAAGTAAAATTCTATTTTAAAATATCACTTTAATTTTAATTTTTACATTTTATGTTTTTATTAATACAGGGTGACCCAAATAAAAACGAAAAACATAGAAAGTATATCTAGAACATAGGATAGTCTTATACAGGGTGACACCCCCCCCAAAAAAAAAACGCTAAATGGAGGCCATCTAGAACATATGCTGTAGAACGGTGAAAAAAAGGCCAAAGGCGCTAGTGTTTTGATGTGATGTCTTGAATAAAATAAACTAGTTATGACCAAAGTTTCATTTCATTCGGACAAAACACTAAGAAACGGGACATAATTAGAGTTGGGGCACATTTTTTTGGGTCACCCTGTATAAGCAATATCGATTTTTCACTAATTTATATCATTTTTTTTAAACTGATGTAACCGATAGTAATACGAAGTTTATTTATTTATTTATTTATTTTTGTGGAGGTTTAACCTCAAAATGATTATAATGTTTTCTAATCAATAAAGACTGGCTATGTTATGCTATTTAACAAATTTTAAAAAGTGATTTAATTTCAGAATTTTATTTCCAAACAAAATATTTAATTGTTTAATTTAACAGTATATTTTAAAGGATGAATTTCTTCTTCAATTTTGACCATTTACATTTTTTTTTGTTTTACCTTCGGCCTGTTTCAGATAAAAAGGGCGTTTTCATCTCCGTCGTTCGGTCTGTGTTTGAACCGGACAATCATAAAATATCGTTGCTATTTATTTCTTTGATTGTCTTCTTTAAATTTTTTTAAATCTAATTTTACGATCCTACGTTTTTATTTTCGAGTGAAAAATAGTTTTCGTTAATCCCAACACAAACCTTAAGTGCGAGTTGGCAAGAAAATTTGCTTCCTACGCGCAGATTTTTGAGCTATTTCTTTATATATATATATATATATATATATATATATATATATATATACAGGGTTATTCAAAAATCAAGAGACTTTATTCAAAAACCAAGAGACTTTATTCAAAAATATAAAGACTTTATTCAAAAATATAAAGACTCTATTCAAAAACCAAGAGACTTTATTAAAAAATCAAGAGACTTCATAATTTCATTTATTCAACACCTGTTATTACTTGGTAGATTAGGTCCCACATTTTTCTTATGAGATTTTCAAAAATTTGCACATCCTCCCCATTTAAGTTTTCCAAAACATTACCAACATTAATTTTTAATTCTTCCTTAGTAACAGCACGAGGTCTTATGGCCGAGTATCTAGACTTAACCATACTAAAAACATTTTCTATAGGGTTAAGGTCGGGGCTGTAGGGGGGAAGATATACAACTTCAATCTGGTGAGATTCTAAAAACTCTTTAACAACAATTGTCTTGTGGATTGGGGCGTTATCCATTACTAAGACTACATTTCTCCTTAAAACACCCTCATTAACAGCCCCGACGAGAAACTCAAGAAACCTCTCCCCATTAAACGATCCATCAATCAGTTTGTAATAGGATAAGCTGAACTGTGAAATAATACAGCAGGCTGATAGGTTTTGTCCTGTAGAAGGGGGCACATAAGTAACTGGGCTTACACCAATTTGCGAATATCCATAATTTTTGGATGTGTGCAAATTAAAGCCTGTTTCATCCAGAAACAAAACTTCGCGGTTTCAATATCCCACAAAAGCCCTGGCGTATTCTCTCATTTTTTCACGGTGATTATTCGTGTTAACGACAGCTGCCTTCCTCTTCAGCCTTTTTCTTGTTAGCCCCGCTTCCTTCAAAAGTCTGCAAACGGAGGTTTGATTCGGGGTAAATCCAAATTTTTCTTCAAACTTTGTTTGAATCCCTTTTTGAGTTAACGACTGCTCTTCATTAATAATATTTTTAACCTTGTTTACCAAGTCAGGATGCTGTGTTGTAGGTCGCCCTGATTTTCTATAATTCTCAGAATAAGAGGAATCTGGATTTTCTCTTATCTTTGAAACTGTTTTATACACAGTAGACTTGCTCTGTCCTGTCATCTGCATAATTTCCGTTGCAGGAACATTTTGCCCAACAAGCCTTTTTATTAACTCAAAAAGAGATTCATTCATCATTACTCTGGGTTTCTTGTTAGCAGAACCATCCGAGTTCATATTGTTCTCCATACCTTGATTTGATTCTACCATTAAGGGTAAAATTTAAAAATAATTTCTTTTTATATCTGAAAAAGTCTTTATATTTTTTAATAAAGTCTTTTGATTTTTGAATAAAGTCTTTATATTTTTGAATAAAGTCTCTTGATTCTTGAATAACCCTGTAAAAAAATGTCCTTTTCTGTAATTATGTATCCATAACGTTATCACCGATACTAAACCCGAGGTTTTTTTTCATTTTATTTTTTTTATTTTATTTTTTTATTTTATTTTTTTATTTTATTTTTTTATTTTGTTTTTTGGGGGGTTAACCCTTAAATTCTGCCAAATTATAATAAAAGGGCGTGGCTGTTTAATAAATTTTAAGAAGTGGTTTTATATCAGATTTTTGTAAAAACAACTGTAGCATGTTAATCGCTAAAATAATATTCTATTTTGCTTTTAAAAATCTTCTTACAAAAATTGTATAAAAATAATTTATGCAAGCAAAGTCCGTATATTGGTTCAGGGAATACGGCTATGACTCTCTACCTATCGCTCTTCCACGAGACATTAATGAATTCGTTGTTGCTCATCAACTACGACCCCATTAACGCTGTTTTCTAAAAATGTTTGATGTTTTGAAACATTTTTCTTTGCAGATCCACAAACACTAGCGTGTAGTTTGTTTTTTTGTTTTTTTTCTGTCCGTGCAGTGCCCGTATTGGGCAATTGTTCTGCCAAGCATAACGAAATATGAAACCATGAACGGAATTTTGCATCAGTCATCTTTTTTCCATGACCTTGCAAAAGGGAGGCGCTTAAGTGGGTTTTCAAACTTTATATATATATATATATATATATATATATATATATATATATATATATATGTATGTGTGTGTGTGTGTGTGTGTGTGTGTGTGTGTACATACGTGTGTGTGTATGTGTGTGTGTATGTGTGTGTGTGTGTGTGTGTGTGTGTGTGTGTGTGTGTGTGTGTGTGTGTGTGTGTGTGTGTGTGTGCGTATACTAGCATTCAGCCCTGCTTGCCCGGGTATTTGGAGGTGTATTTTGAGCTAAAAGAAAGGCGTCCATTTTTTTTTAATTTGACCCCTATTATGACCCCTTAACATTTATTGTTTTGGGCCTAAATCAAGTTATTAAGTTAGATCCATGTCCAAGTAACCTATATCTAAAATTTCAAGTGTTTAGAGCCCAAATTGTCGGAGGAGTCTGGTAGAGTTCTCAAAGGTCAAATCGTTGAACTTTGACCCCTTAACAGCCAAATTTCTGGCCAAAAACCGATCACAAAGATTTTCCCAAATCTCAGTACCCTGTATATCAAATTTCGAATCTGTAGACTTAAAATTGGGAAATGTACACACAGAGAAACACACAGAGAAACACACACAGACACGTTTACTTTTATATATATATATACATATATATATATATATATATATATATATATATATATATATATATATATTTAACATTAAGGGGAGATAGATATATATAAATACCCGTTCACATACACTTTTTTCGTAATAAAGTTAGAACCTAGAATTAAATGGAATCGAGCAATTGCATCGACAACGGACAACGCCAGACCCGAATTGGGTTTCGATGTCCTGCATCTCACCAGTGACGTGCTCCGGCATAGATGTGTAGATGTGATATCGTCGGCCTGCATACTTGCAGTACCTTAGTTGTAACAGACGCGTTACTTGTCACATCGTACAATGGAATTAGATGCAGAAATATAAATTAAAATCGAGGCATGGCCAATAGATTGCACCGTGGACGGTATGGTTGGATCGCCAGTACTGCACGCTTCATATGTGCGACGACCCGGGTTTGCGCCTATGTCCGAGCACGTCACTGATTAGATGCAGTACATCGAAACCCAATTCGGGTTTGACGTTGTCCGTTATCGATGCAATTTCTCGATGATGTGGGGGTAGGAAGAGGGGGGTACTTTAAAATTCGAGTCTTAATGTTAAAGTTTTTGGCGTCTCGTTGGTGAGATGATTTCTTGATAAGTATTTCTTGACCTGTTGGGTGTTCGCTTACGTTCGGAGGCGGGGGGGGGCTATGATTCTGTTTATTTATTTGGTTTTTATTTGTTGTTAATTGTTTGGAGAGGGTTAACTAGTGGCGCACGCGCGAGCACACATCTGCGCACGTACACACATATATACTTAAAGAAACGTTCACATGTACACATACATCTCCGCTCTGGCGTGCAAATATATGCACATATGTGCGCATACATGCATAGACACCCGCGCCGCTACCGCTTACGTCAAATTTTCCTTAAGGTGCTAAAATTGAGTATGTGTGTGCAAGCATGGATGCGCTCATACACATGCATAACATTAAGACTCGAATTATAAAGTAACCCCCTCCTCCTTCACCCACATATTCCCCTTCCCCCTCCATGTTTCCCTATGCCCTAAGCCACACCAGAAATGAACTTCCCAGACCCTCCCCCACAAGTTCCTTAAACTCCAAAACTAAAACATTACCGACATACCAAAACAAACAAAACATCATATCAAAACACTAGGGTCTTTGGCCTTTTTTTCTCCGTTGACTGTAAAATGCTCAGAAAAACAATTGAATGTCGTTGGCCTTCGAGACAAGATCAAAGTGTAGTATCTGTTCCGGCAGATACTGCAAGCAAAGACCAGATGTGGGGGCAACCCCACATACCTGACCTTTAATCAGCTCCCATTTCCCACCTCTCGGGAGCTGGTCCCCTTTTTCCCTTCCCCCTCCCTTCACTCCTCACATTAAAAATTGGCCTTGTGCCTAATTTGCTCGGTGGGGGAGCAAATAAATACCATCTGTTCCGGCAGATACTGCAAGCTATGACTAGCTATAACTAGCTATGACTAGCAAAGACCAGATGTGGGGGCAACCCCACATGCCTGACCTTTAACCAGCTACCATTTCCCACCTCTCGGGAGCTGATCCCCTTTTTCCCTTCCCCCTCCCTTCACTCCTCACATTAAAAATCGGCCTTGTGCCTAATTTGCTTTGTGGGGGAGCAAATAAATACCATCTGTTCCGACAGATGCTGCAAGCTATGACTAGCAAAGACCAGCTATGACTAGCAAAGACCACATGTGGGGGTAACCCCACATATCTGACCTTGGTCACTGAAGGGGCAACCCTTCATACCAACAGTTTCTAATCCAGCTCCCATTTCCCACCTCTCGGGAGCTGGTCCCCCCTTTCCCTCCCCCTATCTCCACATTAAAAAACAGCCTTGTGCCTAATTTGCTCAGTGGGGAAGCAAATAAATACAATCTGATCTTCAAATGCTAAAATTCAATGTCTTGTTCTCTGTCAGAGGAGGAGAAATCCTTAACGACTGAGACAATTTTTATTTTTGTTCCTTTTCTCCACATTAAAAAACGACCCTGGTGTCTAACTCTGTCCCGTGTAAATAGGAACAATTTAATGTCCTCTTTTTTTTTTGGGGGGGGGGTCACCCTGTATAAGCAATATCGATATTCACTAGTGTATCTTATGTTTTTTATATCACCGATAGTAATACGAAGTTTATTTTTTATTTTTATTTATTTTTATTTTTTATTTATTTTTTTATTTTTATTTATTTATTTATTTATTTATTTATTTGCGAAAGTTTAAGCTCAAAATGATTATACATTCTTCCAATTAATAAAAAAACAGGCGTGGCTATTTAATGAATTTTAAGAAGTGGTTTAATGTCGGAATTTTGTTTCAAAACAAAATTATTGATTGTTTAATTTAGATAGATATAGATCGATAAATTAAGCATTTAAAAATACGTAAGAACAAAAATATTTCATTTTTGTCTGTCTTTATTTGAATTGAACTTTAATAAACAGTATTTTCGTTTATTGCTTACAGGGAAGTTAAATATATTTCGCAGAAAAACCCAGTTTCATTATCTATTTATAAATCATCCAATGAAATTGCTTCAAAGTTATGTGACGTCACACATTTTTACTAAACTTGTTTTACTTTTATCATTTTATTTCAGCAATTCCAGCAGCCAACCTTGTTTCTTCTACAAGTTTATAATAATCTATTAAGGACGATAAAATGTAAGTAAAATTTTATTTCAAAATATAACATTAATTGTTAGAAGTTTTTTTTCCTTAATACAAGCAATATCGATATTCACTAGTGTATCTTATTTTTTTTTTTAATTGATATCACCGATAGTAATACGAACTGTATTTTTTTATTTATTTATTTTTATTTGTAATATATATATATATATATATATATATATATATATATATATATATATATATATATATATATATATCGAGAAAGTTTAAGCTCAAAATAATTATACATTCTTTCCAATTAATTAAAACGGGCGTGGCTATTTAATGAATTTTAAGAAGTGGTTTAATTTCGGAATTTTGTTTCAAAACAAAATTATTAATTGTTTAATTTAGATAGATATAGATCGATACATTAAGCGTTTAAAAATATGTAAGAACGAAAAATATTTCATTTTTGTCTGTCTTTATTTGAATTGAACTTTAATAAACCGTATTTTCGTTTGTTGTTTACAGGGAAGTTAAATATCTTTCGCAGAAACCCACAGTTTCATTATCTGTTTATAAATCATCCAATCAAATTGCTTCAAAGTTATGTGACGTCACACATTTTTACTAAAACTGTTTTTACTTTTATCATTTTATTTCAGCAATTCAACCAGCCAAACGTGTTTCTTCTTGAAGTTTATAAAAAATTATTAAAGACGATAAAATGTAAGTATAATTTCATTTCAAAATATCACATTAATTGTTAGAATTTTATTTTGTATTTTTATAAGCAATATTGATTTATTGTAAAATGGTCCTGAAATTTATAGCATGTGTATACAAAATGTTTTTTTTTCTGCAATTATGTATTCACAACGACATCATTCGATTTTTTCGTTTATTTTGTTGTTGTTTTTTTAGCAGGGTTTTAACCCAAATATTTTTCCTATTAAAAAAAGGGGGTGGCTATTTAATAAATATTAGAAGTGATTCCATATCTAATTTATATTTCAAGACAACATATTCACTTTTTTTTTTTACATAGACGTCACCACTTATCAAGGCCGATAGGCCACTCAAGGATAAGGGTTAAAGAGTGTAGAGTAGTCAAAAGGACAATATAGTAATCGATAGTAATGGAAGTTCGGTAAATTTGTTAACTTAAGTGGAACGGCTCATCAAGAACTTGTTTACGTTGGACTTGAAGACAACCATATTATAGACAGCTGGAAAGCAGGAAAACGGAAGACAATTCCACAGGCGTGCAGTTCTAAGGAAGAAGCTTTGATCATGGAATCTATGTTTAGGTTTAGGCACAGATAAAGAGTGGGGAAAATTATTGATAATGTTTTCAGCTAGTCTAGTGTTTCTTGTGAAAGTTTGGCGAGGGAGGACCATAGATTGAAGCTCAGTCGAACACTTTCCATGAAAATAACGATAAAGCAGAGACAAACTCACAACATCTCTTCTGTGAGACAGAGGTTGCAGCGAAGAGAAAAGGACATCTCCCACCAGGCCCCGAAGTCTATTTTGAACCCTATCAAGGCAGGACAAGTCTTTCTTCGATTGTAGCATGTTGACTCTTTAATAATATTCTGATTAACTCCCAAATCTTTATTTTAAAAAATCCGTATTAAAAGAAATCTGCATTCAAAAAATTCATATTTAAAAAAAATCCGTATTGAAAAGAATCCATATTAAAAAAATCCATAGCAAAAAAAATCCATATTAAAAAAAAATCCATATTCAAAATAACTCCGTATTAAAAAGACTCTATATAAAAAAACATATTTAAAAAATCCGTATTTAAGAAAACCATGTTAAAAAAAAACGTATATAAAAAACTATGACTCTAATTTATATTATTTATTGTTATGACTCCAATTTATATTATTTATTGTTATGACTCTAATTTATATTAATTATTGTTATGACTCTAATTTATATTAATTATTATTATGACTCTAATTTATATTATTTATTGGTATGACTCTAATTTATATTAATTATTATTATGACTCTAATTTATATTATTTATTGTTATGACTCTAATTTATATTATTTATTGGTATGACTCTAATTTATATTAATTATTATTATGACTCTAATTTATATTAATTATTGGTATGACTCTAATTTATATTAATTATTATTATGACTCTAATTTATATTATTTATTGGTATGACTCTAATTTATATTAATTATTATTATGACTCTAATTTATATTATTTATTGTTATGACTCTAATTTATATTAATTATTGTTATGACTCTAATTTATATTAATTATTATTATGACTCTAATTTATATTATTTATTGTTATGACTCTAATTTATATTAATTATTATTATGACTCTAATTTATATTATTTATTGTTATGACTCTAATTTATATTAATTATTATTATGACTCTAATTTATATTATTTATTGGTATGACTCTAATTTATATTAATTATTATTATGACTCTAATTTATATTATTTATTGGTATGACTCTAATTTATATTATTTATTGGTATGACTCTAATTTATATTAATTATTGTTATGACTCTAATTTATATTAATTATTATTATGACTCTAATTTATATTATTTATTGGTATGACTCTAATTTATATTAATTATTATTATGACTCTAATTTATATTATTTATTGTTATGACTCTAATTTATATTAATTATTATTATGACTCTAATTTATATTATTTATTGTTATGACTCTAATTTATATTAATTATTATTATGACTCTAATTTATATTATTTATTGGTATGACTCTAATTTATATTAATTATTATTATGACTCTAATTTATATTAATTATTGGTATGACTCTAATTTATATTAATTATTATTATGACTCTAATTTATATTATTTATTGGTATGACTCTAATTTATATTAATTATTATTATGACTCTAATTTATATTATTTATTGTTATGACTCTAATTTATATTAATTATTGTTATGACTCTAATTTATATTAATTATTATTATGACTCTAATTTATATTATTTATTGTTATGACTCTAATTTATATTAATTATTATTATGACTCTAATTTATATTATTTATTGTTATGACTCTAATTTATATTAATTATTATTATGACTCTAATTTATATTATTTATTGGTATGACTCTAATTTATATTAATTATTATTATGACTCTAATTTATATTATTTATTGGTATGACTCTAATTTATATTATTTATTGGTATGACTCTAATTTATATTAATTATTGTTATGACTCTAATTTATATTAATTATTATTATGACTCTAATTTATATTATTTATTGGTATGACTCTAATTTATATTAATTATTATTATGACTCTAATTTATATTATTTATTGTTATGACTCTAATTTATATTAATTATTATTATGACTCTAATTTATATTATTTATTGTTATGACTCTAATTTATATTAATTATTATTATGACTCTAATTTATATTATTTATTGGTATGACTCTAATTTATATTAATTATTATTATGACTCTAATTTATATTATTTATTGGTATGACTCTAATTTATATTAATTATTATTATGACTCTAATTTATATTAATTATTGTTATGACTCTAATTTATATTAATTATTATTATGACTCTAATTTATATTATTTATTGTTATGACTCTAATTTATATTAATTATTATTATGACTCTAATTTATATTATTTATTGGTATGACTCTAATTTATATTAATTATTATTATGACTCTAATTTATATTATTTATTGGTATGACTCTAATTTATATTAATTATTATTATGACTCTAATTTATATTAATTATTGTTATGACTCTAATTTATATTAATTATTATTATGACTCTAATTTATATTATTTATTGGTATGACTCTAATTTATATTAATTATTATTATGACTCTAATTTATATTATTTATTGTTATGACTCTAATTTATATTAATTATTATTATGACTCTAATTTATATTATTTATTGGTATGACGCTAATTTATATTTATTAATTTTATGACTCTAATTTATATTATTTATTGTTAAGACTCTAATTTATATTATTTATTGTTATGACTCTAATTTATATTAATTATTGTTATGACTCTAATTAATATTATTTATTGTTATGACTCTAATTTATAATATTTATTGTTATGACCCACAATTAATAATATTTATTGTTATGACTCTAATTTATATTATTTATTGTTATGACTCTAATTTATATCAATTATTGGTATGACTCTAATTTATATTATTTATTGTTATGACTCTAATTTATAATATTTATTGTTATGACCCACAATTAATAATATTTATTGTTATGACTCTAATTTATATTATTTATTGTTATGACTCTAATTTATATTAATTATTGCTATGACTCTAATTTATATTATTTTTGTTATGTCTCTAATTAATATTTATTGGTATGACTCTTATTTATATTAATTATTGTTATGACTCTAATTTATATTAATCTTGTTATGTCTCTAATTAATATTTATTGGTATGACTCTAATTTAGATTATTTATTGTTATGACTCTAATTTATATTAATTATTGTTATGACTCTAATTTATATTATTTATTGTTATGACTAATTCATATTATTTATTGTTCTGACACTAATTTTTATTATTTTTTGTTATGACTCTAATTTATATTATTTATTGTTATGACTCTAATTCATATTATTTATTGTTATGACTCTAATTTATATTATTTATTGTTATGACTCTAATTTATATTATTTATTGTTATGACTCTAATTTTTATTATTTATTGGTATGACTCTAATTTATATTATTTATTGTTATTACTCTAATTTATATTATTTATTGTTATGACTCTAATTTATATTATTTATTGTTATGACTCTAATTTATAATATTTATTGGTATGACTCTAATTTATATTATTTATTGTTATTACTCTAATTTATAATATGTATTGGTATGACTCTAATTTATATTATTTATTGTTATGACTCTAATTTTTAATATTTATTGGTATGACTCTAATTTATATTATTTATTGTTATGACTCTAATTTATATTATTCATTGTTATGACTCTAATTAATATTATTTATTTTTATGACTCTAATTTATATTATTTATTGTTATGACTCTAATTTATAATATTTATTGGTATGACTCTAATTTATATTAATTATTGTTATGACTCTAATTTATATTAATTATTGGTATGACTCTAATTTATATGTATTATTGTTATAACTCTAATTTATATTATTTATTGTTATGACTCTAATTTATATTAATTATTGGTATGACTCTAATTTATATTATTTATTCTTATGACACTAATTTATATTTATTGGTATGACTCTAATTTATATTAATTATTGTTATGACTCTAATTTATATTATTTATTGTTATGACTCTAATTTATATTATTTATTGTTATGACTCTAATTTATATTATTTATTCTTATGACTCTAATTTATATTATTTATTGTTATGACTCTAATTTATATTTATTTGTATGACTCTAATTTTTATTATTTATTGTTATGACTCTAATTTATATTATTTATTGTTATGACTCTAATTTATATTATTTATTGGTATGACTCTAATTTATATTATTTATTCTTATGACTCTAATTTATATTATTTATTCTTATGACTCTAATTTATATTATTTATTGTTATGACTCTAATTTATATTTATTTGTATTACTCTAATTTATATTATTTATTGTTATGACTCTAATTTATAATATTTATTGATATGACTCTAATTTATATTATTTATTGTTATTACTCTAATTTATAATATGTATTGGTATGACTCTAATTTATATTATTTATTGTTATGACTCTAATTTTTAATATTTATTGTTATGACTCTAATTTATATTATTTATTGTTATTACTCTAATTTATAATATGTATTGGTATGACTCTAATTTATATTATTTATTGTTATGACTCTAATTTATATTATTCATTGTTATGACTCTAATTTTTAATATTTATTGTTATGACTCTAATTTATATTATTTATTGTTATGAGTCTAATTTATATTATTTACTGTTATGACTCTAATTTATATTATTTATTGTTATGACTCTAATTTATATTTTTTATTGTTATGACTCTAATTTATATTATTTATTGTTATGACTCTAATTTATATTAATTATTGGTATGACTCTAATTTATATTATTTATTGTTATGACTCTAATTTTTAATATTTATTGGTATGACTCTAATTTATATTAATTATTGTTATGACTCTAATTTATATTAATTATTGGTATGACTCTAATTTATATTATTTATTGTTATGACTCTAATTTATATTATTTATTGGTATGACTCTAATTTATAATATTTATTGGTATGACTCTAATTTATATTATTTATTGTTATTACTCTAATTTATAATATGTATTGGTATGACTCTAATTTATATTATTCATTGTTATGACTCTAATTTATAATATTTATTGGTATGACTCTAATTTATATTATTTATTGTTATTACTCTAATTTATAATATGTATTGGTATGACTCTAATTTATATTATTTATTGTTATGACTCTAATTTTTAATATTTATTGTTATGACTCTAATTTATATTATTTATTGTTATTACTCTAATTTATAATATGTATTGGTATGACTCTAATTTATATTATTTATTGTTATGACTCTAATTTATATTATTCATTGTTATGACTCTAATTTTTAATATTTATTGTTATGACTCTAATTAATATTATTTATTTTTATGATTCTAATTTATATTATTTATTGTTATTACTCTAATTTATAATATTTATTGGTATGACTCTAATTTATATTAATTATTGTTATGACTCTAATTTATATTAATTATTGGAATGACTCTAATTTATATTATTTATTGTTATGACTCTAATTTATATTATTTATTGGTATGACTCTAATTTATATTAATTATTGGTATTACTCTAATTTGTATTATTCATTGTTATGACTCTAATTCATATTTATTGGTATGACTCTAATTTATATTAATTATTGTTATGACTCTAATTTATATTATTTATTGTTATGACTCTAATTTATATTATTTATTGTTATGACTCTAATTTATATTATTTATTGTTATGACTCTAATTTATATTAGTAATTCTTATGACTCTAATTTATATTATTTATTCTTATGACTCTAATTTATATTATTTATTCTTATGACTCTAATTTATATTTATTTGTATGACTCTAATTTATATTAATTATTGGTATGACTCTAATTTATATTATTTATTGTTATTACTGTAATTTTTAATATTTATTGTTAGTACTCTAATTTATATTATTTATTGTTATTACTCTAATTTATAATATGTATTGGTATGACTCTAATTTATATTATTTATTGTTATGACTCTAATTTATATTATTCATTGTTATGACTCTAATTTTTAATATTTATTGGTATGACTCTAATTTATATTATTTATTGTTATTACTCTAATTTATAATATGTATTGGTATGACTCTAATTTATATTAATTATTGTTATGACTCTAATTTATATTATTCATTGTTATGACTCTAATTTTTAATATTTATTGTTAGTACTCTAATTTATATTATTTATTGTTATTACTCTAATTTATAATATGTATTGGTATGACTCTAATTTATATTATTCATTGTTATGACTCTAATTTTTAATATTTATTGTTAGTACTCTAATTTATATTATTTATTGTTATTACTCTAATTTATAATATGTATTGGTATGACTCTAATTTATATTATTTATTGTTATGACTCTAATTTATATTATTCATTGTTATGACTCTAATTTTTAATATTTATTGGTATGACTCTAATTTATATTATTTATTGTTATTACTCTAATTTATAATATGTATTGGTATGACTCTAATTTATATTAATTATTGTTATGACTCTAATTTATATTATTCATTGTTATGACTCTAATTTTTAATATTTATTGTTAGTACTCTAATTTATATTATTTATTGTTATTACTCTAATTTATAATATGTATTGGTATGACTCTAATTTATATTATTCATTGTTATGACTCTAATTTTTAATATTTATTGTTAGTACTCTAATTTGTATTATTTATTGTTATTACTCTAATTTATAATATGTATTGGTATGACTCTAATTTATATTAATTATTGTTATGACTCTAATTTATATTATTTATTGGTATGACTCTAATTTATATTATTTATTGTTATGACTCTAATTTATATTATTTACTGTTATGACTCTAATTTATATTATTTACTGTTATGACTCTAATTTATATTATTTATTGTTATGACTCTAATTTATATTTTTTATTGTTATGACTCTAATTTATATTAATTATTGGTATGACTCTAATTTATATTATTTATTGTTATGACTCTAATTATTATTATGAATATGAAACCATGAACAGAATTATTCTAATTGCCTTCCCATTACGCCAGTAATCTGTTTTTCATGATATCCCCTGATTGCGAAACGGAGGAGGGTTGCTTGACTTTGACAGAAGTACTCTTCATCCTTTCGGAAATCATCAGTCGAAGGAATCCCGACTACTCCTGTTGGAAGATTTGAATGTGGCCACGAAGCCATCTGTGAATCCATTAGCATGAAACGTACCATTCGGCAAAAGCAAACTGTGGCAAGAATATAGTTAAAATTAACATTAATTTTTAGTATTTTTTTTAATTAATATAAGAAATATCTATTTTTCACTAGTGTATTTTATTGTAAAATCGATCTTGACTTTATAGCAGGTGCTTATACACTTTTTTTAATTGATTCTGTATTTAGGTGTTCCAAACGATATAACCAATAGAAATATTGAGGTTTTTTATTTATTTATTTATTTATTAATTAATTTATTTATTTATTTATTTATTTTGCAGCGGTTTAAACTGATACGAAATTTCAAATTAACAAATAAAACAACATAGTTTTGTGATGAGTTTTAATAAGTGATTTAATTGCGGGATTTTATTTCAAAACATACTCAATTCAGTTTAATAATGGGAACCCTTTAAATAACTCGCCTATTGCGATTAATGCTCAAATCCGTATTAAAAAGAAAAACATTACATCAACAAAAGTCAAGTACGTGTATTTTTTATACAATTAGCTCTTTCTCACTTTTTATTAAATTCGTTCATACAATTTTCCCTTTCCTTCTTGTTTCAATGTTTAATTAATGGTATTTTTACAGAATCAATTCGCACTTTAATTCGGACCATTTCTTTGTTTTTATTCTTCGGCCATCTTCAAAGATGCTCCCTTTTTCACTGCCTCCCTTCGACTAAAAGCGCGTTTTTATCTACATTGTGGGGTACGCGTTCAAACTGTCAAACTATAAAAATCATTATGATTTATTTTTTCGATTTTCTTATAAAAATAACATAAAGACAACAATAAGATATGAGTTTTAATCGTATAAATATGAGTAGATAAAAATACATAAACATTTAAAAAATTATTTTAGTCCTTTTTAATTAATAGAATTTTAAAAAAACATATCTTTTGCTTATTATGATCTAGGAAGTTAAAAAGATTTCACAGAAAAACTCAGTTTCATTATCTATTTATAAATCATCCAATCAAATTGCTTCGAAATTATGTGACGTCACACGTGTTTACCTGACCTGTTTTTACTTGTATTTTTTTTTTCAGCAATTCAACCTGTCAAACTTGTACCTATTTGCATTGCCTCCCCACGGGACAGAGTTAGACATCAGGGTCGTTTTTTAATGTGGAGAAAAGGAACAAAAAATAAAAATTGTCTCAGTCGTGAAAGATTTCTCTTCCACTAACAGAGAACAAGAAATTGAATTTTAGCATCTGAAGAACAGATACTACACTTTGATCTTGAACCAAAGGCATAATCCATTTAAGACGACAACCCGTAAGTAAAACCTTATTTCAAAACATCACATGCATTTTTAGGATTGTATTTTTTTATTAATAAATTAATATCGATTTTTTTTTTTTCACGAGTGTATTTTTTTTTTATTTGTAAAAGTGATCCGGACTTTATAGCCGGTGCATATTAAAAATTTAAAAAAAAATGTTTGTTTCTGTATTTGAAACGATATCACCGATACTAATCCGGAGTTTTTATTTTTATTTTTTTGTTTGTTTGTTTTGTTTTGTTTTTTTATAGCTGCTGTTTAACCTCAAATTGATGGGAACTTCTGCCAATTATTAAAAAACAGTTTGACTGTTTTATGATTTTGGAGAAGTGATTTAAATTCGGCATTTTATTTCGAAATAAAACATTTAATTGTTTATTTACCAGTATAGTTTATGAAATGAATTCCCTCTTTAATTCGGTATTTACATTTTTTTTTGTTGTTGTTTTTCCTCCGATCTCTTTCAGACAAAACGGTGCAGTTTCATCTACGTCGTAAGGTTTGTGTTCGAACCTGACAATAAAAGAAAAATACGTAAAAGAAAATCGTTGCGACGCGTTGCTTAAATAACTCTACCTTCCCATGAGGTATCGCTATGTTTATAAGTGTCAGATAAGCTCTAAGAGTACTGGTAACACATTTGGGCAGGAGCTGATTTTTATTATTTAGTAAAATTTTTCTTGGCATTTTCTGGTTTTCAAATAATTTTTGATAAAAAATATTTCATTTATTTAATTATTTTTTTACTTACAAATATATCAGATCATTTTGGGACAACCTGTATAGTCGAATAATTATTGAAGTCAGCAATCTTTTTGATAAGTGATTGGACATGGATCTAACTTAATAACTTGATTTGAGCCCAAAACAATAAATTTTCAGGGGTCATAATAGGGGTCAAAGTTTAAAAAATTACCCCCTTTTTTTTTGCTCAGCATACACCTCCAAACACCCGGGCAACGCCGGGCACCCATGCTAGTATATATATATATATATATATATATATATATATATATATATATATATATATATATATATATATATATAACTACTTCATTTACTCACACAAATTTAATATACGAAAGTATAGATTTATGCGTAAACTTTAAGTATTTACTTCAAAAGTGCTCAATACGTAGGTAGAGCTAGTTAGTAATTTATAAAATATATATGGCGATTAAGCTACACTGAATATTCTGCGTTTCATCCACTGTAGGATTCGTGAGGCTTATGCGAATATTTAGTGTAGCTTAATCGTCATATATATTTTATATATATATATATATATATATATATATATATATATATATATATATATATATATATATATATATATATATATATATGGGATGGGGCGTCTGCTACTAATTTCTCCCTCCTGGATAGGATTCAAAAGAGAATCGCCAACCTGATAGCTCCTGAACTGTCATCTAAGCTTAAGCTATTGTTGTCATATTTGTGTGGTGTATCTGCTACTAGTCTCTCACTCCTACATAAGGTTCAAAAGAGAGTCGCCAACCTAATAGGCCCTGAACTGTCATCTAAGCATCAGCCTCTGTCCCATCTACGAAATGTTTCATCCCTCTGCTTGTTCTACAAGTATTTTAATGGCGAATGCTCTGAGTAACTACAAGCACTGGTACTCCCTCGACGTAAATACCTCCGTCAAACCCGACAAGCAGTTAAATCACACCCCTACCCTACACAGTAGAGATCCCTAGGTGTAAGAAAACCTTCTCCTCCAATAGTTTCTTCCCCGGAATTGCTTTCCCAATGTACTGACATTCAGAAGTTCAAATGTAGTTTGTGAACATGCAGGTCATCTCCCTTCATAATGTCCCTACAATTTATAGTAGCCCCCTACATCAAAGTGGCACTGTGACTTGTTTGGGGTGAAAGTTAAAAAAAAAAAAACTTGATTTAAATGAACGAAAACATGTATTTTCCACTTATTGGTTTCAAATAAGTTAAAGATTTCACGGAAAGCCCCAGTACTATTTATAAATCAACCAATCAAATTGCTTCAAAATTGTCTGACGTCACACCTTTTTTCACTAACTTTGTTTCACTTTTAGCAACTTTTCCAGCAATTCAACAACTCAAACGTTTTTCTTCTTGAAGTTAAAAAAAACATTTACAAAAGATAAATTGTAAGTAAAATCTTATTTCCAAATATTACATTATTTTTTAAATTATATTTTTTTCACAATAGAAACAATATTGATTCATCTTTTTGTATCTTTTGTTTTAATATGGAAAGAAAAAAATACGGTTCAAAATTGAGGTCATTTCGTTTTTTGTCGATATATTTACTTTTTTTTTTTTTAGTTTTTGGTTTGTTTGTTTTTTTTACATTTTCTTTCATTTTATTTTTCCAAAAGGAAAGGAGGACGATTATAATAAAAGAAATTAAACCCCTTTTTTACGATAATATTTTATTGTAAAATGGTTCCAGACTTAAATATATATATATATATATATATATATATATATATATATATATATATATATATATATATATATATATATATTATACACCATTGTTTAAATGCTATTTGTTTTTACTTTCTTTCCAACTCAATAGTCACCGTTTAAAATGACGACTTAAAAAGTTTTGGGGAATGCTGAAAACGAATATCACATTTAAATTTTGAGGCAGATCAGCAGTTTTTTAGATATTAAGATTATATACAATGTAATCCATTGTGTTTTCACTGGTGGCCATGTGTCTTCCCAACTGAACTAGTACTAATGTGTGCATGCGTGTTATGAAACACCTCCCCCTCCCTATGTTAAGAATGGCGAATGTCACTTACATTTATTAAGTCCTACATCGGATAAAATGTCAATATATCTAGAAAACTGCCCCGACTTTGAATGTGATATTCGTTTTCAGCATACTTGAAAATCCATAAAAGTCGCCAATTAAAGGTGAGTGTTAAGTTGGAAAGAAAGTAAAAAATAACCTTTGGAATTCACTTTACTTGAATCTTTTGGTTTTTTTTCATCTGGATAAAACATAAGATGAAATTCCTAAGTTTGTTTAGGTCCTTATATGCACTTATGTTACCGTACTAATTTTCAGGTTAAATTTAAGTTTATGATATGTTTCTATTTTATTAAATTGCTAGGTGAAAGTACAGAATA
This sequence comes from Euprymna scolopes, assembly GCF_053919585.1. NCBI lineage: Eukaryota > Metazoa > Mollusca > Cephalopoda > Sepiida > Sepiolidae > Euprymna > Euprymna scolopes. Next base: position 144,876,162 of record NC_136497.1, on the reverse strand, counting down.
ATTACAAAACGCCCTCCGTGTTAAGAATGTTTTTTTAAATAATAACTTGGGGGGGGGGATCGTCAGGGGTGGGGTAGTTACAAATCGGTTTCAATTCCAAACTTCTGCTAAAGAATAAAAATAAGGACGTCGTGGTTTAAATTATTTTTTAGAAGTCATTTAATTTCGGAATTTGTTTCTCTCTCTCTCTCTCTCTCTCTCTCTCACTCTCTCTCTCTCTCTCCCTCCGTATATATATATATATATATATATATATATATATATATATATATATATATAGACGAAATAAAGACGAAACGTTGATGAACACATAATACGATTTGTTCCTTTTTATTTCTCTATTTTGTGGGAATACTATTATTTTCATCATATATATATATAGTCACCGCGTATATATACTTTCACTTAAATTGTTGTATATGGACCATTTCGATTAATACCCAATATATATATATATATATATATATATATATATATAAATTAAAATACTTCAGCAAAGGTCAAGTACGTGTCGCTATTTCAAGCAATTCGTTCATACACAGATATTTTCTTCCTTCCTTTTTTTTATCTTTAGCGTTTAATAGGATTATTTTTATAGTATACTCCTGTCTCTTGTTTGGATCGTTTACGTTTTTTTTTTTGTTTTCCATTCACCTTTTTCTGATATTTTCTTTGTCATTCCCCCCCCTCCCCCGTAAAAGTAATCTGGTTTTCATGTACATCGTAAGGTCTGAGTTCGAGTCGGACAACCAGTAAAAAAAATTGCTGCGATTTATTTTTTTGTTTTCCTTTTTTTAGTTTGATAAAATTTACATGATTAAACTAATACAGAAGCTACCTTAAAAACTTGTTTTCAAGGAGTTTTCAAGTGTGCTGAAAACGAATATCGCATTTAAAATTAGGGCTGGCAACTAATTTTCAGGATATTGCAAAAATACTAGTAGTGATATAATGTAGCGACCATATTTGTTTATGATATCGCCACTTGGACGTAAGGGGCTACTATTTGGGGCTTTGTCTAGGAAAGATTTAACAAGATATTTGTTTATGTTACATTTAAACTTCTGCATATCAGTACATCCACGGAAGCAGGAAGCAAGGAGGGAATTCCAAAGTCTAGCTGTTCGAGGGAAGAAACTATTAGAATAGAAAGCTTTCTGGCATTTAAGGACATAACATAAAGAAGCTGACATGTGAACGAGTCGCGCATGCGCAGTCGTGAAACAGTGAAAAACAGATAAATGTCTGATGATACGCAAGTACCAATTTTTCAATCTGGACCTTTCGTAGCCCTTTTTCCCGTCCCCCCGATGAAAACGGATTAGAAAGCTTTCCACATATCTGAACACCCTATATACCAAATTTAAAGTATGTAGATAAAAATTCGTGGAGTATATAGGTTGAGAGGTGTCCTCACATATACACACACGCATTCTCATATTTATAGATTATAAAACTGTATTTTCCGTGAAATCTTTTCAATTTACAAGAAGATAATAAGCGAAAGTGTTTTTTTTCTAAGAGAAATAAGTATTTTTATGTTTAACTTATCTTACAATTAAAACAAAGGTTATATTGTTATTTTCGATGAGTCTTTGTCGTATACATGTAATCGCTACGAGGTCATTATATATATATATATATATATATATATATATATATATATATATATATATATATTTACTATAATAATTAAATACCTACAGACACTAGTGTTTCATCCTTTCGGGAATCTTCAGTGCAGGGTGTCACGATTGACACCAGTCTACAGATTCGAACTCGGCAACACGAGCCATCCCTGGCTCGATTAGCAAAGACCGTATCCGTTCGGCTACCGTTAACCGTGTGAAATAACGTTGAATTTAAACATTTTAATTTTAAATGTTCTTTACGTCAGGCAGACAGTGATCAAATCGTTATACGATGATCTATGCATAAGAGCTAAATTCACCGATTTAATTCAACTGAAGTGTTCAACGATAAGAAACGAGTTTCTTAAAGGGGCTGTTATGATTATTTTTTTACTATAAAAATAATAATAATAATAATAATATATATATATATATATATATATTATACATATATATATATATATATATATTACTATAATAATATATATATTTTTACTATAATATGCATATATATTACTATAATAATAATATAATATATATTATAATAATAATATGTATATATATTTTTATTATTATAATATGTACATATATATATATATATATATATATATATATATATATATATATATATATATATATATATATATATATATATATATTACTCATGTTCACGAGTTCTGGATATGACCTTAAACTATATCCGATGGTGAGGTCCCAGCTTGTGGGCTTTGGGGAGTGTGTAGCCACCTCTTAATTGCCATTGCTCCCAGGTCCACTCTGATCCGGAGTGGTAGTATCTATTAGGGTCCCAACTATGGATTAAATAGGTATTTTGGTATAATATGTTTACTATATCAATGTGTGTTTTTATATATTTCTTTTTAATTATAACATTATACTTAATTTTTCTATGATAAATAGGTGGATTTCTTTTTACCGAGAGGTCATTTTTTTTATTTAGGTACAATTATTTATTACCACTTCCTGTCACGTGACCAGTGTTACAATTTAGCGGTTTTCCTGCTATATCTGGAGATTTCGGTTACAATCTAGCGGGAAATTCTAGAAAATCTGGAGGTATTTGGCACCCACAAAAGCGCTTGAAAATATTCAATGTAAGTAAAAAAAAGTAGCATTTATTGCCTTTGGTAACAATTATTTATTAATTATTTGTTTTGTTTTTCACCTTTTTTTCGACTAACCATTCTTAAATCTCGCTATAAAATCGATTTTTCCAAGTACATTTTAGGTGGGGGGGGGGATTCCAACCTCCGAAGTTTGGGTTTGTATTACTGTACACATAGATTCGAAAAAGTTGTCAAAAAACAAATATATAACAAATAAATGTTATCAAAGGCAAGATAAGTTACTTTTCTGCCAAACTGGATATTTAAATTAACCACACGTGGTCTCAAAATGAATGACGACGCTCAAAGTGTATACACATTTTGACTCCTCCCTTTACTTAAAAATTCACCAAAAATCAGGAAATTAACGAATTTTAATGAAAATTGCAGTATTTTTCAAATAATGATCGCAGAATATAATGAACTAATTATTTTTACTTAACTCTTAGTAAAAATGTTTTATTTTGTTTAAACAAAAAATACCTTTACTAAAGTTATGGGTTTCAGTAGTAAATAAAAAACGCAAGAATTTATTTTTGCTTTTTTTAAAGCATCGTAATTTGTAACAATAAAAAATAATTTTTACAGTAACATTACGAAAAACGCCCCTAAAGTCCGTATTAATGTATTCGATATAACTCGAAGAAAAATGAATTATCGGATACTATTCAGGAAATTAAAGATTCAATTAGATTCCTATTTCAGTCACCTAAATTATTTAAGGTGAAATGAGTTTAGGAATTTATAGCCAAACCTAAATATATATATTTTTTTGGTAAATATCCAGATACGCTTCTACAGAACACCGGCCACTCTAATTTGTTTGGGGGGGGGGAACAAATATATAACAAATAAATGTTATCAAAGGCAAGATAAGTTACTTTTCTGCCAAACTGGATATATTTTTTGTGTTTTTATTCAATGTAACATATTTATACAGCTCGAAAAACATACAGTGTGTACCGATGTATTCGAAAATTCAAGATAGCGTCTCACACCCTCTTTAACACCGTAAGTTTGGAAAAAGGTGTTATAAATAAAAAACTATACAAAATACTATTAAAAATCCGCCGAATATATGTCAACCTATGTCACAGTAACATGTATTGAGCGAGTTTTTAACAGTATTTTATCCGGTTTATTATTTATAACATCTTTTCCCAAACTTACCGTGTTAAAGAAAGAATCAAACTCCATCTTGAATGTTCCAATACATCGGTAAACACTGTATGGTTTTCGAGCTGAATAAAAATGTTACATTGAATAAAAACACGAAAAATATATCCAGTTAGGTAGAAAAGTAACTTATCTTGCCTTTGATAACATTTATTTGTTATATATTTGTTTTTTGACAACTTCTTCGAATCTATGTGTACAGTAATACAAACCCAACATTCAGCTCGAAAAACATACAGTGTTTACCGATGACTTGGAAAATTCAAGATGGCGTCTGATTCTCTCTTTAACACGGTAAGTTTGGGAAAAGGTGTTATAAATAAAAAAACTATACAAAATACTATTAAAAACCCGCCGAATATATGTCAACCTATGTCACGGTAACATATATTGAGCGAGTTTTTAACAGTATTTTATCTGGGTTTTTATTTATAACACCTTTTCCCAAACTTACCGTTTAAAAGAGAGAATCAGACGCCATCTTGAATTTTCCAATACATCGGTAAACACTGTTTTTCGGGCTGAATAAACATGTTACATTGAATAAAAACACGAAAAATATATCCAGTTTGGTAGAAAAGTAACTTATCTTGCTTTTGATAACATTTATTTGTTATATATTTGTTTTTTGGCAACTATTTCGAATCTATGTGTACAGTAATACAAACCCAATATGTTACATTGAATAAAAACACGAAAAATATATCCAGTTTGGTAGAAAAGTAACTTATCTTGCCTTTGATAACATTTATTTGTTATATATTTGTTTTTTGACAACTTTTTCGAATCTATGTGCACAGTAATACAAACCCCACCGACCACTCTAATTTGTTTGGGGGGGGGAATCTAATGTTGGGGCGCGCGCGCCCCAACATCACATCCCCCCCCAATGTACAAAGTAAAATCTTCGGAAAATGTTAAATGGTGTTCTAATTGGTAAATGTCGGTGCATTACTTACGGAAAATTTGAAAATTCGATGTTCCAGGTAAAAAAAAAAAAAAAAAGATAAATTTCCAACTTGGTGTGCTTTCCTTTTCTTATTTTATTTCTTTTTCAGCTAATTTTAAATTTTCCACCCAAAAAGCACTATAATGTATTTTTGAAAATTAGAAAATTCTATGTCCTGGAAAAAAAAATCCCCTCCCCCCAACGTAGTTTGCTTGGTGAAGCCGTCGTTTATGCTACAGCGTGCATGCGCGTAGCATAAACGGAAGCTGCAAAATGGTGGAAAGAAGTTCGTGGGTTCAGGGGTAAATACCATGCAAACGGTAAATTTGCCCCAAGTTTGACTATCAGATTCGTTGTCAGCGACCTCAATTACCTATAAAAAAACAAATTAGAGTGGTCGAAGTTCTGTAGTAGCGTATCTGGATATTTACCTTTTTTTTTTCTTGCTTAAAAAAAATAGCATTAATACATTAAGTTAGGTAAACTGACTTTTTCGTTTAAAAATGGAATTATTTCCCTTTCCCTATTAACTTTTTTTTTTTTTTAATTTTTTTTTAATAAATATTTTGTGTTTTATATACATAAAGTACAATTGTTGAATGTTACTGTTTTGATTATATTCGTTTGGGGGGGCACAATTAAAAAAGTAAGAAAGATTAAAATGAAGCAAAATTTAAGTTTCCGTTCCATTTTTACAACAACCGTAAAACAGTGCATATTCAGCAAGTTTTATCGTAATTTATAAGCATATTGAAACACTAAATCAACATTTTATTTATTTTTTTGCATAATTAATGATGGAAGTATTTTTCTATTTATTTTCTTAGCATCTGTTAAAAAAAATAATTTGTACATTCTCTTAAAAAAAAGAATCAAACTTTTCTCTACTTTCACATGTGTTCCATTTTAACAAACTGAGCCACAGCAACGCGTGGCCGGGTACAGCTAGTATATATATGTATATATATATATATAATATTTCCATGATATATGATTTTATATATATTGCATCCTATCATGTTTTATAATGTTATGAATAATATAGCGTATATATTATATATACTAGCTGTACCGCACACGCCTAGCTGTGGCTCAGTCTGGTTAAACAGAAACGTACACACACACGCACACACACACACACACACACACACACAGATTGTGATAATAGTCGGAAATGTACAGTTTATAGGTTCCAAAATTACACGTAAAGAGGATTAGGAAGTATTTAAACTGTCAATTTCTGGTTAGGATTAAAGGTTAGAGTCAAACATTATAGTTCACTTTGAAATGTTTCGGTAATTTCCGGGAGGCGGTTATAGTATTTGTGTTATTAATTTGTTTTGTTTATGATCCAGTTACGAAGGACGTAACCCCACATCTCTAAAAGATGTGTATTTCCTCCCGGTGTTGACTGGTGTCGGCAGAAGGACTTGATATTTAGAGGAAAAAAAAGGAACTACTTCCTCTAAAGATGGTGCAATAGAAATGATGTTGTTTCTAGGATGAAATGTAGCATTTTATAAGAACGACTGTGTATTAAAATACTGTCCTAAATTTACATGACTAATAGTCTAGACATAATGCATTTGTATGTGACAACTGTTGCTGCAAACCTACGCTACTTTGGTGCAGAGTGGAATTTCTGCAATCTAAATATAATATATGGAGATAATTAATATTATCTACTATTATATCAACGTATATGTACATCGTATTATATTGATATTATACATATTATATTTTACGTATTATATTTTTATGTATTATATACAAATTATTATGCATATTCTATAAATATTTTAGATATTATGTATATTATATACAAGTAATCACATATATTATAATAGTTATATAATATACAGTATTATATATTCTATATTATGTATGTAGTCTCTTTTCAGTATTTCTGTATATGTTGTCACATTATATACGTATATATATATACATATATATGCATATATACATATATATATATATATATATATATATATATATAGTAATTTATAAAATATATATGGCGATTAAGCTACACTGAATATTCTGCGTTTCATCCAACTATAGGATTCGTCAGGCTTATGCGCGAATTCTGTCGTTGCTTCTTGTTTTTATATATGTTGAGGATTTCTAGTCGGCCAATCAGCTTTCTAGTATCCACCGCGCCCCTTCCTACCAGCCAATGGGCATGCATTTTATCAAACAAAGGATCTGTTTTAGAACTAGGTTAGCTCTACCTACGTATTGAGCACTTTTGAAGTAAATACTTAAAGTTTACGCATAAATCTATACTTTCATATATTAAATTTATGCGAATAAATGAAGTAGTTATATATATATATATATATATATATATATATATATATATATATATATATATATGTTTATATATATTGTAACCTAGACAATGAATTTGTATATATGTTAAATTATAATTTTTTGAGTATTTTTTTTTTTTTTCAGTTTGATTTGCATATTTATTCTTCATCGATGGCGTCTGTAGAGTATGGAACACTTTTCCAGTGTGTTGTATGTGAATCGCAATTAAACGAAACTTCCAAGACTTTACCATGTCTTCATAGTTTGTGTAAATCATGTTTCCGCAACACATTAGAAGATGGAGGGACAGAAGGCAAATGTCCGCAATGTGGTGACAGATTTCAAAATGACGAAAGTTTGACCCTTTCACCTATTTTGGCCAATGAATTTAAACGACGATTATTGCTGTCCAAATTGAAATGTAACTCCTGTCTAGAAGAAGGCAAATCATCTATGGCAAACTTTTGGTGCATCCAATGTGAGAAATCGTTTTGCATTAATTGTAAGCGATTCCATAATCGATTTATAAAAGAACACATTTTAAAAAATTTGGACGAAATGAGAAGAGTGGATGCCATTGAAATGATCATGGGAAATGAATGTCCGTTGCATGGAAAAGCTGTAGAATTGTATTGTAACAAATGTAACATGTGTTTTTGCAACGCATGTTACGAGTCTCACTCGACTGACCCCGGCAGCAGCAAATGTATGAACGTGCCTCCATTATTACTGAAAGATGAGGCTTTAAAAAGGAAAACTCAAGTCCCGAATCTGGTGAAAGAAATGGATGAATTTAATGAATTTTTGCAGTTTTCAAATAAAAATAGTTTCAAATATATGGATAAATTAAATCGTGAATGCGAATCTAAATGCGCGAATGTTTGGATAAAATATGAACAGATCATAGAAAATGCCAAGTCTGATGCTTTGGATCTGTGCGAAAAGATAAGACAAGAAACGGCAAAAGAAATTAAAATATGGAACAACATTACTGAAAAAAATACAAGAATTCTCAAAGAAATCGAAATCTGGTTGCAGAATGTACAGCACGTGTTTCGTGAAGATCACCAAGACCGGGAGATCTTTTATGGATTAAAACTATTGACATCAAGACTTCCATCACGATACCATAAATGGATGCGACCGATTGAGAAACGTGAATTCTGTTTCACATTGCCTGACTGGTGGCATCAAGCAATGGAACCATTGGTCAACCGACAAATCCCATCAGTGTCTTGTGTTCGGAAAACAATTTCTGTAAAAAAACTTGTAAAAGAAAATCAATGGATTCTACCTGGACCAGAATCACGAGATATCAGAACTATTTTAATCAATGAAAAAGATGCTCACATTTTTTTGTGTGATAATGAAAATAAATCAATAATTGAAATGAGTGAAATCGGACAATTTGTGAGTGAATTTCTTTTGTCTAATAAAGAAAATCAAAATTTTAAACCTCTTGACATGTGTTCAATTTCATGTGAAGAATTTGTTGTTTGTGGAAGTGGAGAAAATAAACTAATTTTTTTGAAAAGAATTGAAAATGATCCATTTTTACAAATACAAAAAATCGTTCCAACAACAAGCGAATTTTATTCCGTGTGTGTAAAAAAAGAAACAATTTTTACTTGTGATCTTGATTTCGCAATTCATCACTTTACTAAAGAAGGCATAGAAATTAAAACCACCACAAATGAAGGAATGGGTGAGTCAAAATATTGTCCACGAATCCGTGTTGATTTCTCGAGTGGGGAATTTTGGGGTTCAAGTTGGGATCGTTCTGAAATGATATGCTTTAATTTGGAAGGCGAAAAAATTCATTCATTTAAGAAAGAAAATATTTTTTTTGATTTTAGTTTGACTGAGTTTGGACAATTTTATTGTACTTACGACGGTGTGTTTTCTTGTTGTCCACAAGAATGTCTGCTCCCTGTCAATATAAATCAATCAAAAAAAACTCCACTTTTGTTTGTTTTCCAAAATAAAGTATTTTTTTGTTTTGAAAAAGATGGAGAATGGATAATTGAAATTCTGAAAATATTTTATTGAAAATGAATTTTCAAACTTTATATTTGAATGCTTCGATATATTTGTTGTAATTAAATGATAAAATTTCAATTGTTTATTAATATTTTCAGTTGTTTTTATCGACACGTTTTTTTCAATGATTATTTAACAAATAAAAGAATAAAAACACAATTGTCCTGACTTTATTTTATTTCTTAAAATGAGGATAGCCGCTTGATGATCTCCTACAGGGAGACGGGGCTGCTCAGGTATATTTTCCGAAATTGACAAGGAACATTATATGACACAGGTTGAGTAGACGTTATTTGTACAGGTCAGGGATACATCTTTGACATCCAGACCGTACATTTGTGTAAAATTAAAAAAAAAACAACGTCTTAACTGTTTTGAAGTCAATAAAGATCGACCTTGCACACATGAAGACTAAAATGCCTTTTATACAGCGTGTCTGAAAATTTTACCATTAAAGATTATTTTTTTTACTATTTCAGATATTTTACAGATGATATCTAAGGAAATATACTATGGATAAACATAGCATTGAAAGTATACGTATATTGTGAAATTGTTTTACGAAATTCAGTGACTTTTTGGACACCCTATATATACAAGCTGAGATGGAGGTAGCGTGTATATATATCTATCTATATATCTATAAAAGTGAACGTGTCTGTCTGTCTGTCTGTGTACATTTCCCTACGCAATAACTCTGTCAATTTTTAGTCTATAGACTCGAAATTTGAAATACCGGGTACTGAGATTTGGGAAAATCGATGGGACGGGTGTAAGCCAGAAATTTGGCTGTTAAGGGGTCAAATTTCAACGATTTGACCTTTAAGAACTCTACCAAACTCCTCCGACAATTTTGGGTCTAGACACTTGAAATTTTAGATATAGGTTCCTTGAACCTGGATCTAACTTAATAAAGTGATTTGAGCCAGAAACTATAAATTTTAAGGGGTCATAATAGGGGTCAAAGTTTTAAAAAATTAACCATTTTGTTTTGTTTTTTTGCTTTTTTTGCACAGCATACACCTCCAAACACCCGAGCAACGCCGGGCACCCCTGCTAGTACATATATATATATATATATATATATATATATATATATATATATATATTTAAAGGGAGTTAGAACAGTAGTCTAAAGAGCAGAGTGTATTTTAATGTGATAGTAAAATTACTAATTTAATTAAAAATACAAGAAAAGAACAGTGCTCGTTGTAATTCAAATATATAATAAGCTCGATAGGCAAATATCCTAGAGCTACTTTAATGTTTAGTAATGTGATTGATAATTTAAAATTCAAATTAATACATATACATATATATATATATATATGTATATATATATGTATATGTATATATATACATATATATATGCATAGATTTTAACATATATATATATATATATATGAAATTTTAATTGTAATTCAAATATATAATAAGCTCGATAGGCAAATATCCTAGAGCTACTTTAATATTTAGTAATGTGATTGATAATTTAAAATTCAAATTAGAATTAAAAATTAAAAATCTGTTTCATAGGAAGGAACAACAACAGAGTCAATAATTTGTACAATCGTTGCGGAAACGATGTTTTTATTGCGATAGACATTAAGCCATGGATAATTATTTATATATATAAATTTTTTTAAACAAAGTCTCCTCATCAGCAAAAATACTGGGTGTTTTTTTTTTATATATATATAAAAGACAAGGTTTCTAGATTATAAATTATTCGATAGAAATATCCTATTTATATAAAGGAAGGATAGTATGTGATAATGCACTATGAACAGTAAATTAGTTTATAGATATAGTATACAGACGCTAATTTTATGGGTGTAGTATGCTTTCTTCATCTATCCCCCTCTTTAATAAATAGACTCTCCCGATCACCGAAGACGCAATGTAAAAAAATAAATAAAATAAAAATGATGTCGCTTTTGGGCAGTACGTGAAACTAAAATATATATTCTTAGTCTTCTGGCTAGGATCTAAGTTTAGTATCTGTTCTGTCTAAAGATGGTATAATGATATTCTGTGGTTTCCGTTCCCGCCGGGCATCTCTACAAAGGAAATATGTCACAGACTCCTGTGAGGATATTGAAGATAAACCATAATAATCGGATATATTCTGACACTACATTTATTACATGAAAAGGCTGTCCCTTATCATGTAAGTAAGAAAACATACTAGATAAGTGAAAATAATGTTAGGATAAGGTTAGAATCGAACCCTGTAGGCTAGTGTTAAAGATAATGGTTGGGGAATGTTAGAAATTAAGTCTATTATTAATTCTATTAGAAATAGTTAAATATTGTTTATGGCGGAAAGAGTCGATTGTCCATTCCTGTAGAAATCGGAATATTAAATATGTCAGTTAAAAGAATAGACAATGCAAATTAAAAATATATTGTTTAAAAAATAGTTTAGAATTAGAATTGAGGATTCTTTTGTTTGCCAAAAGTGTGTTTGGACAAACATATGTAAAGCCATGTGAAAATTAGTCACGTTTGAAAAACACACTTCTAACATCATAAGTAAGGGAGATTTCTCGATATAGGAATCTAAGGGTTCGAAGTTAGAAGAGTTGGAAGACAGAGTTGGTTAGTCAAGAGTTGATGAGGATGAGATAATCAGAGCAGATCACACACGGTGATTGTCAGTTGGAGACTGAGAGTCCCTTAGAGGCGAAGGGTAGAAAAGTAAACCATGTAGTCAAAAAGGCTGGAATTCCTGACATCACCAATCGCGATTGAAGAATAAAGAAACCAACTATGTTTTGTAAGTTTGTCTTGTGTCGGCATTATTCACAAACAGAAAAGGTAAATGTAGCGAACTCCTGTATAATCCTTCCAAGATTATGTGTCCTCCCCGCTAATGAGTTTAAGAACTGCTGTATCATACATCTCCCAGCCCGTATTAATATGAAACCTCCAAGAATTATCGCAGTCATCGTTCGTGATGTAAACAGTATATAAACGTCATTATCATCATCTGAGTCCCTGTATTACATGTACCCGTAACAAGTCCCCAATATGAGTCCCCTGCAACACAACATCTTAATTAGGTTACTTAGGTAAATACTTTTATTGTATAATATGGTTAGGGTTAGGGTTTCCAGACTATAAATTATTCGATCGAGATATCTTAATTATCAAAAAAAAGAGGATAGTAGTATAAAGATACGCTAATTTAATGTTCGTAATATGTTATCACCTTCTGTCCTCCTCTTTAATAAATAGAATCTCCCGATCACCGAAAAGGCAATGTAAAAAATAAATAAAACAAGTATGCCTTTTTATTTTTCTGAGAAGAATCCAAGGTTAGTGTCTGTTCTGTCTAAAGATGGTATAGATATCGAGCGGTTTCCGTCCGTGCCGGCGTCCATACAATAAAAATACGTCACAGACTCCTGTAAGGATATTGAAGATTAACTTTAATAAGCAGATATATTCTGAAACTACATTAACCAAATTAATTGAATACTTTTACAGTATAGCATTGTGGGGTCTCCATTCATGCCGAATGTCCACGGAATGCCCAGCCGCAATACATGATAGATACTGTGGTGGAATTTCAAAAGGTCCCGCCAGTATATATTAATTCAATATTTAAAAATGTCCAATTATTTCGGTTGCTCACTTAAACCAATGCAGCAAATGTGAAAATAATATATATATATATATATATATATATATATATATATATATATATATATATAATAGTGAAAATGTGTGTATGTATGTATGTATGTTCGCTTTTTGTGTATGTCTACAAAAGGCTTTTTTCGCCGTGATTTTCGGTTGGCTCGTTCCTTCTTAAAACTTTTTATTCTGGAATCATTCATCTGTTATTTTTAATGTTTCCTATCTAATCGAAAGCTTTTCATGATATTCTTTGATATTTTTGGCTGATTTTCTTTGATTTAGACATAAAATAAATACAAAATTAATACCTTGAAAAATTGGAAAATTTTCATGTCCTCAAAGGTGAAAGAATGTGGTGATTCTGGAATAATTCTGGAATCATTCATCCGTTATTTTTAATGTTTCCTATCTAATCGAAAGCTTTTAATGCTATTCTTTGGTATTTTTTTATGATTTTCTTTGATTTAGACATAAAATAAATACAAAATTAATACCTTGAAAAATTGGAAAATTTTCATGTCCTCAAAGGTGAAAGAATGTGGTGATTCTGGAATCAGTCTGGAATCATTCATCTGTTATTTTTAATGTTTTCTATCTAATCGAAAGCTTTTAATGCTATTCTTTGGTATTTTTTGATGATTTTCTTTGATTCAGACATAAAATAAATACAAAATTAATATCTTTAAAAATTGGAAAATTTTCATGTCCTCAAAGGTGAAAGAATGTGGTGATTCTGGAATCATTCATCTGTTATTTCTCATTTTTCCTATCTAATCGAAAGCTTTTAATGCTATTCTTTGATCTTGTTTGATGATTTTCTCTGATTTAGACAAAAAATTAAGACAAAATTAATACCGTGAAAAATTGAAAAGGTGAAAGAATGTGGTGATTCTGGATTTCCAATTAAAAACAAGAGGGGATGTAGGTATAGGGAGATGACAATCCTATAGACAAATCCATCTCAGATTGTATTCAATTGAAAAACAAGAATGGATGTAGGTATAGATAGATTAGTATCCTATAGACCAAGCCTTTTCAGCGTGTATTTAATTGAAAAATTTCTAAGTCCAAACAAGAGGCGATGTAGGTATAGATATATGAGAATCCTATAGACCAAGCCTTCTCAGATTGTATTCAATTGAAAAATTTCCAAGTCCAAACCAGAATGGATGTAGGTATAGATAGATGACAATCCTATAGACCAAGCCTTCTCAAATTGTGTTCAATTGAAAAATTTCTAAGTCCAAACAAGAGGGGATGTAGGTATAGATAAATGAGAATCCTATAGACCAAGCCTTTTCACCGTGTATTCAATTGAAAAATTTCTAAGTCCAAACAAGAGGGGATGTAGGTATAGATATATGACAATCCTATAGACCAAGGCATCTCAGATTGTATTCAATTGAAAAACAAGAATGGATGTAGGTATAGATAGATTAGTATCCTATAGACCAAGCCTTTTCAGCGTGTATTTAATTGAAAACTTTCTAAGTCCAAACAAGAGGCGATGTAGGTATAGATAGATGAGAATCCTATAGACCAAGCCTTCTCAGATTGTATTCAATTGAAAAATTTCCAAGTCCAAACCAGAATGGATGTAGGTATAGATAGATGACAATTCTATAGACCAAGGCATCTCAGATTGTATTCAATTGAAAAATTTCTAAGTCCAAACAAGACTGGATGTAGGTATAGATAAATGAGAATCCTATAGACCAAGCCTTTTCAGCGTGTATTCAATTGAAAAATTTCTAAGTCCAAACAAGAGGGGATGTAGGTATAGATATATGACAATCCTATAGACCAAGGCATCTCAGATTGTATTCAATTGAAAAATTTCTAAGCCCAAACAAGAGGGGATGTAGGTATAGATAGATGACAATCCTATAGACTAAGTCTTTTCAGCGTGTATTGAAGTGAAAAATTTCTAAGTTCAAACAAGAATGGATGTAGGTATAGATAAATGAGAATCCTATAGACCAAGCCTTTTCAGCGTGTATTCAATTGAAAAATTTCTAAGTCCAAACAAGAGGGGATGTAGCTATAGATAGATGACAATTCTATAGACCAAGGCATCTCAGATTGTATTCAATTGAAAAATTTCTAAATCCAAACAAGAGGGGATGTAGCTATAGATAGATGACAATCCTATAGACCAAGGCATCTCAGATTGTATTCAATTGAAAAATTTCTAAGTCCAAACAAGAGGGGATGTAGGTATAGATAGATGGCAATCCTATAGACCAAGCCTTCTCAGATTGTATTCAATTGAAAAATTTCTAAGTCCAAACAAGAGGGGATGTAGCTATAGATAGATGACAATTCTATAGACCAAGGCATCTCAGATTGTATTCAATTGATAAATTTCTAAGTCCAAACAAGAGGGGATGTAGCTATAGATAGATGACAATTCTATAGACCAAGCCTTTTCAGCGTGTATTCAAGTGAAAAATTTCTAAGTCCAAACAAGAGGGAATGTAGCTATAGATAGATGACAATCCTATAGACCAAGGCATCTCAGATTGTATTCAATTGAAAAATTTCTAAGTCCAAACAAGAGGGGATGTAGGTATAGATAGATGGCTATCCTATAGACCAAGCCTTCTCAGATTGTATTCAATTGAAAAATTTCTAAGTCCAAACAAGAGGGGATGTAGCTATAGATAGATGACAATTCTATAGACCAAGGCATCTCAGATTGTATTCAATTGAAAAATTCCTAAGTCCAAACAAGAGGGGATGTAGCTATAGATAGATGACAAGTCTATAGACCAAGCCTTTTCAGCGTGTATTCAATTGAAAAATTTCTAAGTCCAAACAAGAGGGGATGTAGCTATAGATAGATGACAATTCTATAGACCAAGCCTTTTCAGCGTGTATTCAAGTGAAAAATGTCTAAGTCCAAACAAGACAGGATGTAGCTATAGATAGATGATAATTCTATAGACCAAGCCTTTTCAGCGTGTATTCAAGTTAAAAATTTCTAAGTCCAAACAAGAGGGAATGTAGCTATAGATAGATGACAATTCTATAGACCAAGGCATCTCAGATTGTATTCAATTGAAAAATTTCTAAGTCCAAACAAGAATGGATGTAGGTATAGATAGATGACAATTCTATAGACCAAGGCATCTCAGATTGTATTCAATTGAAAAATTTCTAAGTCCAAACAAGAGGGGATGTAGCTATAGATAGATGACAATTCTATAGACCAAGGCATCTCAGATTGTATTCAATTGAAAAATTTTTAAGTCCAAACAAGAGGGGATGTAGCTATAGATAGATGACAATTCTATAGACCAAGCCTTTTCAAAGTGTATTCAAGTGAAAAATTTCTAAGTCCAAACAAGAGGGGATGTAGCTATAGATAGATGACAATTCTATAGACCAAGGCATCTCAGATTGTATTCAATTGAAAAATTTCTAAGTCCAAAATAAGAGGGGATGTAGCTATAGATAGATGACAATTCTATAGACCAACGCATCTCAGATTGTATTCAATTGATAAATTTCTAAGTCCAAACAAGAGGGGATGTAGCTATAGATAGATGACAATTCTATAGACCAAGCCTTTTCAGCGTGTATTCAAGTGAAAAATTTCTAAGTCCAAACAAGAGGGGATGTAGCTATAGATAGATGACAATTCTATAGACCAAGGCATCTCAGATTGTATTCAATTGATAAATTTCTAAGTCCAAACAAGAGGGGATGTAGCTATAGATAGATGACAATTCTATAGACCAAGCCTTTTCAGCGTGTATTCAAGTGAAAAATTTCTAAGTCCAAACAAGAGGGGATGTAGCTATAGATAGATGACAATTCTATAGACCAAGGCATCTAAGATTGTATTCAATTGAAAAATTTCTAAGTCCAAACAAGACGGGATGTAGCTATAGATAGATGACAATTCTATAGACCAAGGCATCTCAGATCGTATTCTATTAGAAAATTTCTAAGTGCAAACAAGAATGGATGTAGGTATAGATAGATGACAATCTGATAGACCAAGCCTTTCAGCGTGTGTTCAATTGATAAATTTCTAAGTCCAAACAAGAATGGATGTAGGTATAGATAGATGGCAATCTTATAGACCAAGGCATCTCAGCGTGTAATCAAGTGAAAAATGTCTAAGTCCAAACAAGAGGGGATGTAGGTATAGATAGATGACAATCCTATAGACCAAGCCTTCTCAGATTGTATTCAATTGAAAAATTTCTAAGTCCAAACAAGAGGGGATGTAGCTATAGATAGATGACAATTCTATAGACCAAGCCTTCTCAGATTGTATTCAATTGAAAAATTTCTAAGTCCAAACAAGAATGGATGTAGGTATAGATAGATTGCAATCCTATAGACCAAGCCTTCTCAGATTGTATTCAATTGAAAAATGTCTAAGTCCAAACAAGAGGGGATGTAGGTATAGATAGATGACAATTCTATAGACCAAGGCATCTCAGATTGTATTCAATTGAACAATTTCTAAGTCCAAACAAGAGTGGATGTAGGTATAGATAGATGGCAATCCTATAGACCAAGCCTTCTCAGATTGTATTCAATTGAAAAATGTCTAAGTCCAAACAAGAGGGGATGTAGGTATAGATAGATGGCAATCTTATAGACCAAGGCATCTCAGCGTGTAATCAAGTGAAAAATGTCTAAGTCCAAACAAGAGGGGATGTAGGTATAGATAGATGACAATTCTATAGACCAAGGCATCTCAGATTGTATTCAATTGAACAATTTCTAAGTCCAAACAAGAGTGGATGTAGGTATAGATAGATGGCAATCCTATAGACCAAGCCTTCTCAGATTGTATTCAATTGAAAAATGTCTAAGTCCAAACAAGAGGGGATGTAGGTATAGATAGATGGCAATCTTATAGACCAAGGCATCTCAGCGTGTAATCAAGTGAAAAATGTCTAAGTCCAAACAAGAGGGGATGTAGCTATAGATAGATGACAATCCTATAGACCAAGACTTCTCAGATTGTATTCAATTGAAAAATTCCTAAGTCCAAACAAGAGGGGATGTAGCTATAGATAGATGACAATTCTATAGACCAAGGCATCTCAGATTGTATTCAATTGATAAATTTCTAAGTCCAAACAAGAGGGGATGTAGCTATAGATAGATGACAATTCTATAGACCAAGCCTTTTCAGCGTGTATTCAAGTGAAAAATTTCTAAGTCCAAACAAGAGGGGATGTAGCTATAGATAGATGACAATTCTATAGACCAAGGCATCTCAGATTGTATTCAATTGATAAATTTCTAAGTCCAAACAAGAGGGGATGTAGCTATAGATAGATGACAATTCTATAGACCAAGCCTTTTCAGCGTGTATTCAAGTGAAAAATTTCTAAGTCCAAACAAGAGGGGATGAAGCTATAGATAGATGACAATTCTATAGACCAAGCCTTTTCAGCGTGTATTCAAGTGAAAAATTTCTAAGTCCAAACAAGAGGGGTGTAGACTGTAGCTATAGATAGATGACAATTCTATAGACCAAGCCTTTTCAGCGTGTATTCAAGTGAAAAATTTCTAAGTCCAAACAAGAGGGGATGTAGCTATAGATAGATGACAATTCTATAGACCAAGGCATCTCAGATTGTATTCAATTGAAAAATTTCTAAGTCCAAACAAGAGGGGATGTAGCTATAGATAGATGACAATTCTATAGACCAAGACTTTTCAGCGTGTATTCAATTGATAAATTTCTAAGTCCAAACAAGAGGGGATGTAGCTATAGATAGATGGCAATCCTATAGACCAAGCCTTTTCAGCGTGTATTCAATTAAAAAATTTCTAAGTCCAAACAAGAGGGGATGTAGCTATAGATAGATGACAATTCTATAGACCAAGCCTTCTCAGATTGTATTCAATTGAAAAATGTCTAAGTCCAAACAAGAGGGGATGTAGGTATAGATAGATTGCAATCTTATAGACCAAGGCATCTCAGCGTGTTATCAAGTGAAAAATGTCTAAGTCCAAACAAGAGGGGATGTAGCTATAGATAGATGACAATCCTATAGACCAAGCCTTCTCAGATTGTATTCAATTGAAAAATTTCTAAGTCCAAACAAGAGGGGATGTAGCTATAGATAGATGACAATTCTATAGACCAAGCCTTTTCAGCGTGTATTCAAGTGAAAAATTTCTAAATCCAAACAAGAGGGGATGTAGCTATAGATAGATGACAATTCTATAGACCAAGCCTTTTCAGCGTGTATTCAAGTGAAAAATTTCTAAGTCCAAACAAGAGGGGTGTAGACTGTAGCTATAGATAGATGAACATTCTATAGACCAAGACTTTTCAGCGTGTATTCAAGTGAAAAATTTCTAAGTCCAAACAAGAGGGGATGTAGCTATAGATAGATGACAATCCTATAGACCAAGGCATCTCAGATTGTATTCAATTGAAAAATTTCTAAGTCAAAACAAGAGGGGATGTAGCTAAAGATAGATGACAATTCTATAGACCAAGGCATCTCAGATTGTATTCAATTGAAAAATTTCTAAGTCCAAACAAGAGGGGATGTAGCTATAGATAGATGACAATTCTATAGACCAAGCCTTTTCAGCGTGTATTCAATTGAAAAATCTCTAAGTCCAAACAAGAGGGGATGTAGCTATAGATAGATGACAATTCTATAGACCAAGGCATCTCAGATCGTATTCAATTGAAAAATTTCTAAGTCCAAACAAGAGGGGATGTAGCTATAGATAGATGACAATTCTATAGACCAAGGCATCTCAGATTGTATTCAATTGAAAAATTTCTAAGTCCAAACAAGAGGGGATGTAGCTATAGATAGATGAACATTCTATAGACCAAGCCTTTTCAGCGTGTATTCAATTGAAAAATTTCTAAGTCCAAACAAGAGGGGATGTAGCTATAGATAGATGACAATTCTATAGACCAAGGCATCTCAGATTGTATTCCATTGAAAAATTTCTAAGTCCAAACAAGAGGGGATGTAGCTATAGATAGATGACAATTCTATAGACCAAGGCATCTCAGATCGTATTCAATTGAAAAATTTCTAAGTCCAAACAAGAGGGGATGTAGCTATAGATAGATGACAATTCTATAGACCAAGGCATCTCAGATTGTATTCAATTGAAAAATTTCTAAGTCCAAACAAGAGGGGATGTAGCTATAGATAGATGAACATTCTATAGACCAAGCCTTTTCAGCGTGTATTCAAGTGAAAAATTTCTAAGTCCAAACAAGAGGGGATGTAGCTATAGATAGATGACAATTCTATAGACCAAGGCATCTCAGATTGTATTCAATTGAAAAATTTCTAAGTCCAAACAAGAGGGGATGTAGCTATAGATAGATGACAATTCTATAGACCAAGCCTTTTCAGCGTGTATTCAAGTGAAAAATTTCTAAGTCCAAACAAGAGGGGATGTAGCTATAGATAGATGACAATTCTATAGACCAAGGCATCTCAGATTGTATTCAATTGAAAAATTTCTAAGTCCAAACAAGAGGGGATGTAGCTATAGATAGATGACAATTCTATAGACCAAGCCTTTTCAGCGTGTATTCAAGTGAAAAATTTCTAAGTCCAAACAAGTATGGATGTAGGTATAGATAGATGACAATCTGATAGACCAAGCCTTTCAGCGTGTGTTCAATTTGAAAATTTCAAAGTCCAAACAAGAATGGATGTAGGTATAGATAGATGGCAATCCTATAGACCAAGCCTTCTCAGATTGTAATCAATTGAAAAATGTCTAAGTCCAAACAAGAGGGGATGTAGGTATAGATAGATGACAATCCTATAGACCAAGGCATCTCAGATTGTATTCAATTGAACAATTTCTAAGTCCAAACAAGAGTGGATGTAGGTATAGATAGATGGCAATCCTATAGACCAAGCCTTCCTTCTCAGATTGTATTCAATTGAAAAATGTCTAAGTCCAAACAAGAGGGGATGTAGGTATAGATAGATGGCAATCTTATAGACCAAGGCATCTCAGCGTGTAATCAAGTGAAAAATGTCTAAGTCCAAACAAGAGGGGATGTAGGTATAGATAGATGACAATCCTATAGACCAAGCCTTCTCAGATTGTATTCAATTGAAAAATTTCTAAGTCCAAACAAGAGGGGATGTAGCTATAGTTCTAAGTCCAAACAAGAATGGATGTAGGTATAGATAGATGGCAATCCTATAGACCAAGTCTTCTCAAATTGTATTCAATTGAAAAATGTCTAAGTCCAAACAAGAGGGGATGTAGGTATAGATAGATGACAATCCTATAGACCAAGGCATCTCAGATTGTATTCAATTGAACAATTTCTAAGTCCAAACAAGAGGGGATGTAGCTATAGATAGATGACAATTCTATAGACCAAGGCATCTCAGATTGTATTCAATTGATAAATTTCTAAGTCCAAACAAGAGGGGATGTAGCTATAGATAGATGACAATTTTATAGACCAAGCCTTTTCAGCGTGTATTCAAGTGAAAAATTTCTAAGTCCAAACAAGTATGGATGTAGGTATAGATAGATGACAATCTGATAGACCAAGCCTTTCAGCGTGTGTTCAATTTGAAAATTTCTAAGTCCAAACAAGAATGGATGTAGGTATAGATAGATGGCAATCCTATAGACCAAGCCTTCTCAGATTGTAATCAATTGAAAAATTTCTAAGTCCAAACAAGAGGGGATGTAGGTATAGATAGATGACAATCCTATAGACCAAGGCATCTCAGATTGTATTCAATTGAACAATTTCTAAGTCCAAACAAGAGTGGATGTAGGTATAGATAGATGGCAATCCTATAGACCAAGCCTTCTCAGATTGTATTCAATTGAAAAATGTCTAAGTCCAAACAAGAGGGGATGTAGGTATAGATAGATGGCAATCTTATAGACCAAGGCATCTCAGCGTGTAATCAAGTGAAAAATGTCTAAGTCCAAACAAGAGGGGATGTAGGTATAGATAGATGACAATCCTATAGACCAAGCCTTCTCAGATTGTATTCAATTGAAAAATTTCTAAGTCCAAACAAGAGGGGATGTAGCTATAGTTCTAAGTCCAAACAAGAATGGATGTAGGTATAGATAGATGGCAATCCTATAGACCAAGGCATCTCAGATTGTATTCAATTGAAAAATGTCTAAGTCCAAACAAGAGGGGATGTAGGTATAGATAGATGACAATCTGATAGACCAAGCCTTTTCAGCGTGTATTCAATTGAAAAATTTCTAAATCCAAACAAGAGGGGATGTAGCTATAGATAGATGACAATTCTATAGACCAAGCCTTTTCAGCGTGTATTCAAGTGAAAAATTTCTAAATCCAAACAAGAGGGGATGTAGCTATAGATAGATGACAATTCTATAGACCAAGACTTTTCAGCGTGTATTCAATTGAAAAATTTCTAAGTCCAAACAAGAGGGGTGTAGACTGTAGCTATAGATAGATGAACATTCTATAGACCAAGACTTTTCAGCGTGTATTCAAGTGAAAAATTTCTAAGTCCAAACAAGAGGGGATGTAGCTATAGATAGATGACAATCCTATAGACCAAGGCATCTCAGATTGTATTCAATTGAAAAATTTCTAAGTCAAAACAAGAGGGGATGTAGCTAAAGATAGATGACAATTCTATAGACCAAGGCATCTC
Source organism: Euprymna scolopes (assembly GCF_053919585.1). NCBI lineage: Eukaryota > Metazoa > Mollusca > Cephalopoda > Sepiida > Sepiolidae > Euprymna > Euprymna scolopes. Next base: position 144,853,634 of record NC_136497.1, on the reverse strand, counting down.
AGATTGTATTCAATTGAAAAATTTCTAAGTCCAAACAAGAGGGGATGTTGCTATAGATAGATGACAATTCTATAGACCAAGCCTTTTCAGCGTGTATTCAATTGAAAAATCTCTAAGTCCAAACAAGAGGGGATGTAGCTATAGATAGATGACAATTCTATAGACCAAGGCATCTCAGATCGTATTCAATTGAAAAATTTCTAAGTCCAAACAAGAGGGGATGTAGCTATAGATAGATGACAATTCTATAGACCAAGGCATCTCAGATTGTATTCAATTGAAAAATTTCTAAGTCCAAACAAGAGGGGATGTAGCTATAGATAGATGAACATTCTATAGACCAAGCCTTTTCAGCGTGTATTCAATTGAAAAATTTCTAAGTCCAAACAAGAGGGGATGTAGCTATAGATAGATGACAATTCTATAGACCAAGGCATCTCAGATTGTATTCAATTGAAAAATTTCTAAGTCCAAACAAGAGGGGATGTAGCTATAGATAGATGACAATTCTATAGACCAAGGCATCTCAGATCGTATTCAATTGAAAAATTTCTAAGTCCAAACAAGAGGGGATGTAGCTATAGATAGATGACAATTCTATAGACCAAGGCATCTCAGATTGTATTCAATTGAAAAATTTCTAAGTCCAAACAAGAGGGGATGTAGCTATAGATAGATGAACATTCTATAGACCAAGCCTTTTCAGCGTGTATTCAAGTGAAAAATTTCTAAGTCCAAACAAGAGGGGATGTAGCTATAGATAGATGACAATTCTATAGACCAAGGCATCTCAGATTGTATTCAATTGAAAAATTTCTAAGTCCAAACAAGAGGGGATGTAGCTATAGATAGATGACAATTCTATAGACCAAGCCTTTTCAGCGTGTATTCAAGTGAAAAATTTCTAAGTCCAAACAAGAGGGGATGTAGCTATAGATAGATGACAATTCTATAGACCAAGGCATCTCAGATTGTATTCAATTGAAAAATTTCTAAGTCCAAACAAGAGGGGATGTAGCTATAGATAGATGACAATTCTATAGACCAAGCCTTTTCAGCGTGTATTCAAGTGAAAAATTTCTAAGTCCAAACAAGTATGGATGTAGGTATAGATAGATGACAATCTGATAGACCAAGCCTTTCAGCGTGTGTTCAATTTGAAAATTTCTAAGTCCAAACAAGAATGGATGTAGGTATAGATAGATGGCAATCCTATAGACCAAGCCTTCTCAGATTGTAATCAATTGAAAAATGTCTAAGTCCAAACAAGAGGGGATGTAGGTATAGATAGATGACAATCCTATAGACCAAGGCATCTCAGATTGTATTCAATTGAACAATTTCTAAGTCCAAACAAGAGTGGATGTAGGTATAGATAGATGGCAATCCTATAGACCAAGCCTTCCTTCTCAGATTGTATTCAATTGAAAAATGTCTAAGTCCAAACAAGAGGGGATGTAGGTATAGATAGATGGCAATCTTATAGACCAAGGCATCTCAGCGTGTAATCAAGTGAAAAATGTCTAAGTCCAAACAAGAGGGGATGTAGGTATAGATAGATGACAATCCTATAGACCAAGCCTTCTCAGATTGTATTCAATTGAAAAATTTCTAAGTCCAAACAAGAGGGGATGTAGCTATAGTTCTAAGTCCAAACAAGAATGGATGTAGGTATAGATAGATGGCAATCCTATAGACCAAGTCTTCTCAGATTGTATTCAATTGAAAAATGTCTAAGTCCAAACAAGAGGGGATGTAGGTATAGATAGATGACAATCCTATAGACCAAGGCATCTCAGATTGTATTCAATTGAACAATTTCTAAGTCCAAACAAGAGGGGATGTAGCTATAGATAGATGACAATTCTATAGACCAAGGCATCTCAGATTGTATTCAATTGATAAATTTCTAAGTCCAAACAAGAGGGGATGTAGCTATAGATAGATGACAATTTTATAGACCAAGCCTTTTCAGCGTGTATTCAAGTGAAAAATTTCTAAGTCCAAACAAGTATGGATGTAGGTATAGATAGATGACAATCTGATAGACCAAGCCTTTCAGCGTGTGTTCAATTTGAAAATTTCTAAGTCCAAACAAGAATGGATGTAGGTATAGATAGATGGCAATCCTATAGACCAAGCCTTCTCAGATTGTAATCAATTGAAAAATGTCTAAGTCCAAACAAGAGGGGATGTAGGTATAGATAGATGACAATCCTATAGACCAAGGCATCTCAGATTGTATTCAATTGAACAATTTCTAAGTCCAAACAAGAGTGGATGTAGGTATAGATAGATGGCAATCCTATAGACCAAGCCTTCTCAGATTGTATTCAATTGAAAAATGTCTAAGTCCAAACAAGAGGGGATGTAGGTATAGATAGATGGCAATCTTATAGACCAAGGCATCTCAGCGTGTAATCAAGTGAAAAATGTCTAAGTCCAAACAAGAGGGGATGTAGGTATAGATAGATGACAATCCTATAGACCAAGCCTTCTCAGATTGTATTCAATTGAAAAATTTCTAAGTCCAAACAAGAGGGGATGTAGCTATAGTTCTAAGTCCAAACAAGAATGGATGTAGGTATAGATAGATGGCAATCCTATAGACCAAGGCATCTCAGATTGTATTCAATTGAAAAATGTCTAAGTCCAAACAAGAGGGGATGTAGGTATAGATAGATGACAATCTGATAGACCAAGCCTTTTCAGCGTGTATTCAATTGAAAAATTTCTAAATCCAAACAAGAGGGGATGTAGCTATAGATAGATGACAATTCTATAGACCAAGCCTTTTCAGCGTGTATTCAAGTGAAAAATTTCTAAGTCCAAACAAGAGGGGTGTAGACTGTAGCTATAGATAGATGAACATTCTATAGACCAAGACTTTTCAGCGTGTATTCAAGTGAAAAATTTCTAAGTCCAAACAAGAGGGGATGTAGCTATAGATAGATGACAATCCTATAGACCAAGGCATCTCAGATTGTATTCAATTGAAAAATTTCTAAGTCAAAACAAGAGGGGATGTAGCTAAAGATAGATGACAATTCTATAGACCAAGGCATCTCAGATTGTATTCAATTGAAAAATTTCTAAGTCCAAACAAGAGGGGATGTAGCTATAGATAGATGACAATTCTATAGACCAAGGCATCTCAGATTGTATTCAATTGAAAAATTTCTAAGTCCAAACAAGAATGGATGTAGGTATAGATAGATGACAATTCTATAGACCAAGGCATCTCAGATTGTATTCAATTGAAAAATTTCCAAGTCCAAACAAGAGGGGATGTAGGTATAGATAGATGGCAATTCTATAGACCAAGCCTTTTCAGATTGTATTCAATTGAAACATGTCTAAGTCCAAACAAGAGGGGATGTAGGTATAGATAGATGAGAATTCTATAGACCAAGCCTTCTCAGATTGTATTCAATTGAAAAATTTCTAAGTCCAAACAAGAGGGGATGTAGCTATAGATAGATGAACATTCTATAGACCAAGCCTTTTCAGCGTGTATTCAAGTGAAAAATTTCTAAGTCCAAACAAGAGGGGATGTAGCTATAGATAGATGACAATTCTATAGACCAAGCCTTTTCAGCGTGTATTCAATTGAAAAATTTCTAAGTCCAAACAAGAGGGGATGTAGCTATAGATAGATGACAATTCTATAGACCAAGGCATCTCAGATTGTATTCAATTGAAAAATTTCTAAGTCCAAAAAAGACGGGATGTAGCTATAGATAGATGACAATTCTATAGACCAAGGCATCTCAGATTGTATTCAATTGATAAATTTCTAAGTCCAAACAAGAGGGGATGTAGCTATAGATAGATGAACATTCTATAGACCAAGCCTTTTCAGCGTGTATTCAAGTGAAAAATTTCTAAGTCCAAACAAGAGGGGATGTAGCTATAGATAGATGACAATTCTATAGACCAAGGCATCTCAGATTGTATTCAAGTGAAAAATTTCTAAGTCCAAACAAGAATGGATGTAGGTATAGATAGATGACAATTCTATAGACCAAGGCATCTCAGATTGTATTCAATTGAAAAATTTCCAAGTCCAAACAAGAGGGGATGTAGGTATAGATAGATGGCAATTCTATAGACCAAGCCTTTTCAGATTGTATTCAATTGAAACATGTCTAAGTCCAAACAAGAGGGGATGTAGGTATAGATAGATGAGAATTCTATAGACCAAGCCTTCTCAGATTGTATTCAATTGAAAAATTTCTAAGTCCAAACAAGAGGGGATGTAGCTATAGATAGATGAACATTCTATAGACCAAGCCTTTTCAGCGTGTATTCAAGTGAAAAATTTCTAAGTCCAAACAAGAGGGGATGTAGCTATAGATAGATGACAATTCTATAGACCAAGCCTTTTCAGCGTGTATTCAATTGAAAAATTTCTAAGTCCAAACAAGAGGGGATGTAGCTATAGATAGATGACAATTCTATAGACCAAGGCATCTCAGATTGTATTCAATTGAAAAATTTCTAAGTCCAAAAAAGACGGGATGTAGCTATAGATAGATGACAATTCTATAGACCAAGGCATCTCAGATTGTATTCAATTGAAAAATTTCTAAGTCCAAACAAGAGGGGATGTAGCTATAGATAGATGACAATTCTATAGACCAAGGCATCTCAGATCGTATTCAATTGAAAAATTTCTAAGTGCAAACAAGAATGGATGTAGGTATAGATAGATGACAATCTGATAGACCAAGCCTTTCAGCGTGTGTTCAATTTGAAAATTTCTAAGTCCAAACAAGAATGGATGTAGGTATAGATAGATGGCAATCCTATAGACCAAGCCTTCTCAGATTGTATTCAATTGAAAAATGTCTAAGTCCAAACAAGAGGGGATGTAGCTATAGATAGATGACAATTCTATAGACCAAGCCTTCTCAGATTGTATTCAATTGAAAAATTTCTAAGTCCAAACAAGAATGGATGTAGGTATAGATAGATGGCAATCCTATAGACCAAGCCTTCTCAGATTGTATTCAATTGAAAAATGTCTAAGTCAAAACAAGAGGGGATGTAGGTATAGATAGATGACAATTCTATAGACCAAGGCATCTCAGATTGTATTCAATTGAACAATTTCTAAGTCCAAACAAGAGTGGATGTAGGTATAGATAGATGGGAATCCTATAGACCAAGCCTTCTCAGATTGTATTCAATTGAAAAATGTCTAAGTCCAAACAAGAGGGGATGTAGGTATAGATAGATGGCAATCTTATAGACCAAGGCATCTCAGCGTGTAATCAAGTGAAAAATGTTTGAGTCCAAACAAGAGGGGATGTAGGTATAGATAGATGACAATCCTATAGACCAAGCCTTCTCAGATTGTATTCAATTGAAAAATTTCTAAGTCCAAACAAGAGGGGATGTAGCTATAGATAGATGACAATTCTATAGACCAAGCCTTCTCAGATCGTATTCAATTGAAAAATTTCTAAGTCCAAACAAGAGGGGATGTAGCTATAGATAGATGAACATTCTATAGACCAAGCCTTTTCAGCGTGTATTCAATTGAAAAATTTCTAAGTCCAAACAAGAGGGGATGTAGCTATAGATAGATGACAATTCTATAGACCAAGGCATCTCAGATCGTATTCAATTGAAAAATTTCTAAGTCCAAACAAGAGGGGATGTAGCTATAGATAGATGACAATTCTATAGACCAAGCCTTTTCAGCGTGTATTCAAGTGAAAAATTTCTAAGTCCAAACAAGAGGGGATGTAGCTATAGATAGATGACAATTCTATAGACCAAGGCATCTCAGATTGTATTCAATTGATAAATTTCTAAGTCCAAACAAGAGGGGATGTAGCTATAGATAGATGACAATTCTATAGACCAAGGCATCTCAGATTGTATTCAATTGAAAAATTTCTAAGTCCAAACAAGAGGGGATGTAGCTATAGATAGATGACAATTCTATAGACCAAGCCTTTTCAGCGTGTATTCAAGTGAAAAATTTCTAAGTCCAAACAAGAGGGGATGTAGCTATAGATAGATGACAATTCTATAGACCAAGGCATCTCAGATTGTATTCAATTGAAAAATTTCTAAGTCCAAACAAGAGGGGATGTAGCTATAGATAGATGACAATTCTATAGACCAAGGCATCTCAGATTGTATTCAATTGAAAAATTTCTAAGTCCAAACAAGAGGGGATGTAGCTATAGATAGATGAACATTCTATAGACCAAGCCTTTTCAGCGTGTATTCAAGTGAAAAATTTCTAAGTCCAAACAAGAGGGGATGTAGCTATAGATAGATGACAATTCTATAGACCAAGGCATCTCAGATCGTATTCAATTGAAAAATTTCTAAGTGCAAACAAGAATGGATGTAGTTATAGATAGATGACAATCTGATAGACCAAGCCTTTCAGCGTGTGTTCAATTTGAGAATTTCTAAGTCCAAACAAGAGTGGATGTAGGTATAGATAGATGGCAATCCTATAGACCAAGCCTTCTCAGATTGTATTCAATTGAAAAATTTCTAAGTCCAAACAAGAGGGGATGTAGCTATAGATAGATGGCAATCTTATAGACCAAGGCATCTCAGATTGTATTCAATTGAAAAATTTCTAAGTCCAAACAAGAGGGGATGTAGCTATAGATAGATGAACATTCTATAGACCAAGCCTTTTCAGCGTGTATTCAAGTGAAAAATTTTCAAGTCCAAACAAGAGGGGATGTAGCTATAGATAGATGACAATTCTATAGACCAAGGCATCTCAGATTGTATTCAATTGATAAATTTCTAAGTCCAAACAAGAGGGGATGTAGCTATAGATAGATGACAATTCTATAGACCAAGCCTTTTCAGCGTGTATTCAATTGATAAATTTCTAAGTCCAAACAAGAGGGGATGTAGCTATAGATAGATGACAATTCTATAGACCAAGGCATCTCAGATTGTATTCAATTGAAAAATTTCTAAGTCCAAACAAGAGGGGAGTTAGCTATAGATAGATGACAATTCTATAGACCAAGGCATCTCAGATTGTATTCAATTGAAAAATTTCTAAGTCCAAACAAGAGGGGATGTAGCTATAGATAGATGAACATTCTATAGACCAAGCCTTTTAAGCGTGTATTCAAGTGAAAAATTTCTAAGTCCAAACAAGAGGGGATGTAGCTATAGATAGATGACAATTCTATAGACCAAGGCATCTCAGATCGTATTCAATTGATAAATTTCTAAGTCCAAACAAGAGGGGATGTAGCTATAGATAGATGAACATTCTATAGACCAAGGCATCTCAGATTGTATTCAATTGATAAATTTCTAAGTCCAAACAAGAGGGGATGTAGCTATAGATAGATGACAATTCTATAGACCAAGCCTTTTCAGCGTGTATTCAATTGAAAAATTTCTAAGTCCAAACAAGAGGGGATGTAGCTATAGATAGATGACAATTCTATAGACCAAGGCATCTCAGATTGTATTCAATTGAAAAATTTCTAAGTCCAAACAAGAGGGGATTTAGCTATAGATAGATGACAATTCTATAGACCAAGGCATCTCAGATTGTATTCAATTGAAAAATTTCTAAGTCCAAACAAGAGGGGATGTAGCTATAGATAGATAAACATTCTATAGACCAAGCCTTTTCAGCGTGTATTCAATTGAAAAATTTCTAAGTCCAAACAAGAGGGGATGTAGCTATAGATAGATGAAAATTCTATAGACCAAGGCATCTCAGATTGTATTCAATTGAAAAATTTCTAAGTCCAAACAAGAGGGGATGTAGCTATAGATAGATGAACATTCTATAGACCAAGCCTTTTCAGCGTGTATTCAAGTGAAAAATTTCTAAGTCCAAACAAGAGGGGATGTAGCTATAGATAGATGACAATTCTATAGACCAAGGCATCTCAGATCGTATTCAATTGAAAAATTTCTAAGTGCAAACAAGAATGGATGTAGTTATAGATAGATGACAATCTGATAGACCAAGCCTTTCAGCGTGTGTTCAATTTGAGAATTTCTAAGTCCAAACAAGAGTGAATGTAGGTATAGATAGATGGCAATCCTATAGACCAAGCCTTCTCAGATTGTATTCAATTGAAAAATTTCTAAGTCCAAACAAGAGGGGATGTAGGTATAGATAGATGGCAATCTTATAAACCAAGGCATCTCAGATTGTATTCAATTGAAAAATTTCTAAGTCCAAACAAGAGGGGATGTAGCTATAGATAGATGAACATTCTATAGACCAAGCCTTTTCAGCGTGTATTCAAGTGAAAAATTTCTAAGTCCAAACAAGAGGGGATGTAGCTATAGATAGATGACAATTCTATAGACCAAGGCATCTCAGATCGTATTCAATTGAAAAATTTCTAAGTCCAAACAAGAGGGGATGTAGCTATAGATAGATGACAATTCTATAGACCAAGCCTTTTCAGCGTGTATTCAATTGATAAATTTCTAAGTCCAAACAAGAGGGGATGTAGCTATAGATAGATGACAATTCTATAGACCAAGGCATCTCAGATTGTATTCAATTGATAAATTTCTAAGTCCAAACAAGAGGGGATGTAGCTATAGATAGATGACAATTCTATAGACCAAGCCTTTTCAGCGTGTATTCAATTGAAAAATTTCTAAGTCCAAACAAGAGGGGATGTAGCTATAGATAGATGAACATTCTATAGACCAAGCCTTTTCAGCGTGTATTCAAGTGAAAAATTTCTAAGTCCAAACAAGAGGGGATGTAGCTATAGATAGATGACAATTCTATAGACCAAGCCTTTTCAGCGTGTATTCAAGTGAAAAATGTCTAAGTCCAAACAAGAGGGGATGTAGCTATAGATAGATGACAATTCTATAGACCAAGCCTTTTCAGCGTGTATTCAAGTGAAAAATTTCTAAGTCCAAACAAGAGGGGTGTAGACTGTAGCTATAGATAGATGAACATTCTATAGACCAAGCCTTTTCAGCGTGTATTCAAGTGAAAAATTTCTAAGTCCAAACAAGAGGGGATGTAGCTATAGATAGATGACAATCCTATAGACCAAGGCATCTCAGATTGTATTCAATTGAAAAATTTCTAAGTCCAAACAAGAGGGGATGTAGCTAAAGATAGATGACAATTCTATAGACCAAGGCATCTCAGATTGTATTCAATTGATAAATTTCTAAGTCCAAACAAGAGGGGATGTAGCTATAGATAGATGACAATTCTATAGACCAAGGCATCTCAGATTGTATTCAAGTGAAAAATTTCTAAGTGCAAACAAGAATGGATGTAGGTATAGATAGATGACAATCTGATAGACCAAGCCTTTCAGCGTGTATTCAATTTGAAAATTTCTAAGTCCAAACAAGAATGGATGTAGGTATAGATAGATGGCAATCCTATAGACCAAGCCTTCTCAGATTGTATTCAATTGAAAAATGTCTAAGTCCAAACAAGAGGGGATGTAGCTAAAGATAGATGACAATTCTATAGACCAAGGCATCTCAGATTGTATTCGATTGAAAAATTTCTAAGTCCAAACAAGAGGGGATGTAGCTATAGATAGATGACAATTCTATAGACCAAGGCATCTCAGATTGTATTCAATTGAAAAATTTCCAAGTCCAAACAAGAGGGGATGTAGGTATAGATAGATGGCAATTCTATAGACCAAGCCTTTTCAGATTGTATTCAATTGAAACATGGCTAAGTCCAAACAAGAGGGGATGTAGGTATAGATAGATGAGAATTCTATAGACCAAGCCTTCTCAGATTGTATTCAATTGAAAAATTTCTAAATCCAAACAAGAATGTACGTAGGTATAGATAGATGAGAATCCTATAGACCAAGCCTTTTCAGCGTGTATTCAATTGAAAAATTTCTAAGTCCAAACAAGAGGGGATGTAGGTATAGATAGATGATAATCCTATAGACCAAGCCTTCTCAGATTGTATTCAAGTGAAAAATTTCAAAGTCCAAACAAGAGGGGATGTAGGTATAGATAGATGACAATTCTATAGACCACGCCTTCTCAAATTGTATTCAATTGAAAAATTTCTAAGTCCAAACAAGAGGGGATGTATGTATAGATAGATGACAATCCTATTGACTAAGGCAAGTCAACGTGTATTCAATTGATAATTTCTAAGTCCAAACAAGAGGAGACGTAGGTATAGGTAGATGAGAATCCTATAGACCAAGGCATCTCAGCGTGTATTCAAGTGAATAATTTTTAAGTCCAAACAACAGGGGATGTAGTTATAGATAGATGAGAATCCTTAAGACCGAAGCATCTCAGATTGTATTCAAGTACAAACAAGAGGGGATGTAGGTATAGATAGATTAGAATCCTATAGACCAAGGCAAGTCAACGTGTATTCAAGTTAAAATTTCAAAGTCCAAACAAGAGGGGATGTAGGTATAGGTAGATGAAAATCTTATAGACCAAGGCAAGTCAACGTGTATTCAAATGAAAATTTCTAAGTCCTTACAGGGGTGGACGTAGGTATAGGTAGATGAGGAGCTACTAGACCAACACATGTCCACGAGTATTCAATTGAAATTTCTAAGTTCAAAACAGTGTAAGTAAGTGTCTGGAAGTGCCCGATCGACGCCTATTGCCATGTTGGGTGCATGTAGGCGTAGCAAAATGCCTTCTAATCTGCTAGGCACATCGGGACTTAGTTTTTTTCTGTCCTTTCTCTGCACCGTGTAGGTTGGCGTCTGGATGTGCCTCATCGATGCCTACTTTTACCTTGGCATATCAACGTGTAATCAAGTTAAAACTTCTAACTTCAAAACGGGAGTTAGGTACCGGTAAATGAGAAGCTTATCAATCTAGACATGTTGAAATTTATAAGTTCGCACATAGGGGATAGCAAGGCGAGGAATAGGGATATAGAATAAGAAAAGAGAGATAGACAGATCTAGATAAATACAGAGGTATAAAGAGAGACAGGCAAGGGAGATACATTTCATGATTCAACTTATATGCTAATAAGAAATAGTTGGTATATGAGGAACACAAGCATTGTTTTTACTGGTTAATTTTACATCAGAATACACTTGTAGATTTTATGTAGCTTTTTTTCTATAGGGAACATGCAAATAGCAGACATAACATCTAGACATATAAATATATAGATAAAACAATTATAGTTATGAGATATATCTTAACTAATCCAAAAAGACAATAATGATGAATATCATCACTTACCTTGGAAAATTATCCAGGCTGTATGCCTACTCACATTCCATCAAACACCAGAAAATCATGAGCAATTGCTTGGTTGATTTTTTTTATTTTTTTTATTTTAATTTTTTTCATACACATTTGTAATTGTGTCTTGCTTTATCAAGTATTTTTGTAGTTAATCTGTGGTGTTGGGAGAGGTGTTAACATGAATCAATTTTGCTTAACATTTTTTATTATGTATATTTTTTTCAGTTTACAGAGTCATTGCAGTACCAAGTCTGACACTGTAATTGCTTGAAAAGTATTGCATTGGGAAGGATTCTTTTTTTTTTTTTTTTTTGAGGTGTGCAGGAATTTCAGTAGGGGATGTTTCTACTGATTTCAGATTCCAAGACAGCAAATTTGTATTTTATTGTTTGTGCATTCTTTTATCAAGTTTTTACAGATGTTTTTGTGTTATGAAAGTGAAAATGAATGAGTTGCAAAGACATTTACATTTTTGCATTCTTTTTTTAATTCTTCACCTTTTTTGTTTTAATGTCCCAAGAGTGAACCAAGACGGATGAGTCTTATGCAGCAGAGTCGAAAAAAACAAGTTACCTTTGGTTGTCATCAATGGATTTGTCCATAGTATAATGTGTCCAAGTTATTGCCCTAATAAAGTGAGAACCATACCCCAAAACTAATGCAGAACTCTGCTTACGTATTGCACAGCTACAAGAGTTAACTTGTCTAGGATAAGTGCCACATAAGTTTGCAGAAGTCACTATATAGCTCTATTTATTAACTCATATGAACTTAAATTGCTGAACATGTCTCAGAAATTTTCTACAGAGCTCTACTTAGAAATGAGCACTCTCAAAGACAATTTATCTAACATAATTTTGAAATATGTTTTATAAAGTTACCATAGAGCTCTCAAATATATTAGGCACTCAAATAGGAAACTTGTTTCAAATACTTGTCATATATATATATATATATATATATATATATATATATATATTTGTATGTTTTGAAAACCTAAATGTCAATATGTAAGTATAGATATACTGTAAGTTTTTAATATATATGTATATGTATATGTATATATATATATATATATATATATATATATATATATATATATATATTAAAAACTTACAGTATATCTATACTTACATATTGACATTTAGGTTTTCAAAACATACTGCAGAGCTCCTCATGTTTTCTGAATTTTATGCTTTCGATTCGTGTAGCTGAATTGCCATACATGTTTTTGAAAGTCTATATTTAGCTCTACTAATGTATTGTACTCTGTCAAAATAAATTTATGCAGTTGAAATGCCATATCTGTTTCTCAAATGTTTTATTTAGCTCTACTAATATATTGAGCACTCTGGAAGTAGATTTGTCTAAAATAATTGCCAAAATGTTTCCAACTATTACTACAAAGCTCTTTAAATGCATTGAGCACTCTTAAAGTAAAATCGTCTTGTATAATTAAACAAAGCAATTTTTAAACTTACTACACAGCTATATAAAACTATGGAGCACATGCAAGCATCATTGGTATATATATATATATATATAGATCACATAATTATTAGAAGTTATTATTTTACTTGAAATATATATATATAATCAAGGGAGACAATTTGTATATAGATGACATAATTATTAGAAGTTATTTTTTTAATCAAAATACATATATATATATATATATAAATATATATATATATATATATATAATCTATATATATATATATATATATTCAAGGGAGACAATTTGTATATAGATCACATAATTATTAGAAGTTTTTTTTTATTGAAATAAATATATATATATATATATATATTCAAGGGAGACAATTTGTATATAGATGACATAATAATCAGAAGTTATTTTTTTAAGGAAATATATATATATATATATATATATATATATATACAAGGGAGACAATTTATATATAGATCACATAATTAATGGAAGTCTTTTTTAATTCAAGTAAATATATATATATTTTTATTTCAATTCCATCAATGAGACATAGAGCAATAAAGTCATGTTATTTACATTTTTACTTAATAATAAAACTTTAAAATAGTGCTCAAAACTAGACAGAGCTGATATTATAAAACGTTTATTTTATTACAGGATAAATAAACATTAAGATTTAACTAGAGTTATATAAGAGTGCTCAATAAGACATAGAGCAATAAGGACATTTTATTTAGATTTTTATTTAATAATTACACTTTAAATAGTGCTAAAAAAGGGAGACAATTTGTATATACATCACATAATTATTAGAAGTAATTTTTTATTGAAATATATGTATATATATATATATATATATATATATATATATATATATTCAATGAGACAATTAGTATATAGATCACATAATTATTAGAACATATTTTTTTATTGAAATATATATATATATATATATATATATATATATAAATATATATTTAAGGGAGACAATTTATATATAGATCACATAATTATTAGAAGTTATTTTTTATTGAAATAAATATATATATAATATATATATATATATATATATATATATATACATATATATTCAAGGGAGACAATTTGTACATATATCACATAATTATTAGAAGTTTTTTTTTAATTGATATATATGTATATATATTTATATATATATATATTCAATTTTTATATGTATTTCTTTTATTACAGGATAAATAAACATTAAGATTCAACTAGTTATATAAGAGTGCTCAATGAGACATAGAGCAATAAAGACATTTTATTTAGGTTTGTACTTAATAAATACACTTTTAATAGTGCTAAAAACTAGACAGAGCTGATATTATAAAACGTTTATTTTATTACAGGATAAGTAAACATTAAGATTTAACTAATGTTATATAAGAGTGCTCAATTAGACATATAGCAATGAAGACATTTTATTCAGATTTGTACTTTATAATTACACTTAAAATAGTGCTAAAAAAAGGGAGACAATTTGTATATACATCACATAATTATGAGAAGTAATTTTTCATCGAAATATATATATATATATATATATATATATATATATATATATATATATATATATATATATATATATATATTCAATGAGACAATTAGTATATAGATCACATAATTATTAGAACTTATTTTTCTGATTGAAATATATATTTAAGGGAGACGATTTATATATAGATCACATAATTATTAGAAGTTTTTTTTTAAATAAATATATATATATATCAATATATATATATATATATATAATATATATTTTATATATATAAACTATATATATATGTTCAAGGGAAACAATTGTTATATAGATCACATAACTATAAGAAGTTATTTTTTATTGAAATATATATATATATAAATAAATATATATATAAAACATATATTTATATATATATATAATATATATATTTATATATTCAAGGCAGACAATTAATACATAGATCACCTAATTATTAGAAGTTTTTTTTATTGAAATAAATATATATATATATACTATATATATATATATATATATATATATATATATATATATATTCAAGGGAGACAATTTGTATATATATCACGTAATTATTAGAAGTTATTTTTTTAATTGAAATATATATATATATTTATATATATATATATATATACATATTCAATTTTTATATATATTTTATTTTATTACAGGATAAATAAACATTAAGATTGAACTAGTTATATAAGAGTGCTCAATTAGACATAGAGCAATAAAGACATTTTATTTAGGTTTGTACTTAATAAATCCACTTTAAAATAGTATTCAAAACTAGACAGAGCTGATATTATAAAACGTTTATTTTATTACAGGGTAAGTAAACATTAAGATTTAACTAGAGTTATATAGGAGTGCTCAATAAGACATAGAGCAATAGAGACATTTTATTTAGATTTCTACTTTATAATTACACTTAAAATAGTGCTGAAAATGGGAGACAATTTGTATATTGATCACATAATTATTAGAACTTATTTTTTTTATTGAAATAAATATATTAATATATATATATATATATATAAATATATATATATATTCAAGGGAGACAATTTATATATAGATCACATAATTATTAGAAGTTATTTATTTTTATAATATATATATATATATATATATATATATATAATCTATATATGTATATGTTAAAGGGAGACAATTGTTATATAGATCAAATAATTATTTGAAGTTATTTTATTATTGGAATATGTATATATATATATTTATATATATATATATATATATACAAAATATATATTTATATATATGTATAATATATATATATTCAAGGGAGACAATTAATACATAGATCACCTAATTATTAGAAGTTTTATTTTATTGAAATATATATATATATATATATATATATATATATAATATATAAGGGAGACAATTTGTATATATATCACATAATTATTAGAAGTTATTTTTTTAATTGAAATATATATATATATAAATATTTATAAATATATATATATATTCAATTTTTATATTCATTTTATTTCATTACAGGATAAATAAACATTAAGATTCAACTAGTTATATAAGAGTGCTCAATGAGACATAGAGCAATAAAGACATTTTATTTAGGTTTGTACTTAGTAAATACACTTTAAATAGTGTTCAAAACTAGACAGAGCTGATATTATAAAACGTTTATGTTATTACAGGATAAGTAAACATTAAGATTTAACTAGAGTTATATAAGAGTGCTCAATTAGACATAGAGCAATAAAGACATTTTATTTAGATTTCTACTTAATAATTACACTTTAAACAGTGCTAAAAAAAATGGAGACAATTTGTACATAGATCACATAATTATTAGTAGTGTTTTTTTTATTGAAATATATATATATAAATATTTATATATATATATATTGACATTTTAGATTTTTCATTGAAAACCCTAACATTTAGAATAAAATTATTAAAATTTATATTAAATTATGTCATATTCACACAAGAATACCAAAAAAATTGTGGTTATCTAAGCTGACGTTTACATTTTTTTTTAAGTTATTACCTTGCTCTACTGATGTATTGAGCACTCTACATATAAGTCCTGTCATTTGAATTTCTGTGTATATATTTTAAATATTAACAGTTAGCTCTAAGTCTTACCATCAAATTGCCATACATATTTCCCAAAATTTAACAACTATCTCTACTAATTCATTAATCATTGTATATATTTATCTTTCTGTCTCTCATTATTTATCTATCTATCTATCTATCTATCTATCTATAGAATTGAATATGTCTGTCTGGGTGTACATTTCTCTGTCAATTTTAGTCTACATATTCCAAATTTTGATAAAAAGGGTACTGAGATTTTAGAAAATTTATGTGATTTGTATTTGAACAGAAATTTTGCGATTAAGGGGTCAAAGTTCAATGATTTGGCCTTTGAGAACCCTACAAATTTCCCCCGACAATTATGGGTCTAAACACTTGAAATTTTACATATAGTTTCCTTGGACATGGATCTAACTTAATATCTCCATTGGAGCCCAAAACAATAAATTTTAAGGGTTCATAATAGGGGTCAAATTTTAAAAAATTAACCGTTTTTCTGCTTTTTTTTTGGTTGGGGAGGGGGGCAGCATACACCGATATATATATATTCATATATATATATATATATTCATATATATATATATATATATTCATATATATATATATATATATATATATATTCATATATATATATATATATATATTCATATATATATATATTCATATATATATATATATATATTCATATATATATATATTCATATATATATATATTCATATATATATATATATATTCATATATATATATATATATATATATATTCATATATATATATATATATTCATATATATATATATAGTCATATATATATATATTCATATATATATATGAATATATATATATATATATTCATATATATATATATATATTCATATATATATATATATTCATATATATATATATACATATATTCATATATATATATATATATTCATATATATATATATTCATATATATAAATATATATATATATAGAGAGAGAGAGATATTTATATCAATTAAAACATAACTTCTAATAATTATCTGATCTATATACAAATTGTCTGCCTTTAATATATATATGTATATATATATATATATTGTATATATATATATATATATATATATATTTATGTCAATTAAAAAATAAGTTCTAATGATTTTTATACAAATTGTCTCCCTCGAATATATATATATATATATATATATATTCAAGGAAGACAATTTGTATATAGATGATAATTATTAGAAGTTATTTTTTTAATTTAAATAAATATATATATATATTTGAATTAAATAACTTCCAATAATTAGATGATCTATATACAAATTGTCTCCCTTGAATATATATATATATATATATATATATATATATATACATATATTTCAATTAAAAAAATAACTTCTAATAATTATGTCATCTATATACAAATTGTCTCCCTTGATTTTATATATATATATATATATATATATATATATATACACACATATTCAAGGGAGACAATTTGTATATAGATGACATAATTATTAGAAGTTATCTTTTTTATGCTTAATTGAACTTTAATGCTTAGTTATTCCATCAATTGTTTGACTTGGGTAATTTTTTTTAATGTATATTTGAAAAAAATCTGTGCTAGTTGAGATAAAAATAAGGAAAACTCTTACCTGTTACTTCCCAGGTGTTATCTTCACTTTTTCTCTTTTCTGCTTCTTGCTGAAACTTATGGCAATTTCATGTTTGTTTGTGTTCTTTGTTACATATATATAATTTTTACTGTGAGGATTTTTTTTCTTTTAATAATTTAAAAACTTCTTTTTTTTAATAATTTAAAAACTTTTTTTTTAATGATATATTTAACTTTCTGGTTATGATCAAACACCCATGTACTACTTTTGGTTTTTGCAGTTGCATAAGTTAGCTGATGAGAAGAAATACAAGCAGAACTGCATTCATTTAAATAAAGCTAATAGTTTAGAATTTAATTGTACCCAGATGTTCATGTACACAAAGAAAGAAACACTTACTTGAGGACTTCTGTAACTACAGGAAACATGTGGCAGCTAGGATAGGTGATGCTGCTGGATTCAGTTGTTTTTTCCAATGCACATAATTCTCACAATAGCTGATAGTAGAATTCCACCATGATCAAGGGGAGTACCTGAAATTACAAAAATATACACACAGAAGGAAAGAAAAAGAATACTTACTCTACTTCTATGACAATGATTGCTGCCAAGACTTCGAGATGCTAATGTTGGAAGAAACAGATAGACATACATCATACGCAGTTTGATTGTACCCAGATGTGCTTGAACGCAAAGAAAGAAATACTGGATTCAAAGTGCACAAGACATGTGGCAGACAGGAACGGTGATGCTGCTAGGTTTCATTGCTTGTTCCAATCTATAAAAAAGAGATGATATTTATAGTGTTGATAATCTACTGCTGTGTGAAAGCTGGAACAATGGAAACAGTTAAATTAAATTATCAAATCACAAAGACTGAAATCGAAATAAAAAGAAGAAAGGGTGATACTATACTCATCTTCCTGTCGGTGCAGACCACTTGCTGGTGACTGTTCGTTCGCCATTAAACTGGAAAGTAAAATAAAAAAAAGAAAAAAAAAAGAGGTTCCACCGGAGAAAGCTCTCGTCTGGGCAGCGAGGTGATGAACTCCCGAAAAGAGGGGCACTATATAAAAACAAGCTTTGCTGCGAACATCTCCTAAAAAGCGGTTTCTACTCAGAATAACAGGCGGAGCAGAAAACAGAGGTGTTCTCTCTACCCAACAGGATTCGTAAAGAGACCACTAATTTGTGTTCATAAGACGGCGATGATCGCTCACAAAACTGGCATTCCTACTATCATATCGGAGGACCGTCATATATAATTGCACTACCATTTCGTATTGGAGGACGGTCATATATAATTGCACTACCATACCGTTTCGGAGTTCCTAGACAGTAAGAATAATAAAAGCGGCCTTAAAGCGGCTTGTGAGCACACAATCTAGTCGAACTCTAGTCGTCCTTAGTCGAGTCGAGGCAAGCCTGCATTATATAGTAACACGAGCACGTGTCGCCTGCTTAGAGGGTAGCCCCCTTCGGGAGATTCGAAAGCGCACCTCACAGCGGAAGAGCTTCGGAACCAATCGGACCGTACCCAGACTTGCAGCTATTTGTTAACTTGGAAGTGGAGTCAACACCCCGACACTGAGAAAAGAGCTTTCCAAAAGCTCAAAACCAGTTGCATGCAAAGTCGGGGAAACTGGGAGCAGGCTGTGGAGAACACGGGGCCTTGCAGGGAGGCCCATTTTTCTCTTTCGTTCGGTTTACATCTTTCGGGTATTGTTCTCCTTTCAGCCTGCTCCCTTCACGCCTTTTTGCTCGCCACATGCAAGCGTATAAAAAGACGACCAGATGACGGACGCAACAAACTAATGCCGACATTTTCTGGATTTTTTTTTTTTTTTTTTTTTGCCAGAGCCCATTTAGCCGTGTAGCTGTTAAACTACAACGTTACACCCCCCTACCACGGTGAGGATAGGGTTGGACTTTAGGGGGGAAAATACACATCCAGTATTTTATCCAAAAAAAGAACGGTTTATAAACTGCACAATTGTCACGGTAATTCTATAGTTTATCGACCGCCCTTAAATAATATTATATGTATGCTTTCACCTAACAAATTAAAAAAATAAGACGTTAATTTAGATTTAAATTTTAATATTTTTTTCCCAGAACAGCACGGTTTATAAACTGCACAATTGTCACGGTAATTCTATAGTTTATCGACCACCCTTAAATAATATTATATGTATGCTTTCACCTAACAAATTAAAAAAAAAAGACGTTAATTTAGATTTTAATTTTAATATTTTTTTCCCAGAACAGCACGGTTTATAAACTGCACAATTGTCACGGTAATTCTATAGTTTATCGACCACCCTTAAATAATATTATATGTATGCTTTCACCTAACAAATTAAAAAAATAAGACGTTAATTTAGATTTAAATTTTAATATTTTTTTCCCAGAACAGCACGGTTTATAAACTGCACAATTGTCACGGTAATTCTATAGTTTATCGACCACCCTTAAATAATATTATATGTATGCTTTCACCTAACAAATTAAAAAAAAAAGACGTTAATTTAGATTTTAATTTTAATATTTTTTTCCCAGAACAGCACGGTTTATAAACTGCACAATTGTCACGGTAATTCTATAGTTTATCGACCACCCTTAAATAATATTATATGTATGCTTTCACCTAACAAATTAAAAAAATAAGACGTTAATTTAGATTTAAATTTTAATATTTTTTCCCCAGAACAGCACGGTTTATAAACTGCACAATTGTCACGGTAATTCTATAGTTTATCGACCACCCTTAAATAATATTATATGTATGCTTTCACCTAACAAATTAAAAAAATAAGACGTTAATTTAGATTTAAATTTAAAATATATTTTCCAGCAAAAGCACGGTATATAAACTGCACAATTGTCACGGTAATTCTATAGTTTATCGACCACCCTTAAATAATATTATATGTATGTTGCACCTAACAAATTAAAAAAAAGACGTTAATTTAGATTAAAATTTTAATATTTTTTTCAAGAACAGCACGGTTTATAAACTGCACAATTGTCACGGTAATTCTATAGTTTATCGACCACCCTTAAATAATATTATATGTATGCTTTCACCTAACAAATTAAAAAAAAAGACGTTAATTTAGATTTAAATTTTAATATTTTTTTCCCAGAACAGCACGGTTTATAAACTGCACAATTGTCACGGTAATTCTATAGTTTATCGACCACCCTTAAATAATATTATATGCATGCTTTCACCTAACAAATTAAAAAAAAAAGACGTTAATTTAGATTTAAATTTAAATATTTTAACCAAGAACAGCACGGTATATAAACTGCACAATTGTCACGGTAATTCTATAGTTTATTGACCACTCTTTAATAATATTATATGTATGCTTTCATCTAACAAATTAAAAAAAAAGACGTTAAGTTAGATTTAAATTTAAATATTTTAACCAAGAACAGCATGGTCTATAAACTGCACACTTGTCACGGTAATATTTGTTGGCTGGCTTTCTAACAGTATAATAAAATATAAAAAGACGTTAAACGTTAAAATCGTGTAAACTACACAAGTGTCGAAATTTGAAAAGAAATTCGACGTGTTTATGAACTGTGCTCATACTAACAACGTTCATTTGAACACTTGTGCAGTTTACACAACTGAAATAAATGCGTCATCTACTTTGAAACGACAAGAAATACCTTATTTTTTTGACATCAGAGAAGTAGACAGAGGAGCGGCAGGGCGGCGGCTTAGCTGGGTCGACTGGCTGGTCATCTATTCTTCCGGAACTCATCTCGCTGCCAGGGTCCAAACTGAATTTACAGCCCGTTTTAGGGCTCTTTTTATATTTCACCATCGGCGTGAAAACCGTTAACTTTTTCCGGGAAAAATCGAACAGTTCGCAGTCGATGACGCAACCTTTTTACCTTTTATGGAGTTTGTGTTACCTAGCTGCCTTTTCATTGGTTGATTTAAACTTGTTTAGTTTGAAGAGTGCATGTAGACGTGTGTGTGTGTCTGTGTATGTTTGTGTTAATGCAAGTGTGTGTGTATGTGGGTGTGTGCGTCGTTGGCGTTGAAGCATGTTGGAGGGGAGCGTAGACACATTCTCTGTCTCTTTCGGTCTCTCCCCCCTTTTCCCTCTCTCTCTGTCTATATATAAGGACACGGAGAAGCGCGCGTGCGCGAGAGCGAGCGAGCGAGAGATAGAGAGAGAGAGAGAGAAAGAGAGAGAGAGAGAAACCGAAACTTTGAAAAGTTATAAAAAAATTAAAAAATAATATATATATATATATATATATATATATATATATATATATATATATATATATATATATCATAAGCAGAAATTTATTTTTTATTTTACAAGCTGCCCCATGTTAAGAACGGCTTTCTTGGAAGTGTTTTTTTTTTTTCAGAAAGCCGTTTTTATCATGGAGAGATTGGAGATAATACTACGCTGGGGCAGCTTGTAAAATAAAAAATATCAAAGAAAACTTCTTCGATATTTTTGGGTAAAATTTTCAAGTTAAATTCAATTTTATCCTATCTTATTAAATTATTGGCTGAAAGTACAGAATAGTTAACATGCTGAAAGTACAGAATAGTTAACATGCCCCTCTCTACATTAAGAATGGCTTTCTTAAAAAATTACAATTTAATAACGAAAAAAAAAGTTTATTTTTACGACCTACCCCAGCGTAGCATAAACACCCCAACCGAAAAGTCTTAGTAAAGAGAGAGGCAGGTAGGTATTTATTTTTTATTTATCTTATTTTTATTTATTTTTATTTAACATTTGATTTTTTTTTTTTATTAAATTGTTAGGTTAAAGTACGGAATAGTTACAAAACGCCCTCCTCTCCCCATTTTAAGAACGACTTCCGGAATACCCCCTCCAATCTCTCCATGTTAAGAACGGCTTTCTTGGGAGTGTTTTTTTTTTTTTTTCAGAAAGCCGTTTTTATCATGGAGAGATTGGAGATAATACTACGCTGGGGCAGCTTGTAAAATAAAAAATATCAAAGAAAACTTCTTCGATATTTGTTAAATTCAATTTTATCCTATCTTTTGCTTATTAAATTATTGGCTGAAAGTACAGAATAGTTAACATGCCCCTCTCTACATTAAGAATGGCTTTCTTAACTTTTAAGGTAATGATTTCTTAAAAAATTACAATTTAATAACGAAAAAAAAACCGGTTATTTTTACGACCTACCCCGGACCCCAACCCGAAAAGTCTTAGTAAAGAGAGAGGCAGGTAGAGGGGTGGGTGAAGGGCAGGAGAATTGGCACGTGTCAAACAAAGTTGAAATAAATCCATTTCGTTAACAAACTTTCAAATTCGATTGACACTTATGACACCCACCCCTGCCACCTCATGACAGCTTTTAACGGAAAGTTGATTTGTGTTGGTGTTGGTGTGTTTGAGTATTTGTGTGTACGTGTGTGTTCGTGTATGTGTGTGTTTATGCGAGTGTGTGTGTGTGTGTTTATCCAAGTGCGTATGTATGTGTGTGTTTTCTGTATGTGTGTTTTTATGCGAGTGTGTTAGAGTGTGTGCTTCTGTCTCTGTTTATGCTCCTGCCCCTCTTTGATGTGGAAGCACATATTCTCTCTTTCTCTCTCTCTCTCTCTCTCTCTCTCCATATATATATATATATATATATATATATATATATATATATATATATATATATATATATATATATATATATATATATTCATAAGGGTGCCGGGAAAACTCGTCCCGGGAAAACTCGTCTCGGGAAAACTCGTCTCCGGAAAACTCGTCTCCGGAAAACTCGTCTCCGGAAAACTCGTCCCCTTTCGCTAGGTAGGAAAACTGGTCCCTTATTGAATAAATATCGATTGAAAACACATTTTATGATCGTTCTTGAAGGAGATATTGTTTTTTAAAATAAACTATAGCCCCCCCCCATAATATTTTTAAAAAAATATTTTTACTTGTTTAATGTTTTTTAATAAAAGCGTTTATTATGTTCATAAACGAGACCGCATATTTTTTTTTTATATTAATATAAAAAGAATTTACTTATATACTGTTGTTTATAAAAGGATAAAATTGATTTTTCGGGTTTGTATTACTGTACACATAGATTCGAAAAAGTTGTCAAAAAACAAATATAGAACAAATAAATGTTATCGAAGGCAAGATAAGTTACTTTTCTACCTAACTGGATATATTTTTTGTGTTTTATTCAGTGTAACATGTTTATTCAGCTCGAAAAACATGCAGTGTTTACCGATGTATTGGAAAATTCAAAATCTCAGCCGACTCTCTCTCTCTCTCTCTCGGAGAGGGTACGTTTGGGAAAAGGTATTATAAATAATAAACTAGACAAAATACTGTTAGAAAACAACCGAATACATGTCAACTTATGTCACGGTAACATATTTTGAGCGAATTTCTAACAGTATTTTGTCTAGTTTATTATTTATAATACCTTTTCCCAAACGTACCCTCTCCGAGAGAGAGTCGGCTGCCATTTTGAATTTTCCAATACATCGGTAAACACTGCATATGTTTTTCGAGCTGAAGAAATACACTGAATAAAAACACAAAAAATATATCCAGTTAGGTAGAAAAGTAACTTATCTTGCCTTTGATAACATTTATTTGTTCTATATTTGTTTTTTGACAACTTTTTCGAATCTATGTGTACAGTAATACAAACCCCAGAAAACAAACAAAAAACATGTCGAGTGTTGTTACGGGAGAACGAGAAATAATGCCCGGTATATCACATCTTAGGGGGTCTTGATAATCGCTAAAAAATAGAAAATTAAAGAAATTACTGAGGGAGATTTGGTTTTAAAAAGAAAATAATAAATTTTAATATTTTTTAAAATATAATTTAGAGAGAGAGGGGGGGATAAAACCTATATCTCCCTTCGAAAAGCAACCAACAAAAAAGTAAATTAAAAAGATTCTTCATAAACGATAGCGGAGTTTTCAATAAAATTGATTAATAAATTTATTTAGTGATTACTTTTTCTCTTAATGATTGATTTTAGAATTTTGAAGTAGAAATTTAAAAAATTAAAACTGAGTTAACGAGAGATTGTTAGCACATGGCATCTCTCGCGCCAAAAAAATATTTCGCTTTTGCAAAATTTGACAGGACGACAATAAATGTGGATAATTGATAGAATTATTATTTTAAATAACGCATGAGTGCATTTGGTATGAGAGAAAACGAAAACATAACAACAAAAAACTATCATAATTAAAAAACCAAAACAAAAAAGTAATGCTCCCAGTTTTAAATTTTTTTGTTTTGTTTTTTATTATTGTTTTTATGACTCCAAAAAACATCGTTAAAATAAGAGCCAAAAAAATTGTAATTAACTTTGTATGAACATAATAAACGCTTTAAAATAAGTGAAACCACTAAGAACTTAGCAAGTTAGGTAGAAAACGGACAATCGATTTTATTCAAAAAAAAAAAAAAAATTAAACAAATAAAAATATTTTTTTAAAAATATTATGGGGGGGGCTATAGTCTATTTTAAACAGCAATATCTCCTTCAAGAAGGATCATAAAATACGTTTTCAATCGATATTTATTCAATAAGGGACCAGTTTTCCTACCTAGCGAAAGGGGACGAGTTTTCCTGAGACGAGTTTTCCGGAGACGAGTTTTCCCGAGACGAGTTTTCCCGAGACGAGTTTTCCCGGGACGAGTTTTCCTAAATTCATATATAAGTATATATATATACACATACTTAGTGACAGGGGCACGGAGAAGCTAAAGAGAGAGAGAGAGAGAGAGAGAGAGAGAGAGAGAGAGAGAGAGAGAGGGAGGTTTAGTCATCTTACATAAACCATTCTCGGCTGGATTTAAATTTACAAAATATACGCTGAAACGGAAAATTAAGTTCGTGTTTTTATATAGATTTGAAATTAAGTTCGTGTTTTTATATAGATTTGAAATTAAGTTCGTGTTTTTATATAGATTTGAAATTAAGTTCGTGTTTTTATATAGATTTGAAATTAAGTTCGTGTTTTTATATAGATTTGAAATTAAGTTCGTGTTTTTATATAGATTTGAAATTAAGTTCGTGTTTTTATATAGATTTGAAATTTAAGAAACAGTAATTTACTATTAATAAAAAATAATCCTAATAATTTTTTTTTCTATATTTATATTTCGATTGACTTATGAGTCGACACTATGTAATAAACCATATTTTAGAGTAGGGTGCCTCCTGTCTTTACTTTGGTTTGTATATTTTTCATGTAGCAAAAATGCTTCCGGGAGATCTTTTTAGGATTCTAAAGGTTTGCCTTTTTTTACACTTTTTATTATCTTCGAAAAATGTACACAAATGTAAACAAGCAGTTTACGATTTGAAAGGCATCGTTAAAATGATATTTTTCGCGAGTTCTTTCAACTGTATAGTTTTTATTTCGTCGTCTTCAAGTCCAATGTAAACAAGTTCTTGATGAGCCGTTCATCTTAAGTAATCCAATTTACCAAATTTACACTTCTAACGATTACTATGATATTGTCCATTGACCACTGTACACTCTTTAACCCCTCGAGTGGTCTCTGGGCCTTGATAGTCAGTAATTCCTTTGTAAAATAAAATAAAAACATTTCAATACTTTGATGGTGAATCTATAGTCAGACTATGCTAATTTTCCTTGCGATATTCGTTTTCAACATACCTGAACAAACTGAGGGTTTGCCCCTTTCATATGCCGCCTGTTCAAACATGGTCGCCAGTGATTTACATTTCAAAATATACGCATTAGTATCTCGAAATATACGCATTAGTATCTCGAAAACTATTTGTCTGTGCCTTGCGATATTCGTTTTCAGCATACCCGAACGATTTTAAAATGGACAGTCCGAATGTTAACGAACCACACACACACAAAAAGACACACACACATACACACGTAAACTCAGTGAAAGTGTCTACTGTCGATAAGGTAGTTGTAAATTAGATTACTGGCTCTTATGAGTTTTAGTCTAACCATCCTTTACAACTGTGATACAGTAGAACAGTCCGTCTCTGGACAATTAGTAGTGTATCGCATAACTCAATGACAGTGTCGAATGTTGACTAGCTAGTTGTAAGTTAGGTTACTGGCTCTGATGAGTTACACTCTAACCACCCTTAATAACTGTGATACAGCGGAACAGTCCGTTTTTGGACAAGTGGCGGTGATCGCATAACTCATTGAAAGTGCCGAATGTCTATTAGCTAGTTGAAACTTAGATTACTGGCTTTAATGAGTTTCAGTCTAACCACACTTAATAACTTTGATACAGCGGAAGAGTCCGTCTGTTTCGCATAACTCATTGACAGTGTCGCGTGTCGATTAACTAGTTGTAACTTCGTAGCCGAATGCCCCTTTAAGAAGAGACTTGAAGATAATAATTATTGTTATTTGTATTGTTATTCTTATCGTCCAGCCATGATGCACGTGCAGAAATCCATTTCCAACTCAACTGTGTTAAAAAAAACTTACTTCGAGACAAGAACGCCGACACTCGACTTCGCACCGATACGCGAATGACGATTCATAGAAATTAAAGCTGTTGATTTTATGTATTGAATGTTACAACTTTGCCCCCACTCCTACACACACCCAGACACAGCGACGAACGAACTCGGCGACGCTTTCGATTGTAAATATAAGAGCGTTGTCGGCGGCGACAACCGGAAATGGCAAATCCTGTGTCAGTCAGATTTGTTTATTTCACGCCAATTTGAACTGCGAAATAATTCGTTTTAACTAAGGAGACCTGTGGAAATTCTAAGGTTAATCCTTCGGAGTTAAGACAACAAAGCGTAAAAGTAAAAAAAAAAAAAAAAATGCAAAACAAATATATAATATATAAATGTTACCAAAAGGCAAGATAAGTTAGTCTTCTACCTACCTGAACAAGTGTTTTAAGTTCTGCTGCGATATTCGTTTTCAGCATACCTGAACAAACTGAGGGTTAGCCCCTTTCATACGCCGCCTGTTCAAACTGTTCAAACATGGTCGCCAGTGATTTACATTTCACAATACACGCATTAATAAAACTAGCTCCAAAACTATTTGTCTCTGCTAATTTTCCTTGCGATATTCGTTTTCAGCATACCTGAACACACTGAGGGTTGGCCCCTTTCATACACCGCCTGCTCAAACATGGTCGCCAGTGATTTACATTTCCAAATACACGCATTAATATCTCGAAAACTATTCGTCTGTCTGTGCTAATTTTCCTTGCGATATTCGTTTTCAGCATACATGAACAAACTGAGGGTTGGCCCCCCCTCATATGCCGCCTGTTCAAACATGGTCGCCAGTGATCTACATTTCAAAATACACGCGTTAATAAAACTAGCTCCAACACTATTTGTCTCTGCTAATTTTCCTTGCGATATTCGTTTTCAGCATACCTGAACAAATTGAGGGTTGGTCCCTTTCATAAGCCGCCTGTTAAAACTGTTCAAACATGGTCACTAGTGATTTACATTTCAAAATACACGCATTAATAAAACTAGCTCAAACACTATTTGTCTCTGCTAATTTTCCTTGCGATATTCGTTTTCAGCATACCTGAACAAACTGAGGGTTGGTCCCTTTCATAAGCCGCCTGTTAAAACTGTTCAAACATGGTCACTAGTGATTTACATTTCAAAATACACGCGTTAATAAAACTAGCTCCAACACTATTTGTCTCTGCTAATTTTCCTTGCGATATTCGTTTTCAGCATACCTGAACAAACTGAGGGTTGGTCCCTTTCATAAGCCGCCTGTTAAAACTGTTCAAACATGGTCACTAGTGATTTACATTTCAAAATACACGCATTAATAAAACTAGCTCAAACACTATTTGTCTCTGCTAATTTTCCTTGCGATATTCGTTTTCAGCATACATGAACAAACTGAGGGTTGGCACCTTTCACATGTCGCCTGTTCAAACATGGTCGCCAGTGATTTACATTTCACAATACACGCATTAATAAAACTAGCTCCAAAACTATTTATCTCTTCTAATTTTCCTTGCGATATTCGTTTTCAGCATACCTGAACACACTGAGGGTTGGCCCCTTTCATACACCGCCTGCTCAAACATGGTCGCCAGTGATTTACATTTCCAAATACACGCATTAATATCTCGAAAACTTTTCGTCTGTCTGTGCTAATTTTCCTTGCGATATTCGTTTTCAGCATACCTGAACAAACTGAGGTTTTGCCCCTTTCATATGCCGCCTGTTCAAACATGGTCGCCAGTGATTTACATTTCAAAATACACGCATTAATAAAACTAGCTCCAAGACTATTTTTCTCTGCTAATTTTCCTTGCGATATTCGTTTTCAGCATACCTGAACAAACTGACGGTTCGAGTTTTCCGGGTACGGTTTTTCCGGAGACGAGTTTTCCCGGGACAAGTTTTCCGGGCACTGGTATAAGTGCTATGGGTTCATCAGAACACATCCCATTAAAGTACTTGTAAACAGGGATGCAACAGTGCAACACTGAGGCGATGGGACAGACGTTGGAGATTGACCTATAGCACGCACGGGGCCTATTAGATTAGATACTCTTTTTTTTTGTTGTTTTTGTGCTCAACGATAAAAACCGACTTCTTCATTTGTGTTTGCTTCTCATTTTCGCTTTTTCTCTGATAAGTGTTTCGCTAATGTGAAAAAGAAAACATGTTCGAACGTTTGCTGACATTTATTGGATGTGTTCCTACCAGTATTTTGCTTAATTTTCGAGTTTGGAGCGATTATCGAGTCTCACAAGATGTCTGTAAAATGTCAGACACTTCTTTATTGTTCTAACTTAAAACCGTGCGCTACTTTTGTTTGTGTTAAATAAACGTTTTCAAATAAGTTAAAACAACAAAAATGTGATCTAGGTAGGTAGAAGAGTAACTTATCTTGCCTTTGGTAACATTCATTTTCTTATATATTTATTTGTTCACTACTTTTTCGTTTTGTTCTCTTGAATGCGAAATATTCGTCATGAAATTTCCACGGGTCACGATTATTTCGTTTTATTAATCTTAAGTTTCATAGAATAAAAAGTTCATACACAACTTTGTCGAGCGATTTATAATCGATTTCATTTAACTTCTGTTTGACTCCGGCACGTACGATCCTTTCTCTCCTTCCCCCACTCTCTCTCTCTTCTTTAGCTTGGTGACAAGCGATATGATTATGTGTGCGTGCGTGTGTGTGTGTGTATGTGTGTATGTGTGTATATGCGTGCGTATGTGTGTTGTCGTATTCACCAAAATTTAAAAAATAAAAACGTTTTTCCCCGACCGGCCGGATTAGGGTTGTGAGGTGTGGTTAGAGTTCATGAAAATAAATGTTAGCAATAAAAACTTTTTAAAACCAAGTTAGAAAAAAGAAAACAATTTACTTCCCCACGGAGCCCCCGATTCTTCTTCTTTTTTTAGGCGATGTAATAAACCATATTTTTGAGCAGGGTTGCCTCCTCTCTTTATTTTGGTTTGTATATTTTTCATGTTGCAAAAATGCTCCCGGGAGATCTTTTTAGGATTCTAAAGGTTTGCTTTTTTTTACACTTTTTATTATCTTCGAAAAATGTAAAAAAAAATGTAAACAGGCAGTTTACGATTTGAAATGCATCGTTAAAATGATATTTTTTGCTAGTTCTTTCAACTTTATATTTTTATTTCGTCGTCTTCAAGTCCAATGTAAACAAGTTCTTGATGAGCCGTTCCTCTTAAATAATCCAATTTACCAAATTTACACTTCTAACGATTACTATGATATTGTCCATTGACTACTGTATGTACACACTTTAACCCTTATCCTCGAGTGGCCTCTGGGGCTTGATAAGTAGTGATTCCTTTATAAAATAAAAAAATATTTCAATACTTTGATGGTGAGTCTATAGTCAGTCTGTGCTGATTTTCCTTGCGATATTCGTTTTCAGCATACCTGCACAAACTGAGGGTTGGCCCCTTTCACATGCCGCCTGTTAAAACTGTTCACACATGGTCGCCAGTGATTTACATTTCAAAATACAAGCATTAATAAAATTAGCTCTAAAACTAGTAGTCGGTCATTCTCTTCTAATTTTCCTTGCGATATTCGTTTTCATCATAGCTGAACAACTTGATGGTTGGCCCCTTTCATATGCCGCCTGTTCTGACATGGTCGCCAGTGATTTACATTTCAAAATACACGCATTAATATCTCGAAAACTATTCGTCTGTCTGTGCTAATTTTCCTTGCGATATTCGTTTTCAGCATACCTGCACAAACTGAGGGTTGGCCCCTTTCATATGCTGCCTGTTCAAACATGGTCGCCGTGATTTACATTTACAAATAACACGCATTAATAAAACTAGCTCCAAAACTATTTGTCTCTGCTAATTTTCCTTGCGATATTCGTTTTCAGCATACCTGAACAAACTGAGGGTTGGCCCCTTTTATACACCGCCTGGTTAAACTGTTCAAACAGGGTCGCCAGTGATTTACATTTCAAAATACACGCATTAATAAAACTAGCTCCAAAACTATTTGTCTCTGCTAATTTCCTTGCGATATTCGTTTTCAGCATACCTGAACAAACTGAGGGTTGGCCCCCCCTCATATGCCGCCTGTTCAAACATGGTCGCCAGTGATTTACATTTCCAAATACACGCGTTAATAAAACTAGCTCCAACACTATTTGTCTCTGCTAATTTTCCTTGCGATATTCGTTTTCAGCATACCTGAACAAACTGAGGGTTGGTCCCTTTCATAAGCCGCCTGTTAAAACTGTTCAAACATGGTCACTAGTGATTTACATTTCAAAATACACGCATTAATAAAACTAGCTCAAACACTATTTGTCTCTTCTAATTTTCCTTGCGATATTCGTTTTCAGCATACATGAACAAACTGAGGGTTGGCACCTTTCACATGCCGCCTGTTCAAACATGGTCGCCAGTGATTTACATTTCACAATACACGCATTAATAAAACTAGCTCCAAAACTATTTATCTCTGCTAATTTTCCTTGCGATATTCGTTTTCAGCATACCTGAACAAACTGAGGGTTGGCCCCTTTCATACACCGCCTGGTTAAACTGTTCAAACAGGGTCGCCAGTGATTTACATTTCAAAATACACGCATTAATAAAACTAGCTCCAAACCTATTTGTCTCTTCTAATTTTCCTTGCGATATTCGTTTTCAGCATACCTGAACAAACTGAGGGTTGGCCCCTTTCATACACCGCCTGCTCAAACATGGTCGCCAGTGATTTACATTTCCAAATACACGCAGTAATATCTCGAAAACTATTCGTCTGTCTGTGCTAATTTTCCTTGCGATATTCGTTTTCAGCATACCTGAACAAACTGAGGTTTTGCCCCTTTCATATGCCGCCTGTTCAAACATGGTCGCCAGTGATTTACATTTCAAAATACACGCATTAATAAAACTAGCTCCAAGACTATTTTTCTCTGCTAATTCTCCTTGCGATATTCGTTTTCAGCATACCTGAACAAACTGAGGGTTGGCACCTTTCATATGCCGCCTGTTCAAACATGCTCGCCAGTGATTTACATTTCAAAATACACGCATTAATAAAACTAGCTCCAAAACTAGTAGTCTGTCTGTCTCTGCTAATTTTCTTTGCGATATTCGTTTTCAGCATACCTGAAAAACTGATGGTTGCCCCCGTTCATATGTCGCCTGTTCAAACATGGTCGCCAAGGATTTACATTTCAAAATACACGCATTAATAAAACTAGCTCCCAAAATAAACTCTGTCTGTCTGTGCTAATTTTCCTTGCGATATTCGTTTTCAGCATACCTGAACAAACTGAGGGTTTGCCCCTTTCATATGCCGCCTGTTCAAACATGGTCGCCAGGGATTTACATTTCAAAATACACGCGTTAATAAAACTAACTCCAAAACTATTTGTCTCTGCTAATTTTCCTTGCGATATTCGTTTTCAGCATACCTGAACAAACTGAGGGTTGGCCCCTTTCATATGCCGCCTGTTCAAACATGGTCGCCAGTGATTTACATTTCGGAGTACACGCATTAATAAAACTAGCTCCAAAACTATTTGTCTCTGCTAATTTTCCTTGCGATATTCGTTTTCAGCATACCTGAACAAACTGAACGGTACGAGTTTTCTGGGTACGGTTTTTCCGGAGACGAGTTTTCCCGGGACAAGTTTTCCGGGCACTTGTATACGTGCTATGGGTTCATCAGAGCACATCCCATTAAAGTACTTGTAAACAGGGATGCAACACTGAGGCGATGGGACAGACTTTGGAGATTGACCTATAGCACAGCACGGGGCCTATTAGATTAGATACTCTTTTTGTTTTTGTTTTTGTGCTCAACGATAAAAACCGACTTCTTCATTTGTGTTTGCTTCTCATTTTCGCTTTTGCTCTGATAAGAGTTTCGCTAATTTAAAAAGAAAACATGTTCGAACGTTTGCTGACATTTATTGGATGTGTTGCTACCAGTATTTTGCTTAATTTTCGAGATTGGAGCGATTATCGAGTCTCAGAAGATGTCTGTAAAATGTCAGACACTTCTTTATTGTTCTAACTTAAAACTGTGCGCTACTTTTGTTTGTGTTAAATAAACGTTTTCAAATAAGTTAAAACAACAAAAATGTGATCTAGGTAGGCAGAAGGGTAACTTATCTTGCCTTTGGTAACATTCATTTTCTTATATATTTATTTGTTCACTACTTTTTCGTTTTCCTTTTATTGAATGCTAAATATTCGCCGTGGAATTTCCACGGGTCACGATTATTTCGTTTTATTAATCTTAAGTTTCAAAGAATAAAAAGTTCAGACGCAACTTTGTCGAGCCATTTATTTAACTTCTGTTTGACCCCGGCACGTGCAGTGCAGAGAACACGACCCTTTCTCCCCTTCCCCCACTTTTTCTCTTCTTCAGCTTGGTGACAAGAAGCGATGTTTATGTGTGCGTGCGTGTGTGTGTGCATGCGTGTGTGTGTGTGTGTGTGTGTGTGTGTGTGTGTGTGTGTGTGTGTGTGTGTGTGTGTGTGTGTGTGTGTGTGTGTGTACGTGCGTGCGTATGTGTGTTGTCGGTTTAAACAAAATTTAAAAAAATAAAAACTTTTTTCCCCGACCGGTCGGGATTAGGGTTGTGAGGTGTGGTTAGAGTTTATGAAAATAAATGTTAGCAATAAAAACTTTTTAAAACAAAGTTAGAAAAAAGAAAACAATTTACTTCCCCACCAAATTATCGTATTATTGGAGCCCCCGATTCTTCTTTTTTTTAGACGATGTAATAAACCATATATTTGAGTAGGGTTGCCTCCTCTCTTTATTTTGGTTTGTATATTTTTAATGTTGCAAAAATGCTCCCGGGAGATCTTTTTAGGATACTATGGGTTTGCTTTTTTTTCCACTTTTTATTATCTTCGAAAAATGTAAAAAGGCAGTTTACGATTTGAAAGGCATCATTAAAATGATAGTTCTTTCAACTTTATATTTTTATTTCGTCGTCTTCAAGTCCAATGTAAATAAGTTCTTGATGAGCCGTTCCTCTTAAATAATCCAATTTACCAAATGTACACTTCTAACGATTACTATGATATTGTTCATTGACTACTGTACACACTTTACCCCTTATCCTCGAGTGGCCTCTGGGACTTGATAAGTAGTGATTCCTATGTAAAATAAAAAAAATATTTCACTACTTTGATGGTGAATCTATAGTCAGTCTGTGCTGATTTTCCTTGCGATATTCGTTTTCAGCATACCTGAACACACTGAGGGTTGCCCCCTTTCATATGCCGCCTGGTTAAACATGGTCGCCAGTGATTTACATTTCAAAATACACGCATTAATAAAACTATCTCGAAACTTATTCTCTGTGCTAATTTTCCTTGTGATATTCGTTTTCAGCATACCTGAACAAACTGAGGGTTAGCACCTTTCATATGCCGCCTGTTCAAACATGCTCGCCAGTGATTTACATTTCAAAATACACGCATTAATAAAACTAGCTCCAAAACTAGTAGTCTGTCTGTCTCTGCTAATTTTCTTTGCGATATTCGTTTTCAGCATACCTGAAAAACTGATGGTTGCCCCCGTTCATATGTCGCCTGTTCAAACATGGTCGCCAAGGATTTACATTTCAAAATACACGCATTAATAAAACTAGCTCCCAAAATAAACTCTGTCTGTCTGTGCTAATTTTCCTTGCGATAGTCGTTTTCAGCATACCTGAACAAACTGAGGGTTGGCCCCTTTCATATGCCGCCTGTTCAAACATGGTCGCCAGGGATTTACATTTCAAAATACACGCGTTAATAAAACTAACTCCAAAACTATTTGTCTCTGCTAATTTTCCTTGCGATATTCGTTTTCAGCATACCTGAACAAACTGAACGGTACGAGTTTTCTGGGTACGGTTTTTCCGGAGACGAGTTTTCCCGGGACAAGTTTTCCGGGCACTGGTATACGTGCTATGGGTTCATCAGAGCACATCCCATTAAAGTACTTGTAAACAGGGATGCAACACTGAGGCGATGGGACAGACTTTGGAGATTGACCTATAGCACAGCACGGGGCCTATTAGATTAGATACTCTTTTTTGTTTTTGTTTTTGTGCTCAACGATAAAAACCGACTTCTTCATTTGTGTTTGCTTCTCATTTTCGCTTTTGCTCTGATAAGAGTTTCGCTAATGTGAAAAAGAAAACATGTTCGAACGTTTGCTGACATTTATTGGATGTGTTGCTACCAGTATTTTGCTTAATTTTCGAGATTGGAGCGATTATCGAGTCTCACAAGATGTCTGTAAAATGTCAGACACTTCTTTATTGTTCTAACTTAAAACTGTGCGCTACTTTTGTTTGTGTTAAATAAACGTTTTCAAATAAGTTAAAACAACAAAAATGTGATCTAGGTAGGCAGAAGGGTAACTTATCTTGCCTTTGGTAACATTCATTTTCTTATATATTTATTTGTTCACTACTTTTTCGTTTTCCTTTTATTGAATGCTAAATATTCGCCGTGGAATTTCCACGGGTCACGATTATTTCGTTTTATTAATCTTAAGTTTCAAAGAATAAAAAGTTCAGACACAACTTTGTCGAGCCATTTATTTAACTTCTGTTTGACCCCGGCACGTGCAGTGCAGAGAACACGACCCTTTCTCCCCTTCCCCCACTTTCTCTCTTCTTCAGCTCGGTGACAAGAAGCGATGTTTATGTGTGCGTGCGTGTGTGTGTGCATGCGTGTGTGTGTGTGTGTGTGTGTGTGTGTGTGTGTGTGTGTGTGTGTGTGTG
Source organism: Euprymna scolopes (assembly GCF_053919585.1). Taxonomy (NCBI): domain Eukaryota; kingdom Metazoa; phylum Mollusca; class Cephalopoda; order Sepiida; family Sepiolidae; genus Euprymna; species Euprymna scolopes. Next base: position 144,817,470 of record NC_136497.1, on the reverse strand, counting down.
TGTGTGTGTGTGTGTGTGTGTGTGTGTGTGTACGTGCGTGCGTATGTGTGTTGTCGGTTTCAACAAAATTTAAAAAAATAAAAACTTTTTTCCCCGACCGGTCGGGATTAGGGTTGTGAGGTGTGGTTAGAGTTTATGAAAATAAATGTTAGCAATAAAAACTTTTTAAAACAAAGTTAGAAAAAAGAAAACAATTTACTTCCCCACCAAATTATCGTATTATTGGAGCCCCCGATTCTTCTTTTTTTTAGACGAGATCTTGTGTGGATTAAAACTGTTGACATCAAGACTTCCATCACGGCACCATAAATGGATGCGACTGAATGAAACATGTGAATTGTGTTTCACATTACCTGACTGGTGGCATCAAGCGATGGAACCATTGGTCAGCAGACAAATCCCATCAGTATCTTGTGTTCGGAAAACAATTCCTGTAAAAAAACTTGTAAAAGAAAATCAATGGATTCTGCCTGGATCAAAATCGCGCGACATTAATGCTATTTTAATCAACGAAATAGATGGTCAAATTTTTTTGTGTGATTCAAAAAATAAATCAATAATCGAAATGAGTGAAATCGGACAATTTGTGAGTGAATTTTATTTGTCTGATAAAGAAAATCAAAACTTCAAACCTCTTACATGTGTTCAATTTCATGCGAAGAATTTGTTGTCTGTGGAATTGGAGAAAATAAACTATTTTTTCTGAAAAGAATTGAAAATGATCCATTTTTACAAATACAAAAAATCGTTCCAACAACAAGCGAATTTTATTCCGTGTGTGTAAAAAACGAAACAATTTTTACTTGTGATGCGGACTTCGGAATTCATTCCTTTACGCAGAAAGGCGTAGAAATTAAAACAACAACAAATGAAGGACTGGGTAAGTCAAGGAATTATCCGCGAATCTGTGTTGATGTCTCCAGTGGGAAATTCTGGGGTTCAAGTTGTGATCGTTCTGAAATATTTTGCTTCAATTTGGAAGGTGAAAAAATTGATTCGTTTAAGAAAGAAAATAAATTGTTTGATATTAGTTCGACTGAATTTGGACAATTTTATTGTAATTTTGACGGAATTTTTTCTTTTTTTCCACAAAAACTCATTTACAAAATCGGGAAACAATCCAACATATATTTTCCACGTTTGTTAGTTTTTAGAAACAAAATGTTAATAGCTTTCGAAAATCGTGGAGAATGGACAATTGAAGTTTTAAAAATATTTTATTAAAAATGAATTTTAAACTTTAACACATTTGAATGCTTCAATATATTATACTAGCTGTACCTGACATGCGTTGCTGTGGCTCAATTTGGTGTAACGGAAAAGTCTAATAAAAAGGGAAAATACATAGTACAGCAATGGATTCCCTAAAAAAATAAAAATAAAAAAGGCGAAAATGTAAAAAGAAGTGGTAGTCTTGCAGTACGTAATGGTGTGATTTGTGTTTTTATTTAATGTAAAATGTTTAATCATCTCGAGGAACACATTGTTTAAGGATGTATTTGGAGAAGACAAATTGTCGCGGACTCTGGCGAATGTGTTAACTTTGGGTAAATAATTTAAAAACTATATAAAACAGTGTACGATTCTTTTAGTTTGAATTGGCTTTCCCGAACGTAACGTAAGCAACAGCATTTTTATGTTTGAAGTAAATATATAGCAAATGTAATTTCGATAACGAATAAGAAGCATTCATAAATGTTAATTTAAACACGTGCATATTTTTTTAGTAAAGAAAAAGCAATCCTATTTTTCGGATCTTAATCGGACCTTTATCGGGTTCTTTATTTTGTTTTTGTTTTTCAATTGGAATGCAAGTAATTTCCGGATATAAATATGTAAAAAAAATGTAAATAATAAAGTGGTCATAGTTAGATTCCCAGGTTAGAGTAGTCCAAAGCGGAACTAAAAACCGAATAGTCGCGCAGTTTCTGTTTATTTTTTTGATTTTCAAGTGTAATGCAAGTAATTTCACGATATCGTAGCGTTGTAATAGTAATTTGTAAAAAATGGAATGTTTGTTTTATAAAAAAAAATGTGTAGTTGAAAGCACTAATAAGTGAAGCTCATAGTAAGATTCCTCGGTTGGAGTCGTCAAAACCGGAAGTAAAAACCGAGTAGTCTCGCAGTGTGCGTCTTACGATAAAAAAAATGCAAAATATACGACTCCAATCTTAATCGGACGATGAGCGCATTCGTTATTTTTGTTGTTGTTTGTTTTTGTTTTTAAGTGAAACGCAAGTAATTTCACGATATCGTTGCGTTGTAATAATAAATTGTAACTTAGGAAGTGTTTGTTTATTTTAATAATAACGTTTTAGTGGGAAGCAGTAATAAATTAAGCTATTAATCAGATTCCTCGGTTAGAGTTGTCAAAACCGGAAGTAAAATCCGAGTAGTCCCGCAGTGTGCGTTCTGCGGTAAATAAAAAAACAAAAAAGAAAAAAATGTTAATCGGACCGTAATATATTTTATTTTTTATGGGAGAAAAGCGAAAGAAAGAGGAAAAAAAGAAAAAAATGGCGTAAATAACCCTTTACGATTCCAAACCGGTGTTTATTCGTACTGTTCCTTGTGGACGCATTTTCAGCGGTGTTAAGTCGGAGCAAGAGTAGGAGGAATGTATTAGAAAGAAAAGATTGTACAACTTCCATTGATTCTAACCGAATTTGGCAGTGAACTCTCACCGGAAAAAATATAGGGATATACGGTTATCGAGGAAGTGTAAGGTTAATAGGCCTATAGCACACCTCAGATACTGTGCTGTAGTTTGTGCACATTATATTTGCATGTAATGTCTTGATTTTTAATCCTATTAAGGTCCAACTCATACGGGAAAAAATAATTTCATTTTATTTACATAGAGAAGAGAAGAAATAGAAGAAGATAGAATAGAAGAAGATAGATAGAAGAAGAAGAAGAAGAAGAAGAAGAAAGATAGAAGAAGAATAGAAGAGAAGAGAAAAAGAGATAGAGAAGATAGAATAGATAGAATAGAATAGAAGATAGAATAGATAGAAAAAAAGATAGAAGATAGATCATTTTATTTACATAGATAGATAGATAGATAGATAGAAGAAAGAACATAGATAGAAGAAGATAGAGAAGAGATTATATAAAATAATGAAATTTTAATTTTTATTCATATTTTTCACTTGTTTTTTTTTTTATTGAATCGTATCTTTCAATGAATAAAAGAATTTAAAAAAAAAACAATTGCTTCCATCTTATAATTCTGTGATCATCAATATTTGACCAGATTTTTTTTTGCTGATTTGTTCTTCTAATGTAAAAAAATGCAATGATCATTTATTGGTACAGATTGAGTAAGCGTTGTTTGTACCAGTAAGGGATACATCTTTAACAATCAGTCTAACATGAGACGTTGAGGTCAAGCTTCGAAATGCTATTTCTCAGTTCCAGGGGGCTCACGCTCTCGGGTTTTAACTTATCTTTGAGAATCAATTAGTATACTGCTGACCGCCTGGATATCTCCTACCGGGGAATATTGATGCGGTTACCCAGACATATTTATTAGGTTAGAATGCATTTCACTTACTACAATGCCTGTTCAAAACATAAGGTAACTCCAACGCGCGCCATAGTTTTAGCCCCCTGTATGTAACACGATGTAACTGTAATTTTATTTAATATTATCGTCCTTACTTTTGTATCATTTAAAAGAAGAAGCTTCAAATATAATGCTAATATATTTATTTATTTTTTACAGCTTACAAAAATAATGAAAACGCGAGACAAAAATCGTGTTTGCATTATCGACGCTTTAAAACAACATTCCTATGTAATGACGTTTTCTATGCCGTTGACACACCCATGTTTTAAAAATCTCGTAAAAATCAAATAGTAGTCATATTTTCCTGAAAATTTCTATATTTATTCATTATTAACTGAAATTACAAAATAAAAGTAGGTTTCGTTAATTATATTGGAGGATTTTTTTAGGTGTTCTACCCCCTAATATTTCATGTTATGAAAACTAAAAAAAATAAATGTAGGTCGATAAAAATTTCAACATTTTTTAAAGCTGAAAAGATCAAATAATTAAAATATATATAAAATCCCGTCATTTTTTTGACTTACCTTAATTTGTAAATAAAATTGGACATGAAATCATTATTATTATATTAAAAAATAAAATAAACAATTTTCTTGATTTTTTTCTCTCGGTAAGATAATTATTTGAATTACAACAAAAAATTATTTGAATTACAACAAAAAATTATTTGAATTACAACAAAAAATTATTTGAATTACAACAAAAAATTATTTGAATTACAACAAAAAAACAGAATGCTAAAAAATTATTATTTTTAAATTCAATTAAAATATTTCGCGATATGAAGTTTAAACAGCTTTTTTTATATAACAGGTTTCCAATGAAAAAAATATATTCATATAATAGAATATATGACTCTTGAAATAATAAAACCTGCAAAAGCAAAATTGACTAAAAAAATCGTTTGGATTGGATTATTTAAAATGCAGAGGTGATAATCAAATTTTCCGCCTTTTCCAAAAATATACGGACGCCTGTAAGCAGCAATATCTTTAGATACATGTATCAACAGAACAGATTAAAATTAATTGATCGTCTGTGTAGTGCGTTATTTAAAATCTGTTTGCTTTATAAAAGGTAAGTCTTATATTGTTTTTCATCCATTTTTTATTGTAAATTCATAAATTTCTGCATAAAAAGTCTTCCATAGAAATTGACCAAAACACACGAAATGATGACGTCACTACCTATTGTCTATAATGATGACGTTTTACACAACGGTTTGAGGATACCTACAAAAAGTTGTATCTGCGAAGAAAAACCAACTATTATTTAGCAGTCATTTATCTCAATGGAAAAGAAAAATTAAGAAAAAAATCTATTAAGGTGTAAACTTTGTTTTTTCTTAATTTTCTAATAAAATTGAATTGAAATACTTTTCTTTAACCAAACCTCTAACATGTATCTAAAATCGAAATTATTTAAATTATTAAAATTTAAATTGTTCTCTCTTTTATAACTGTTTTTCTCCGCCTCCCTCTTTTAACTCTTTTTCTCTTTCTTGCTTATTATTTTTTTTCCTTTCTTAGTATTTTTTCTGTTTCACTGCTATTCAATTCGGTGAAGAAATAGTTTAATGATATGTCCGCGTAGTCCGATTTCTGGTGTTGGGAAAAATAAAACGTTCTGAGGTATATCATAATGACCATTTAGGCCAAATTCAGGTCAACGCACAATCGTCGGTGATCAAGCGAGAAAATGTCAGATATCATAGAGAGAATTCGATAAATCCTACATCACTCGAGTAGTCAGTTTTTAAATTCTTCCAATATTCTGGATATATAGTATTCGATATGAGGGAAGAGGCATGGATATCATGCTTTCTTTTAAATCTTTGCTGTAAATAAACGTCGACAGTTTCGCTGGGATGTAAGGTTCTTGCCTCAAATTGCTCTCAAGCAGTGGTGGGGTCGATAGCGAACGCCTTGTATAATACTGCCTTGATCCTTTCATAATCCTGTTTTCCCTCAGGCCAAACTGTTGCTATACCGCGAAATCCCAGCCGGACAGACGTAGAGTAATCACGTGTTCAATGCTCTTCACACTAGACAACAGGCAATACAGTTTCACCTTCTCCACCCAGTCAAGTACCGGGGTCGAACAGTCGAATTCTGGTATTAATTTAAGGTCACTACCATCTATGGTAGCACATCTAAGACAGTAAACGACCAAGCTCTCTCCAATTCTCTCTCCTCTGATCTTGAGCACATAGTACAATGGGGAAAGGAGTGGCTGGTTACTTTTAATGAATGTAAAACCAAGCTTCTCTCTTTACATCATCAACATTCTGATCCACATCTGGCATCAATTCAAATGAATGGCTCTCGTCTTCAGGAGGCCTCAAGTTTTGACAAGCTTCTGGGCTTGACCATTACTCCTGATCTTAAATGGAACACGTATATCAAATCTGTTGCCAAGGCCGCTGGAAAAATGGTGGGATCTTTCTATCGATCCGGTAGATATCTCACTGCTGATGCAATTCTCTATCTATATAAGAGCCAGGTACGTCCAAGGATGGAATACTGTTGCCACATCTGGGCCGGAGCTGCTAGAAAGGACTTGTCCTGCCTTGATAGAGTTCAAAATAAACTTCGTAGCCTCGTAGGAGATGTCTTTTTCTCCTCCTTGCAACCTCTATCTCACAGAAGAGATGTTGCGAGTTTGTCTCTGATGTATCGTTATTTTCATAGAAAGTGTTCGACTGAGCTTCAATCTATGGTCCCCCCTCGCCAAACTTTCACAAGAAACACTCGTCTAGCTGTAAACACTATCAATAATTTCCCCCACTCTTTATCTGTGCCTAAACCTAAACGTAGATTCCATGAACAAAGCTTCTTTCTTAGAACTGCACGCCTGTGGAATTGTCTTCCGTTTTCCTGCTTTTCAGCTGACTACAATATGGTTGTGTTCAAGTCTAAAGTAAATAAGTTCTTGATGAGCCGTTCCATATAAGTTATCAAATTTACCAAATTTTCATTACTAATGATTACTATATTGACCAATTTCTACTGTACACTCTTTAACCCTTGTCCTTGAGTGGCCTCTTGGCCTTGATAATGTGGTGATGCCTATGTAAAAAAAAAAAAAAAAGGTCGAACTTGTCCCCAAAAATGGGCTACTATTTAGGACCATGCCTAGTAAAGATTAACAAGATGTCTATTTACGTTAACTTCTACCTTTTGCATATAAGTACAATCAGGGAAGTAGTTAGCAAGAAGGGAATTCCAAGGCTTTGCTATTCAGGGAAGACACTATTAGAGTAGAAATCTTTCTCGAATTAAGGGACATCAAGATTCGCAAAACTATCAGCAATGCAAAATTGTTCTTTTTATTGCTCATTTTGTTTCTCGTTCGGAATTAGGCAGAGTTACCATATGCCTGTATATTTTTCTTTCTTTGTACGTGAGCGTAAAAACGTATCAGGTTATGAGCAACATTAAGAGCAAACTTCTTTCAAAATTTTGTCGACTCATCTTGGTGATGTGTTGTCTGTAGACCTCATCGAATAAAAATCCGTCTCTTGCTAATGCCCTTCATGCGTCGTTTCTCAATTTGGCTCATTTGTTTTGTGTTCTAAGAGGTACTGATATATCCATAAGGTGCAACAGAAATTCCTCAGTCCTGTCCCTGCTGTTTCACCAATCTGATACTACGTGAACCTATGACAATCTAATTCGTGGGATGCCGATTTAATTAAATCACGATTCATAGCAGTTTTTCTTCTCGTCGTATCTGAGACACGGTGTGCTAACGAGTCGTGCATGCAAAGGCTTGGAACTGTAAGGTCACTCCTACCAAGTTGAGGCAAAATACACAGACAATAAATGGAACTTCTGCAGTCATATATGCATTAAGTTTCATATCAATGAATTAGCCTTAAAAAGACATTTTAAAATGATCAAGGGGCGAGAGGATACAACAGTTGGTTTGCATGAAATATACAAGACGTGTTAAAAGTCGTGTACATGCTGGCAATATATTTTTATATACATATTTATCCTTATTAGATCACAAGTTATTTCGGCGATATATGAAGGGGTTTTAATTACAAAACGAAAGTCGGTTGTTTTTTTTTTGTTATTTTGCAGATGGTGGCATCAAGTAATGCAAATGATGTAGTTCTCTGATATCCCTCCATGTGGTTTTCTAGAGGAGAAAGCAGTCGTCTAGGTATCTTTTCCAAGATTTTATTTCTGCTCTATCCATTAATAAAGAATCTCTTCTACGAAGGCGAGTGTAAGGGTCGCATACATTGGTGTCATTTTAGTACCCATTGCTGTGCCTAGTATTTGGATGTAATTGTCATTATTGAATTGGAAGGAGTTGTTGTTGAGGATTATGTCAATCACGAATTGTTTAGTGAATCTGGGGTGTAAAGTCTGTGTATGTTTGTCAATCCAATATGACAAACATACACAGACATGTATGTTTGTCAATCTAATTGACAATCCAAAATCTATACCCAAAAATAAACTTCACCCTAGAAGACAGCCCCACTGACCTACCTTTCCTAGACATCCTAGTAACAATCAAAAACAACAACATAATTACAGACATCTACAACAAACCCACAGACACTCAACAATACCTCCTCTTCAAAAGCCACCATCCTAAAAACTGTCTTAAATCAATACCCTACAACCCTAGCACGTAGAGTATGCACCATAGTAACAGACAGATACCTCCGTTCTACTAAACTGAATGAACTGTAAATAACACTATGGAAAAGAGGATATCCACTACCACTAATACAGAAAGGTATTGAACTGGCTGAAAAAAATTCCAATAGACCAACTAAGAATCCCAAAAGAACACAACAAAGAACAAATTTTAGCATACGTCTCCACACACAACACAAACAACCCAGAACTATTTACACAGATAACAAAAAACTTTATCCTTCTCAGTCAGAACGAAAACAAAACAACATACTTAAAACAACAAAAATAATAAAAAGCAAACGCCAACTCAAAACACATCCTAGCTTCCTCAAAACACATTCCACACACTAAAAAAAGGGTTACAAAATGCAACTAACCGCGATGTGGAGTTGTGACATAATAATAGAAAGAAACACATACACATTCAAAAACCCAACGCAAACATTTAAAAGAAAAAATGGATCTAAATTGCACCTCCAGAAATGTAGTATATGGACTAAGGTGCACAGCATGCGACAAATCCTACATAGGTGCCATCAAAAACTTCAGCAATAGAGCGGCCTTACATAAGAGCAACATCAAAATTGCAGATAACAGACACCTCTATGTTTCAAAACACGTACACACATGCAGTGGAAATAGCTTCAAAATAATGCCAATCTTCCAAACAGACAATTATTTTTATTTACTTACACAGGAAAAATGTTCATAAAAAGATTCACTCCCGGACTAAACAGAGCCCAATATCAACACACAAAAACATGAAATGCAAGGCACACTCGCATGCACATACATATACATATACACACCCACACATTAATCAGAACCGACACAATAAAACACACACACACAACACCCCTGTCTCTAATACAACGCATTGAACAATATCAACCTTACTTTATCTCGAAACCAGCAATACTAGGAAACACCTAGAACCATGGTGTTCCAACACCTCGCCCCCTACCTTCTGTCAGTGGAGGAGAAATCCTTCATGACCGAGATAACTATCATCCTTCCTCCCATACCTGTACCCCTCCAAGTGCCCCCTCCCCTCTGGGGAGCTAGACCTTCCCCACACTAAAAACCGATCCTTGATCTGGTCATACCCACATGGGGGAGACAAAAAAATCCCCTACGTATAAATACACCTCTTTATCTAAACGAACATAATATTAAGAATGTCCGAATAGTCTAAGACTGAAACGAAAAATCACAATACTAAAATCTAAGAATCCAAAATATAAATATCAAAATTGAATGGAAACACCCCTATCCTTGTTTCAGAGGAGCTGGTTCCACCCTCCTCACACACACACACACATTGGAAACGACCTTGGATCAAAGTTGCCTTCGTAGGAAAGCAAATAACTTTATAATACTATAAAACAGAACACACATTCTACGGACCAATATAAGAAAACACACACACACACATACACACAAAAAAATACACACACACACACACTACGCACCCAGTTGACCAAGTACCAACGTGTCTCTCACCTCCACTCAAGTAAGAGTAAAAAAAGGGGAAAAAAAGAGAAAAAAAAGAAAGATAAGTAGAAACACAAGAAGAGATAGAGGGAGTCAGAGAGAGAGAGAGAGAGAGAGAGAGAGAGAGAGAGAAAGAGAGCGAAAGAAACAAAAGACAGCAGTAACCACGGTCCGACCCTAACGAACCAGTAATAAGAATTGAACATACGAATGAAAAGTAGAATCATTTACTCCTGTTTCCACCGCTCGGAAATATTTCAAATGAACTACGAAAATTCTCTTTTACATTTAAAACACATCTTAAGTATATTCTAAATAGTTTGTATTTTGAATACTTTCTGAAGAGGACGCTTCACAGAACGTCTGAAACGCGTTAAAAACGATTTCAATGATTTACAAACATTATTACAATGATAATTTTTAATGAAAAACCAAAACACGAAATAATAAAATAATGTTAAAAAATACTAATTGTTAGTGACCCCCCTCATTTAAATATGTATATATATATATATATATATATATATATATATATATATATATATATATATATATATATATATATATATATATATATATATATATATATATATATAGCGTGTCAGGGGGCGATAAGAAAATAAATAAAGTGCTCGATCAGGGATGTGAGAGCTGAAGATTTTGTAATCATGCCCATATTCTTTATATATATATATATATATATATATATATATATAACTACTTCATTTACTCACACAAATTTAATATACGAAAGTATAGATTTATGCGTAAACTTTAAGTATTTACTTCAAAAGTGCTCAATACGTAGGTAGAGCTAGTTAGTAATTTATAAAATATATATGGCGATTAAGCTACACTGAATATTCTGCGTTTCATCCACTGTAGGATTCGTGAGGCTTATGCGAATATTCAGTGTAGCTTAATCGTCATATATATTTTATAAATTACTATATATATATATATATATATATATATATATATATATATATATATATATATATATATATATATATATATGGGATGGGGCGTCTGCTACTAATTTCTCCCTCCTGGATAGGATTCAAAAGAGAATCGCCAACCTGATAGCTCCTGAACTGTCATCTAAGCTTAAGCTATTGTTGTCATATTTGTGTGGTGTATCTGCTACTAGTCTCTCACTCCTACATAAGGTTCAAAAGAGAGTCGCCAACCTAATAGGCCCTGAACTGTCATCTAAGCATCAGCCTCTGTCCCATCTACGAAATGTTTCATCCCTCTGCTTGTTCTACAAGTATTTTAATGGCGAATGCTCTGAGTAACTACAAGCACTGGTACTCCCTCGACGTAAATACCTCCGTCAAACCCGACAAGCAGTTAAATCACACCCCTACACAGTAGAGATCCCTAGGTGTAAGAAAACCTTCTCCTCCAATAGTTTCTTCCCCGGAATTGCTTTCCCAATGTACTGACATTCAGAAGTTCAAATGTAGTTTGTGAACATGCAGGTCATCTCCCTTCATAATGTCCCTACAATTTATAGTAGCCCCCTACATCAAAGTGGCACTGTGACTTGTTTGGGGTGAAAGTTAAAAAAAAAAAAAACAAAACTTGATTTAAATGAACGAAAAGATGTATTTTCCACTTATTGGTTTCAAATAAGTTAAAGATTTCACGGAAAGCCCCAGTACTATTTATAAATCGACCAATCAAATTGCTTCAAAATTGTCTGACGTCACACCTTTTTTCACTAACTTTGTTTCACTTTTAGCAACTTTTCCAGCAATTCAACAACTCAAACGTTTTTCTTCTTGAAGTTAAAAAAAACATTTACAAAAGATAAATTGTAAGTAAAATCTTATTTCCAAATATTACATTATTTTTTAAATTATATTTTTTTCACAATAGAAACAATATTGATTCATCTTTTTGTATCTTTTGTTTTAATATGGAAAGAAAAAAATACGGTTCAAAATTGAGGTCATTTCGTTTTTTGTCGATATATTTACTTTTTTTTTTTTAGTTTTTGGTTTGTTTGTTTTTTTTACATTTTCTTTCATTTTATTTTTCCAAAAGGAAAGGAGGACGATTATAATAAAAGAAATTAAACCCCTTTTTTACGATAATATTTTATTGTAAAATGGTTCCAGACTTAAATATATATATATATATATATATATATATATATATATATATATATATATATATATATATATATATATATATATTATACACCATTGTTTAAATGCTATTTGTTTTTACTTTCTTTCCAACTCAATAGTCACCGTTTAAAATGACGACTTAAAAAGTTTGGGGGAATGCTGAAAACGAATATCACATTTAAATTTTGAGGCAGATCAGCAGTTTTTTAGATATTAAGATTATATACAATGTAATCCATTGTGTTTTCACTGGTGGCCATGTGTCTTCCCAACTGAACTAGTACTAATGTGTGCATGCGTGTTATGAAACACCTCCCCCTCCCTATGTTAAGAATGGCGAATGTCACTTACATTTATTAAGTCCTACATCGGATAAAATGTCAATATATCTAGAAAACTGCCCCGACTTTGAATGTGATATTCGTTTTCAGCATACTTGAAAATCCATAAAAGTCGCCAATTAAAGGTGAGTGTTAAGTTGGAAAGAAAGTAAAAAATAACCTTTGGAATTCACTTTACTTGAATCTTTTTTTTTTTTTTTTCATCTGGATAAAATATAAGATGAAATTCCTAAGTTTGTTTAGGTCCTTATATGCACTTATGTTACCGTACTAATTTTGGTATTATTATACAAACACCGTGACAGCGTTAGGGTTAGGGTTAGGATTAGGGTTAGGGTTAGGGTTTAGGGTTAGGGTTAGGGTTAGGGTTTAGGGTTAGGGTTAGGTTTAGGGTTAGGGTTAGGGTTAGGGGTTAGGGTTAGGGGTAGGGTTAATTCGCTGTCACGGTGTTTGTATAGTTTTACCCTAATTTTCAGGTTAAATTTAAGTTTATGATATGTTTCTATTTTATTAAATTGCTAGGTGAAAGTACAGAATAATTACAAAACGCCCTCCGTGTTAAGAATGTTTTTTTAAATAATAACTTGGGGGGGGTCGTCAGGGGTGGGGTAGTTACAAATCGGTTTCAATTCCAAACTTCTGCTAAAGAATAAAAATAAGGACGTCGTGGTTTAAATTATTTTTTAGAAGTCATTTAATTTCGGAATTTGTTTCTCTCTCTCTCTCTCTCTCTCTCTCTCTCTCTCTCTCTCTCTCTCTCTCTCTCTCTCTCTCTCTCTCTCCCTCCGTATATATATATATATATATATATATATATATATATATATATATATATATATATATATATAAGACGAAATAAAGACGAAACGTTGATGAACACATAATACGATTTGTTCCTTTTTATTTCTCTATTTTGTGGGAATACTATTATTTTCATCATATATATATATATAGTCACCGCGTATATATACTTTCACTTAAATTGTTGTATATGGACCATTTCGATTAATACCCAATATATATATATATATATATATATATATATATATATATATATATATATATATATAAATTAAAATACTTCAGCAAAGGTCAAGTACGTGTCGCTATTTCAAGCAATTCGTTCATACACAGATATTTTCTTCCTTCCTTTTTTTTTATCTTTAGCGTTTAATAGGATTATTTTTATAGTATACTCCTGTCTCTTGTTTGGATCGTTTACGTTTTTTTTTGTTTTCCATTCACCTTTTTCTGATATTTTCTTTGTCATTCCCCCCCTCCCACGTAAAAGTAATCTGGTTTTCATGTACATCGTAAGGTCTGAGTTCGAGTCGGACAACCAGTAAAAAAAATTGCTGCGATTTATTTTTTTGTTTTCCTTTTTTTAGTTTGATAAAATTTACATGATTAAACCAATACAGAAGCTACCTTAAAAACTTGTTTTCAAGGAGTTTTCAAGTGTGCTGAAAACGAATATCGCATTTAAAATTAGGGCTGGCAACTAATTTTCAGGATATTGCAAAAATACTAGTAGTGATATAATGTAGCGACCATATTTGTTTATGATATCGCCACTTGGACGTAAGGGGCTACTATTTGGGGCTTTGTCTAGGAAAGATTTAACAAGATATTTGTTTATGTTACATTTAAACTTCTGCATATCAGTACATCCACGGAAGCAGGAAGCAAGGAGGGAATTCCAAAGTCTAGCTGTTCGAGGGAAGAAACTATTAGAATAGAAAGCTTTCTGGCATTTAAGGACATAACATAAAGAAGCTGACATGTGAACGAGTCGCGCATGCGCAGTCGTGAAACAGTGAAAAACAGATAAATGTCTGATGATACGCAAGTACCAATTTTTCAATCTGGACCTTTCGTAGCCCTTTTTCCCGTCCCCCCGATGAAAACGGATTAGAAAGCTTTCCACATATCTGAACACCCTATATACCAAATTTAAAGTATGTAGATAAAAATTCGTGGAGTATATAGGTTGAGAGGTGTCCTCACATATACACACACGCATTCTCATATTTATAGATTATAAAACTGTATTTTCCGTGAAATCTTTTCAATTTACAAGAAGATAATAAGCGAAAGTGTTTTTTTTCTAAGAGAAATAAGTATTTTTATGTTTAACTTATCTTACAATTAAAACAAAGGTTATATTGTTATTTTCGATGAGTCTTTGTCGTATACATGTAATCGCTACGAGGTCATTATATATATATATATATATATATATATATATATATATATATATATTTACTATAATAATTAAATACCTACAGACACTAGTGTTTCATCCTTTCGGGAATCTTCAGTGCAGGGTGTCACGATTGACACCAGTCTACAGATTCGAACTCGGCAACACGAGCCATCCCTGGCTCGATTAGCAAAGACCGTATCCGTTCGGCTACCGTTAACCGTGTGAAATAACGTTGAATTTAAACATTTTAATTTTAAATGTTCTTTACGTCAGGCAAACAGTGATCAAATCGTTATACGATGATCTATGCATAAGAGCTAAATTCACCGATTTAATTCAACTGAAGTGTTCAACGATAAGAAACGAGTTTCTTAAAGGGGCTGTTATGATTATTTTTTTACTATAAAAATAATAATAATAATAATAATATATATATATATATTATACATATATATATATTTATATTACTATAATAATATATATATATATTTTTACTATAATATGCATATATATTACTATAATAATAATATAATATATATTATAATAATAATATGTATATATATTTTTATTATTATAATATGTACATATATATATATATATATATATATATATATATATATATATATATATATATATATATTACTCATGTTCACGAGTTCTGGATATGACCTTAAACTATATCCGATGGTGAGGTCCCAGCTTGTGGGCTTTGGGGAGTGTGTAGCCACCTCTTAATTGCCATTGCTCCCAGGTCCACTCTGATCCGGAGTGGTAGTATCTATTAGGGTCCCAACTATGGATTAAATAGAAACTGATTTGAAAAAAGAAAACAAATATATTCTATTAAAAAATTTTCTTCCAGATCACTGGATTCATCATTAAATAACCTGAAAAGGGTTGATATGCCGTAAAACAAAAACAACCAACCACAACAACAATCACCCCTTAAAAAGCATATCGCCACTTGGACATAAGCGGCTACTATTTGGGGCCATGTTTAGGAAAGATTAACAAAATATTTGTTTACGTTACATTTAAACTTCTGCATAGCAGTACAGCCAGGGAAGCAGGCAGCAGGAAGGGAATTCCAAAATCTAGCTGTTCGAGGGAAGAAATTATCAGAATACAAAGCTTTCTGAAATTTAGGGACATCAACAGTGAAGGGGTGAGATTTTGTTGCTAGTTATGTGTCTTAGCTTTCAGTCAACAATTTTCCTGGAGATGTCATCTGTTTTCATCAGTGCCATCTTTTGTATCATGTCAATATTCTATTTGATTAGAATTGCTTATAGTTTTTTCTATTGTTTTAGAAATTGTTTCGAATATTTGTTTGACATGATTATAGTTTGCTATATGTTCCATATATTCTTAAGCTTTCTGTAATTGCTGTGTGTGTTTTTTCATGTCACACAGGGATGACACAGTCTACTATTTTGTAAGCTTTTGAGTTGTTGACTATAAAACCAAATGAGAAAATATTTAGCTGCTATGTAATTTCTTAATTAAATTGATATGTGGTAATGCTTAATTGAATAACTTTTACTATTTCTAGGAATTATTAAAAAGGGGAATAACTCTGTCTAAGCTGTTTATACTTGAATAATTTTGCGACATGATTAATACAATTTGACTGCTGTATAATGGAGTAATTAAACGACAAATAAATCTAATTAATCTATTATGGGATTTCTATCCGTCTTGTTTTCCTTGGGTTCGTGTGATGTTCTTTCTGTTTTATTCTTTTTCAACTTACCTGTGATTGGTCAGCATCACCTGGTTATGTGAGTTAGACTCAACGATTATCCTGAAGAATTCAGTTGTTTTCATTAGTGTATGGTGTCAGTCTTTCCTTTGATCAGAATTTCTTCTAGTTTTGGGGGGGGGTTCATAGTTTTTGAAACTCACAGTATTAATGCGGGTGTCCCTCAGGGGTCCATCCTGGGCCCAACTCTTTTCCTGATCTACATTAATGATCTTCCAAATCACATCCTTACATCATTTGTAGACATTTATGCTGACGACACTACCATTTATGGTAGCACATCTAAGATAGTAAACGACCAAGTTCTCTCCAATTCGCTCTCCTCTGATCTTGAGCACGTAGTACAATGGGGAAAGGAGTAGCTGGTTACTTTTAATGCATCTAAAACCAAGCTTCTCTTTTTACATCATCAACATTCTGATCCACATCTGGCATCAATTCAAATGAATGGCTCTCGTCTTCAGGAGGCCTCAAGTTTTCTGGGCTTGACCATTACTCCTGATCTTAAATGGAACACGTACATCAAATCTGTTGCCAAGGCCGCTGGAAAAATGGTGGGATCTTTCTATCGATCCGGTAGATATCTCACTGCTGATGCTATTCTCTATCTATATAAGAGCCAGATACGTCCAAGGATGGAATACTGTTGCCACATCTGGGCAGGAGCTGCTAGAAAGGACTTGTCCTGCCTTGATATAGTTCAAAATAGACTTCGTAGCCTCGTAGGAGATGTCCTTTTCTCCTCCTTGCAACCTCTATCTCACAGAAGAGATGTTGCGAGTTTGTCTCTGATGTATCGTTATTTTCATAGAAAGTGTTCGACTGAGCTTCAATCTATGGTCCCCCCTCGCCAAACTTTCACAAGAAACACTCGTCTAGCTGTAAACACTATCAATAATTCCCCCCACTCTTTATCTGTGCCTAAACCTAAACGTAGATTCCATGAACAAAGCTTCTTTCTTAGAACTGCACGCCTGTGGAATTGTCTTCCGTTTTCCTGCTTTCCGGCTGACTACAATATGGTTGTGTTCAAGTCTAAAGTAAATAAGTTCTTGATGAGCCGTTCCATATGTTATCAAATTTACCAAATTTTCATTACTAATGATTACTATATTGTCCAATTTCTACTGTACACTCTTTAACCCTTATCCTTGAGTGGCCTCTTGGCCTTGATAATGTGGTGATGCCTATGTAAAAAAAACTGTTGAAAATGCTATTCATATTATTGGCATGACTATAGTTTGTTTTCTGTTCCATATACCATTAAGCTCTTTGAATTTGCTTCGTTTTCTGCTGCTTTCATATTCACGTTGGGACAGTGTAATCTACTATATGGCAGGTCTTTTTCTTGTTGAGTTTTAAGCAAATCAAATAAGTGGAATAAATCTTTTTTATTAATTTTTTTTTTTTTACTCATATTCACCCCTAATAAGGCATATCGCCACTTGAACATAACAGCAATTTAGGACCATGCTTAGAAAAGATTAACAAGATGTTTATTTACATTACATTTGCATATAAATAAAGTGAGGAAAGCAGGTAAGCAGGAAGGAGATTCTAAATCTAGCTGTTCAAAGGAAGAAACTATTAGAGTAGAAAGCTTTTTGGTATTTAGGGACCTCAACAGTGAAGGGGTGTGATTTTGTTGCTAAGTGGGTTTGTCGAAAATATGTACATCAAGGGGCACAAGTGCAACAAGTTCATCAGATTCCATTAAAATACTTGTAAAAAGGCACATTACAGCGATGGGATAGGAGTTGAAGATTCGTTGACAAAGACTCTTTGGGGGGGGGCCTATCGAAGAGGGAGAAACGTGGTAGATGCACCAGTTCAGATGTGGCAACAATACTCTATGCATGGGCGAATATCGCCACTTGGACATAACAGCCTACTATTTAGGACCATGCCTAGAAAAGATTAACAAGATGTTTATTTACATTACATTTATTTATTTATTTATTCATTTTTACTCACATGCTCTCTGGCACTGAAGGACATCAACAGTGAAGGAGTGAGATTTTGTTGCTAAGCGGGTTTGTCAGAGATATATACGTATATGGGGATACAAGTGAAACGGGTTCATCAGAACACATTCCATTAAAATATTTGTAAAACAGGCACAGTGATGCAACATTGCGGTGATGAGACAGGGGCTGGAGCTTAGTTGATAAAGTGGGACGGATTTGATTGACAACTCTTTTTTGGACTTTATCTAATAGGGAGAGACAAGTGGTAGATGCACCAGCCCAGATGTGGCAACAATACTTTATGCATGGGCGAATGGTGGCTTTGTAGAGGTACAGGTGTAGCAGAAACAAATGGAACTTTTTTCTTTCGCAAGTCAATGCCTCTCCCCTGTGTATTTGGCCACATACTGACCAATCAGGGGTGCAGTGCATTGATCCTTTCTCTCCCCTTAGAAAATCAGACAGCTTCCAGTTTGAAGGAAAAAAACTCTTATCGAGAGATACGCCAAGCGGATCGGACACTTTTCTTCGCTCTCTCTCCACCTCTGTGTTATTTCATCCAGTATCGATAATTCCCACTGGGAATAACTACCGCGATAGCACCAGGTAGCCATATGACGCTTCAGGTCTCCACTCGATTTACAGACCAGAGAGTAAATAGAACATCTGTGCCCTGCAAAGTTTCCCCCATCAAAGAAAGATTGATCTCCATGTGAACGCTTGTGGCTAGCTAGGCCAGCCCTGGATAAAATCATTTTACCACATAAATCACAGGTGTGGTTCTGCATGAAATCCTCCGACAGACCTGATATATCTCACAGATTTTTTTTCCTGATATCATGCTTCATTTTTGCATGCTCATATTTTTTCTTCTCAAAACTATCACACAGCCATGATAGACTAAGGAGCGCCACTTTTTACGATCATTGGAAGCACTTTCCCAACTGAACACGTCACTACCAAGAGCTTTAAGATTATCTTTGATATTATCCTTAAAGCGTTTCCTCGGTTTATGTTGTGGACGCTTTCCTTGTGTAATTTCACCATAGAACAGGCGCTTTGGCATTTTATCGTCGTCCATCCTTGTCAGATGTCCAGCCCACCTCATCTGGTTGCGTATAATCAACTTCTCGATACAAGGTATATCAGCCCGCATAAGAACATTCACATCAGATATAAAAGTGGTCCACTTGATGCCCAGAATGTGTCTCAGTAATTTCTGGTGCACTCTCTCCATGACTTTCATGTGTCTACCATAAGTTGTCCAGGCCTCAGAAATGTAAAGCAGGGATGGTAAAATACAAGATTGATAGACACTGATCTTTGTATGAATAGTTATACCCCTGTCAGACCATACTCGCTTCTCTAAGCCACCAAAAGCCTTAGTGGCACGCTGTATCCTATAGTTGACCTCAGCATCCAGGGTTCCATCTCTGGCGAGAGTACTACACAAATACACAAATGTGTCAATCACGGTAAGTCTCTGGTTGTTGACAAAAATATTTTGGTTCCACCGGGTGGAGGTGTGAATATGACTTTAGTCTTCTTAAGACTAATACTAGGCCCAAAAGATGCACAGGCCCCCGAAAACAGATCCCTGCATATCCCTCTCACCATGAGCCACAAGATCAGCGTCATCCGCATAAAGCAATTCACGAACCAGGTGCTGAAAGGTCCTTGTAGAAGCATGAAAACGACGAAGATCAAAGACTCTACCTGTGGTCCTGAAACACAAACAAACACCTAGAGAATATTCCCTAAAGGCATTCGATAACAAAGTTGCAAAATAAATTGAAAAAAGTGTAGGTGCTAGGATATCACCCTGTTTCACACCATTGTCAACCGATGTGGGTTCCGACAGGCATCCGTTGAAGTTCAGTTGAGCCTTCATATTAGTGTGGAGCTCCCTGAGTAATCGTAGAAATTAAGGTGGGCATCCCAACTTCCCCAGAATTATCCATAGAGCACTTCTGTTCACCATATCAAAATACGTTGCCAACTGCTTCCAACAAACGTATCCCACGATAACTTCCACATTCGGTCCTGGGCCCCTTTCCCTTGTACAGTGATATAAGAATTGCATCAACCCAATCCTGATGGACGGGAACACCCCTCTAGACATTAGTGATAAGATGAAGAATTTCATCAACAATTTTATCACCCCCATGTAAGAGGACTTCCACAGGAATACCATCAAGCCCTGGAGCCCTCCCAATGTTCACTTCCTTGATTGCATCTCTAATTTCATTCTCAGATGGGAACACAGACATTTCATGGATAAGCTTCTGTTGTGATAAAAATTCATTGATGACGTCCTCATCAATATTAGAGGGGTTGTCAAAGAGATCAGAATAATGCTCGGTCCAACAAAGGAGAATCTTGTTAGGATCCTTTATAAGGGCAATTCCATCACTTGAGAGTAGGGGAGATGTAGATAGTATTTGAGGACCAAAATCTTTTTTTAAGCAAATGGTACATGCGTTTCAGGTCTTTACAATCAAAAGCCATTTGGATTTGGTTGGCGAGTTTAGCCCACCACTGATTCTTCATTTGAAGGAGTCGCTTTTGGAGAATACCCTTGTTTGCTTTAAGTGACTGTCGGAGGGACTCTCGGCCTCCATGAGAGGCAGACAACATCTTATGGTGCAACTCATTTTTAGCACTTAAGAGTTGAGTAATTTCAGAATCATTATCATCAAACCAATCCTGATGTTTAGATTTGCGGAAGCCAAGAACATCTACACTTATTTCATAGATTCTATTTTTAAAATACGCCCACGACCCATTAAAATCAGCAGAATTGACTACGGATCAAAGCTTTTCACGAGGATGGGTCCAGGTAAACCTATGGACGTCTTTGTGGCTGAAGAAAGTGTTACAGATAGCAAGGTCAAACTGAGTGCATAGATGGAGAAGATGCAGACCATTACTGTTGACCCTACCTACACCAAACCGGCCTAGTGAGTCCCAGGTGTGATGATCCTTGCCAACACTTGCATTTAGATCACCCATGAGTAAGATCTTCTCAGATAAAGGAATAGAGGAAATGGTACGACTGAGATCTCGGTGAAACGCTGTGATGGTGTCTTCATCATGACCCATGGTAGGGGCATACACAGATAAAATTGTCATATACCTACTGTGTGCAAGAGGGAAGCACATCATCATAATTCTGTCACTTATACAGATTGGCTGTTCAATCTTCTTCACTAAATCAGAACGACCTGCAAAGCCAATTTCACCCTCTCGTCTCAGCCTCGATGGCTTTCCTTTCCAAAGGTGTATCCCGAGCCCACTTCCACCAATTGATCCTCACCATTCAATCGTGTTTCAGACAATGCTGCAATATCTATGCTGTACCTAGCAAACTTTTTTGCAACAATAGCTGTCTTACGCTCAGGTCCTTCACTATCCAGGACATCTAGCAAAGTTCTCACATTCCACATAGAAACAGTCAGGTTATTCCTCTCCTGATAAAATTTTGATTTTCCTTGTTTATTATTTTTCTCCAACTTTATCTTGTTTCTCCTGCAAATATAGAGCAGCCGCCAACTGCAGGAAGCCGACCAGCTAATAAAAGGGTAGGTCACTTTTTCTAGACCCTTCCCAAATTCAAGGGTGAGCAGTGTATCCCTAGAAAAGGCTGCTCAGCCGCCAGATCATCCGCCGAAGTTGCTTCCACCCTGTAAGCGATTTAGTCGACAATGTTAGATAATTTACTGGCCGCCTATGTGCAGATTTGCAGCTATGCACTTCCAGCCCGCTAAGCCTGTGCATGTCGCCACTCACCTATCGCCATAGGACTTTTACTTTCTTTTTTTTTTTTCTCGGCGAAAGATATCTGCACATTAAGATCGCGACACAACATGCTTGTGCTACACATATTGTACCCTCTCGCACCCTACCACTGGTTGCACAGTGACAAACTGAAATAGTGAGATGACTGAGCAGTGGCATAGTGGGCATGTTTTATTATCACAGAGTTTTAACCTCTCCGGCAGCTGGACATATACACACACATACACATAAGCAAGCAAACATGCATATGTATTTATATATCCCTAGTTCTCACAATATAGTAACCCTCCAGAACTTGAGAGGGAGGCTAACAGGTACTACACCTTGCCCAAGGGTGACCTGAAATAATGCAAGGCAGAGGCGTTCATCTCCCTGAGGTAGCAGATTACCCACATACCCAAACACATACATACATACATACATACATACATGCATTTATATATTGGTAACTAAACATTTTCAACATAAACCGCCCTATCTCTGAATACCCTTTATGTCAAATTTCAAATGTTTAGACCAGAGTAATTTGCTAGACACCGCAGAGCTCACACTTTGACCCCTATTATGACCACTTAACATTTATTATTTTGGGCTCAAATCAAGTTATTAAGTTAGACCCATGTCCAAGGTCCAGAGTCATTGCAGTGAAAAATGTACAGACTCCAAAACTCCAAAACTCGAGTTTCACCCTCATTTGCTCTCTCTCTCTCTCTCTCTCTCTCTCTCTCTCTCTCTATATATATATATATATATATATATATATATATATATAAAATATTGGTTCGTTCGGAATTAATTGTCTAAAAAACCACTGGACGGATGGCTTCCACGTTTTGGTATAATATGTTTACTATATCAATGTGTGTTTTTATATATTTCTTTTTAATTATAACATTATACTTAATTTTTCTATGATAAATAGGTGGATTTCTTTTTACCGAGAGGTCATTTTTTTTATTTAGGTACAATTATTTATTACCACTTCCTGTCACGTGACCAGTGTTACAATTTAGCGGTTTTCCTGCTATATCTGGAGATTTCGGTTACAATCTAGCGGGAAATTCTAGAAAATCTGGAGGTATTTGGCACCCACAAAAGCGCTTGAAAATATTCAATGTAAGTAAAAAAAAGTAGCATTTATTTCCTTTGGTAACAATTATTTATTGATTATTTGTTTTGTTTTTCACCTTTTTTTCGACTAACCATTCTTAAATCTCGCTATAAAATCGATTTTTCCATGTACATTTTAGGTGGGGGGGGGATTCCAACCTCCGAAGTTTGGGTTTGTATTACTGTACACATAGATTCGAAAAAGTTGTCAAAAAACAAATATATAACAAATAAATGTTATCAAAGGCAAGATAAGTTAATTTTCTGCCAAACTGGATATTTAAATTAACCACACGTGGTCTCAAAATGAATGACGACGCTCAAAGTGTATACACATTTTGACTCCTCCCTTTACTTAAAAATTCACCAAAAATCAGGAAATTAACGAATTTTAATGAAAATTGCAGTATTTTTCAAATAATGATCGCAGAATATAATGAACTAATTATTTTTACTTAACTCTTAGTGAAAATGTTTTATTTTGTTTAAACAAAAAATAACTTTACTAAAGTTATGGTTTTCAGTAGTAAATAAAAAACGCAAGAATTTATTTTTGCTTTTTTTAAAGCATCGTAATTTGTAACAATAAAAAATAATTTTAACAGTAACATTACGAAAAACGCCCCTAAAGTCCGTATTAATGTATTCGATATAACTCGAAGAAAAATGAATTATCGGATACTATTCAGGAAATTAAAGATTCAATTAGATTCCTATTTCAGTCACCTAAATTATTTAAGGTGAAATGAGTTTAGGAATTTATAGCCAAACCTAAATATTTCTTTTTTTTTTGGTAAATATCCAGATACGCTACTACAGAACACCGGCCACTCTAATTTGTTTGGGGGGGGGGGACAAATATATAACAAATAAATGTTATCAAAGGCAAGATAAGTTACTTTTCTGCCAAACTGGATATATTTTTTGTGTTTTTATTCAATGTAACATATTTATACAGCTCGAAAAACATACAGTGTATACCGATGTATTCGAAAATTCAAGATGGCGTCTCACACCCTCTTTAACACCGTAAGTTTGGAAAAAGGTGTTATAAATAAAAAACTATACAAAATACTATTAAAAATCCGCCTAATATATGTCAACCTATGTCACAGTAACATGTATTGAGCGAGTTTTTAACAGTATTTTATCCGGTTTTTTATTTATAACATCTTTTCCCAAACTTACCGTGTTAAAGATAGAATCAAACTCCATCTTGAATGTTCCAATACATCGGTAAACACTGTATGGTTTTCAAGCCGATTAAAAATGTTACATTGAATAAAAACACGAAAAATATATCCAGTTAGGTAGAAAAGTAACTTATCTTGCCTTTGATAACATTTATTTGTTATATATTTGTTTTTTGACAACTTCTTCGAATCTATGTGTACAGTAATACAAACCCAACATTCAGCTCGAAAAACATACAGTGTTTACCGATTACTTGGAAAATTCAAGATGGCGTCTGATTCTCTCTTTAACACGGTAAGTTTTGGAAAAGGTGTTATAAATAAAAAACTACAAAATACTATTAAAAACCCGCCGAATATATATCAACCTATGTCACGGTAAGATATATTGAGCGAGTTTTTAACAGTATTTTATCTGGGTTTTTATTTATAACACCTTTCCCCAAACTTACCGTGTTAAAGAGAGAATCAGACGCCATCTTGAATTTTCCAATACATCGGTAAACACTGTATGTTTTTCGAGCTGAATAAACATGTTACATTGAATAAAAACACGAAAAATATATCCAGTTTGGTAGAAAAGTAACTTATCTTGCTTTTGATAACATTTATTTGTTATATATTTGTTTTTTGACAACGTTTTCGAATCTATGTGTACAGTAATACAAACCCAATATGTTACATTGAATAAAAACACGAAAAATATATCCATCCAAATTGGGGGGGATCTGATGTTGGGGCGCGCGCGCGCCCCAACATCACATCCCCCCCCAATGTACAAAGTAAAATCTTCGGAAAATGTTAAATGGTGTTCTAATTGGTAAATGTCGGTGCGTTACTTACGGAAATTTTGAAAATTCGATGTTCCAGGTAAAAAAAAAAAAAAGATGAATTTCCAACTTGGTGTGCTTTCCTTTTCTTATTTTATTTCTTTTTCAGCTAATTTTAAATTTTCCACCCAAAAAGCGCTATAATGTATTTTTGAAAATTAGAAAATTCTATGTCCTGGAAAAAAATCCCCTCCCCCCAACGTAGTTTGCTTGGTGAAGCCGTCGTTTATGCTACAGCGTGCATGCGCGTAGCATAAACGGAAGCTGCAAAATGGTGGAAAGAAGTTCGTGGGTTCAGGGGTAAATACCATGCAAACGGTAAATTTGCCCCAAGTTTGACTATCAGATTCGTTGTCAGCGACCTCAATTACCTATACAAAAACAAATTAGAGTGGTCGGTGTTCTGTAGTAGCGTATCTGGATATTTTCCTTTTTTTTTTCTTGCTTAAAAAAAATAGCATTAATACATTAAGTTAGGTAAACTGACTTTTTCGTTTAAAAAATGGAATTATTTCCCTTTCGTTATTAACTTTTTTTTTTTTTAATAAATATTTTGTGTTTTATATACATAAAGTACAATTGTTGAATGTTACTGTTTTGATTATATTCGTTTGGGGGGGCACAATTAAAAAAGTAAGAAAGATTAAAATGAAGCAAAATTTAAGTTTCCGTTCCATTTTTACAACAACCGTAAAACAGTGCATACTCAGCAAGTTTTATCGTAATTTATAAGCATATTGAAACACTAAATCAACATTTTATTTATTTTTTTGCATAATTAATGATGGAAGTATTTTTCTGTTTATTTTCTTAACATCTGTTAAAAAAATAATTTGTATATTCTCTTAAAAAAAAGAATCAAACTTTTCTCTACTTTCACATGTGTTCCATTTGAACAAACTGAGCCACAGCAACGCGTGGCCGGGTACAGCTAGTATATATATGTATATATATATAATATTTCCATGATATATGATTTTATATATATTGCATCCTATCATGTTTTATAATGTTATGAATAATATAGCGTATATATTACATTATATATACTAGCTGTACCGCACACGCCTTGCTGTGGCTCAGTCTGGTTAAACAGAAACGTACACACACACGCACACACACACACACACACACACAGATTGTGATAATAGTCGGAAATGTACAGCTTATAGGTTCCAAAATTACACGTAAAGAGGATTAGGAAGTATTTAAACTGTCAATTTCTGGTTAGGATTAAAGGTTAGAGTCAAACATTATAGTTCACTTTGAAATGTTTCGGTAATTTCCGGGAGGCGGTTATAGTATTTGTGTTATTAATTTTTTTTTGTTTATGATCCAGTTACGAAGGACGTAACCCCACATCTCTAAAAGATGTGTATTTCCTCCCGGTGTTGACTGGTGTCGGTAGAAGGACTTGATATTTAGAGGAAAAAAAAGGAACTACTTCTTCTAAAGATGGTGCAATAGAAATGATGTTGTTTCTAGGATGAAATGTAGCATTTTATAAGAACGACTGTGTATTAAAATACTGTCCTAAATTTACATAAGATAATGATTAATAGTCTAGACATAATACATTTGCTGCAAACCTACGCTACTTTGGTGCAGAGTGGAATTTCTGCAATCTAAATGTAATATATGGAGATAATTAATATTATATTAACGTATGTGTACATCGTATTATATTGATATTATACATATTATATTTTACGTATTATATTTTTATGTATTATATACAAATTATTATGCATATTCTATAAATATTTTAGATATTATGTATATTATATACAAGTAATCACATATATTATAATAGTTATATAATATACAGTATTATATATTCTATATTATGTATGTAGTCTCTTTTCATGATTTCTGTATATGTTGTCCCATTATATACGTATATATATGCATATATATGCATATATATACATACATATATATATATATGTTTATATATATATATGTTTATATATATTGTAACGTAGACAATGAATTTGTATATATGTTAAATTATAATTTTTTGAGTATTTTTTTTTCAGTTTGATTTGCATTTTTATTCTTCATCGATGGCGTCTGTAGAGTATGGAACACTTTTCCAGTGTGTTGTATGTGAATCGCAATTAAACGAAACTTCCAAGACTTTACCATGTCTTCATAGTTTGTGTAAATCATGTTTCCGCAACACATTAGAAGATGGAGGGACAGAAGGCAAATGTCCGCAATGTGGTGACAGATTTCAAAATGACGAAAGTTTGACCCTTTCACCTATTTTGGCCAATGAATTTAAACGACGATTATTGCTGTCCAAATTGAAATGTAACTCCTGTCTAGAAGAAGGCAAATCATCTATGGCAAACTTTTGGTGCATCCAATGTGAGAAATCGTTTTGCATTAATTGTAAGCGACTCCATAATCGATTTATAGAAGAACACATTTTAAAAAATTTGGACGAAATGAGAAGAGTGGATGCCATTGAAATGATCATGGGAAATGAATGTCCGTTGCATGGAAAAGCTGTAGAATTGTATTGTAACAAATGTAACATGTGTTTTTGCAACGCATGTTACGAGTCTCACTCGACTGACCCCGGCAGCAGCAAATGTATGAACGTGCCTCCATTATTACTGAAAGATGAGGCTTTAAAAAGGAAAACTCAAGTCCCGAATCTGGTGAAAGAAATGGATGAATTTAATGAATTTTTGCAGTTTTCAAATGAAAATAGTTTCAAATATATGGATAAATTAAATCGTGAATGCGAATCTAAATGCGCGAATGTTTGGATAAAATATGAACAGATCATAGAAAATGCCAAGTCTGATGCTTTGGATCTGTGCGAAAAGATAAGACAAGAAACGGCAAAAGAAATTAAAATATGGAGCAACATTACTGACAAAAATACAAGAATTCTCAAAGAAATCGAAATCTGGTTGCAGAATGTACAGCACGTGTTTCGTGAAGATCACCAAGACCGGGAGATCTTTTATGGATTAAAACTATTGACATCAAGACTTCCATCACGATACCATAAATGGATGCGACCGATTGAGAAACGTGAATTCTGTTTCACATTGCCTGACTGGTGGCATCAAGCAATGGAACCATTGGTCAACCGACAAATCCCATCAGTGTCTTGTGTTCGGAAAACAATTTCTGTAAAAAAACTTGTAAAAGAAAATCAATGGATTCTACCTGGACCAGAATCACGAGATATCAGAACTATTTTAATCAATGAAAAAGATGCTCACATTTTTTTGTGTGATAATGAAAATAAATCAATAATTGAAATGAGTGAAATCGGACAATTTGTGAGTGAATTTCTTTTGTCTGATAAAGAAAATCAAAATTTTAAACCTGTTGACATGTGTTCAATTTCATGTGAAGAATTTGTTGTTTGTGGAAGTGGAGAAAATAAACTAATTTTTTTGAAAAGAATTGAAAATGATCCATTTTTACAAATACAAAAAATCGTTCCAACAACAAGCGAATTTTATTCCGTGTGTGTAAAAAAAGAAACAATTTTTACTTGTGATCTTGATTTCGCAATTCATCACTTTACTAAAGAAGGCATAGAAATTAAAACCACCACAAATGAAGGAATGGGTGAGTCAAAATATTGTCCACGAATCCGTGTTGATTTCTCGAGTGGGGAATTTTGGGGTTCAAGTTGGGATCGTTCTGAAATGATATGCTTTAATTTGGAAGGCGAAAAAATTCATTCATTTAAAAAAGAAAATATTTTTTTTGATTTTAGTTTGACTGAGTTTGGACAATTTTATTGTACTTACGACGGTGTGTTTTCTTGTTGTCCACAAGAATGTCTGCTCCCTGTCAATATAAATCAATCAAAAAAACCTCCACTTTTGTTTGTTTTCCAAAATAAAGTATTTTTTTGTTTTGAAAAAGATGGAGAAAGGATAATTGAAATTCTGAAAATATTTTATTGAAAATGAATTTTAAAACTTTATATTTGAATGCTTCGATATATTTGTTGTAATTAAATGATAAAATTTCAATTGTTTATTAATATTTTCAGTTGTTTTTATCGACACGTTTTTTTCAATGATTATTTAACAAATAAAAGAATAAAAACACAATTGTCCTGACTTTATTTTATTTCTTAAAATAGGGATAGCCGCTTGATGATCTCCTACAGGGAGACGGGGCTGCTCAGGTATATTTTCCGAAATTGACAAGGAACATTATATGACACAGATTGAGTAGACGTTATTTGTACAGGTCAGGGATACGTCTTTGACATCCAGACCGTACATTTGTGTAAAATTAAAAAAAAAACAACGTCTTAAATGTTTTGAAGTCAATAAAGATCGTCCTTGCACACATGAAGACTAAAATGCCTTTTATACAGCGTGTCCGAAAAGTTGAAGGGTTGAAAAGTCTTGTAATTTTACCATTAAAGATTATTTTTTTTACTATTTCAGATATTTTACAGATAATATCTAAGGAAATATACTATGGATAAACATAGCATTGAAAGTATACGTATATTGTGAAATTGTTTTACGAAATTCAGTGACTTTTTGGACACCCTATATATACAAGCTGAGATGGCGGTAGCGTGTATATATATCTATCTATATATCTATAAAAGTGAACGTGTCTGTCTGTCTGTCTGTGTACATTTCCCTACGCAATAACTCTGTCAATTTTTAGTCTATAGACTCGAAATTTGAAATACCGGGTACTGAGATTTGGGAAAATCGATGGGACGGGTGTCAGCCAGAAATTTGGCTGTTAAGGGGTCAAATTTCAACGATTTGACCTTTAAGAACTCTACCAAACTCCTCCGACAATTTTGGGTTTAGACACTTGAAATTTTAGATATAGGTTCCTTGAACCTGGATCTAACTTAATAAAGTGATTTGAGCCAGAAACTATAAATTTTAAGGGGTCATAATAGGGGTCAAAGTTTTAAAAAATTAACCATTTTTTTTTTGTTTTTTTGCTTTTTTTTGCACAGCATACACCTCCAAACACCCGAGCAACGCCGGGCACCCCTTCTAGTATATATATATATATATATATATATATAT
Organism: Euprymna scolopes; assembly: GCF_053919585.1. Lineage (NCBI taxonomy): Eukaryota > Metazoa > Mollusca > Cephalopoda > Sepiida > Sepiolidae > Euprymna > Euprymna scolopes. Next base: position 144,787,345 of record NC_136497.1, on the reverse strand, counting down.
ATATATATATATATATATATATATATTTAAAGGGAGTTAGAACAGTAGTCTAAAGAGCAGAGTGTATTTTAATGTGATAGTAAAATTACTAATTTAATTAAAAATACAAGAAAAGAACAGTGCTCGTTGTAATTCAAATATATAATAAGCTCGATAGGCAAATATCTTAGAGCTACTTTAATGTTTAGTAATGTGATTGATAATTTAAAATTCAAATTAATACATATACATATATATATATGCATAGATTTTAACATATATATATATATATATATATATGAAATTTTAATTGTAATTCAGATATATAATAAGCTCGATAGGCAAATATCCTAGAGCTACTGTAATATTTAGTAATGTGATTGATAATTTAAAATTCAAATTAGAATTAAAAATTAAAAATCTGTTTCATAGGAAGGAACAACAACAGAGTCAATAATTTGTACAATCGTTGCGGAAACGATGTTTTTATTGCGATAGACATTAAGCCATGGATAATTATTTATATATATAAATTTTTTTAAACAAAGTCTCCTCATCAGCAAAAATACTGGGTGTTTTTTTTTATATATATATAAAAGACAAGGTTTCTAGATTATAAATTATTCGATAGAAATATCCTATTTATATAAAGGAAGGATAGTATGTGATAATGCACTATGAACAGTAAATTAGTTTATAGATATAGTATACAGACGCTAATTTTATGGGTGTAGTATGCTTTCTTCATCTATCCCCCTCTTTAATAAATAGACTCTCCCGATCACCGAAGACGCAATGTAAAAAAATAAATAAAATAAAAATGATGTCGCTTTTGGGCAGTACGTGAAACTAAAATATATATTCTTAGTCTTCTGGCTAGGATCTAAGTTTAGTATCTGTTCTGTCTAAAGATGGTATAATGATATTCTGTGGTTTCCGTTCCCGCCGGGCATCTCTACAAAGGAAATATGTCACAGACTCCTGTGAGGATATTGAAGATAAACCATAATAATCGGATATATTCTGACACTACATTTATTACATGAAAAGGCTGTCCCTTATCATGTAAGTAAGAAAACATACTAGATAAGTGAAAATAATGTTAGGATAAGGTTAGAATCGAACCCTGTAGGCTAGTGTTAAAGATAATGGTTGGGGAATGTTAGAAATTAAGTCTATTATTAATTCTATTAGAAATAGTTAAATATTGTTAATTCTATTAGAAATAGTTAAATATTGTTTATGGCGGAAAGAGTCGATTGTCCATTCCTGTAGAAATCGGAATATTAAATATGTCAGTTAAAAGAATAGACAATGCAAATTAAAAATATATTGTTTAAAAAATAGTTTAGAATTAGAATTGAGGATTCTTTTGTTTGCCAAAAGTGTGTTTGGACAAACATATGTAAAGCCATGTGAAAATTAGTCACGTTTGAAAAACACACTTCTAACATCATAAGTAAGGGAGATTTCTCGATATAGGAATCTAAGGGTTCGAAGTTAGAAGAGTTGGAAGACAGAGTTGGTTAGTCAAGAGTTGATGAGGATGAGATAATCAGAGCAGATCACACACGGTGATTGTCAGTTGGAGAGTGAGAGTCCCTTAGAGGCGAAGGGTAGAAAAGTAAACCATGTAGTCAAAAAGGCTGGAATTCCTGACATCACCAATCGCGATTGAAGAATAAAGAAACCAACTATGTTTTGTAAGTTTGTCTTGTGTCGGCATTATTCACAAACAGAAAAGGTAAATGTAGCGAACTCCTGTATAATCCTTCCAAGATTATGTGTCCTCCCCGCTAATGAGTTTAAGAACTGCTGTATCATACATCTCCCAGCCCGTATTAATATGAAACCTCCAAGAATTATCGCAGTCATCGTTCGTGATGTAAACAGTATATAAACGTCATTATCATCATCTGAGTCCCTGTATTACATGTACCCGTAACAAGTCCCCAATATGAGTCCCCTGCAACACAACATCTTAATTAGGTTACTTAGGTAAATACTTTTATTGTATAATATGGTTAGGGTTAGGGTTTCCAGACTATAAATTATTCGATCGAGATATCTTAATTATCAAAAAAAAGAGGATAGTAGTATAAAGATACGCTAATTTAATGTTCGTAATATGTTATCACCTTCTGTCCTCCTCTTTAATAAATAGAATCTCCCGATCACCGAAAAGGCAATGTAAAAAATAAATAAAACAAGTATGCCTTTTTATTTTTCTGAGAAGAATCCAAGGTTAGTGTCTGTTCTGTCTAAAGATGGTATAGATATCGAGCGGTTTCCGTCCGTGCCGGCGTCCATACAATGAAAATACGTCACAGACTCCTGTAAGGATATTGAAGATTAACTTTAATAAGCAGATATATTCTGAAACTACATTAACCAAATTAATTGAATACTTTTACAGTATAGCATTGTGGGGTCTCCATTCATGCCGAATGTCCACGGAATGCCCAGCCGCAATACATGATAGATACTGTGGTGGAATTTCCAAAGGTCCCGCCAGTATATATTAATTCAATATTTAAAAATGTCCAATTATTTCGGTTGCTCACTTAAACCAATGCAGCAAATGTGAAAATAATATATATATATGTATATATATATAATAGTGAAAATGTGTGTATGTATGTATGTATGTTCGCTTTTTGTGTATGTCTACAAAAGGCTTTTTTCGCCGTGATTTTCGGTTGGCTCGTTCCTTCTTAAAACTTTTTATTCTGGAATCATTCATCTGTTATTTTTAATGTTTCCTATCTAATCGAAAGCTTTTCATGATATTCTTTGATATTTTTGGCTGATTTTCTTTGATTTAGACATAAAATAAATACAAAATTAATACCTTGAAAAATTGGAAAATTTTCATGTCCTCAAAGGTGAAAGAATGTGGTGATTCTGGAATAATTCTGGAATCATTCATCCGTTATTTTTAATGTTTCCTATCTAATCGAAAGCTTTTAATGCTATTCTTTGGTATTTTTTTATGATTTTCTTTGATTTAGACATAAAATAAATACAAAATTAATACCTTGAAAAATTGGAAAATTTTCATGTCCTCAAAGGTGAAAGAATGTGGTGATTCTGGAATCATTCATCCGTTATTTTTAATGTTTCCTATCTAATCGAAAGCTTTTAATGCTATTCTTTGATACTTTTTGATGATTTTCTTTGATTTAGACATAAAATAAATACAAAATTAATACCTTGAAAAATTGGAAAATTTTCATGTCCTCAAAGGTGAAAGAATGTGGTGATTCTGGAATCAGTCTGGAATCATTCATCTGTTATTTTTAATGTTTTCTATCTAATCGAAAGCTTTTAATGCTATTCTTTGGTATTTTTTGATGATTTTCTTTGATTCAGACATAAAATAAATACAAAATTAATATCTTTAAAAATTGGAAAATTTTCATGTCCTCAAAGGTGAAAGAATGTGGTGATTCTGGAATCATTCATCTGTTATTTCTCATTTTTCCTATCTAATCGAAAGCTTTTAATGCTATTCTTTGATCTTGTTTGATGATTTTCTCTGATTTAGACAAAAAATTAAGACAAAATTAATACCGTGAAAAATTGAAAAGGTGAAAGAATGTGGTGATTCTGGATTTCCAATTAAAAACAAGAGGGGATGTAGGTATAGGGAGATGACAATCCTATAGACAAATCCATCTCAGATTGTATTCAATTGAAAAACAAGAATGGATGTAGGTATAGATAGATTAGTATCCTATAGACCAAGCCTTTTCAGCGTGTATTTAATTGAAAACTTTCTAAGTCCAAACAAGAGGCGATGTAGGTATAGATAGATGAGAATCCTATAGACCAAGCCTTCTCAGATTGTATTCAATTGAAAAATTTCCAAGTCCAAACCAGAATGGATGTAGGTATAGATAGATGACAATTCTATAGACCAAGGCATCTCAGATTGTATTCAATTGAAAAATTTCTAAGTCCAAACAAGACTGGATGTAGGTATAGATAAATGAGAATCCTATAGACCAAGCCTTTTCAGCGTGTATTCAATTGAAAAATTTCTAAGTCCAAACAAGAGGGGATGTAGGTATAGATATATGACAATCCTATAGACCAAGGCATCTCAGATTGTATTCAATTGAAAAATTTCTAAGCCCAAACAAGAGGGGATGTAGGTATAGATAGATGGCAATCCTATAGACCAAGCCTTCTCAGATTGTAGTCACTTGAAAAATTTCTAAGTCCAAACAAGAGGGGATGTAGGTATAGATAGATGACAATCCTATAGACTTAGTCTTTTCAGCGTGTATTGAAGTGAAAAATTTCTAAGTCCAAACAAGAATGGATGTAGGTATAGATAAATGAGTATCCTATAGACCAAGCCTTTTCAGCGTGTATTCAATTGAAAAATTTCTAAGTCCAAACAAGAGGGGATGTAGCTATAGATAGATGACAATTCTATAGACCAAGGCATCTCAGATTGTATTCAATTGAAAAATTTCTAAGTCCAAACAAGAGGGGATGTAGCTATAGATAGATGACAATCCTATAGACCAAGGCATCTCAGATTGTATTCAATTGAAAAATTTCTAAGTCCAAACAAGAGGGGATGTAGGTATAGATAGATGGCAATCCTATAGACCAAGCCTTGTCAGATTGTATTTAATTGAAAAATTTCTAAGTCCAAACAAGAGGGGATGTAGGTATAGATAGATGGCTATCCTATAGACCAAGCCTTCTCAGATTGTATTCCACTGAAAAATTTCTAAGTCCAAACAAGAGGGGATGTAGCTATAGATAGATGACAATCCTATAGACCAAGGCATCTCAGATTGTATTCAATTGAAAAATTCCTAAGTCCAAACAAGAGAGGATGTAGCTATAGATAGATGACAAGTCTATAGACCAAGCCTTTTCAGCGTGTATTCAATTGAAAAATTTCTAAGTCCAAACAAGAGGGGATGTAGCTATAGATAGATGACAATTCTATAGACCAAGCCTTTTCAGCGTGTATTCAAGTGAAAAATGTCTAAGTCCAAACAAGACAGGATGTAGCTATAGATAGATGACAATTCTATAGACCAAGCCTTTTCAGCGTGTATTCAAGTGAAAAATTTCTAAGTCCAAACAAGAGGGAATGTAGCTATAGATAGATGACTATTCTATAGACCAAGGCATCTCAGATTGTATTCAATTGAAAAATTTCTAAGTCCAAACAAGAGGGGATGTAGCTATAGATAGATGACAATTCTATAGACCAAGGCATCTCAGATTGTATTCAATTGAAAAATTCCTAAGTCCAAACAAGAGGGGATGTAGCTATAGATAGATGACAAGTCTATAGACCAAGCCTTTTCAGCATGTATTCAATTGAAAAATTTCTAAGTCCAAACAAGAGGGGATGTAGCTATAGATAGATGACAATTCTATAGACCAAGCCTTTTCAGCGTGTATTCAAGTGAAAAATGTCTAAGTCCAAACAAGACAGGATGTAGCTATAGATAGATGACAATTCTATAGACCAAGCCTTTTCAGCGTGTATTCAAGTGAATAATTTCTAAGTCCAAACAAGAGGGAATGTAGCTATAGATAGATGACAATTCTATAGACCAAGGCATCTCAGATTGTATTCAATTGAAAAATTTCTAAGTCCAAACAAGAGGGGATGTAGCTATAGATAGATGACAATTCTATAGACCAAGGCATCTCAGATTGTATTCAATTGATAAATTTCTAAGTCCAAACAAGAGGGGATGTAGCTATAGATAGATGACAATTCTATAGACCAAGCCTTGTCAGCGTGTATTCAAGTGAAAAATTTCTAAGTCCAAACAAGAGGGGATGTAGCTATAGATAGATGACAATCCTATAGACCAAGGCATCTCAGATTGTATTCAATTGAAAAATTTCTAAGTCCAAACAAGAGGGGATGTAGCTATAGATAGATGGCTATCCTATAGACCAAGCCTTCTCAGATTGTATTCAATTGAAAAATTTCTAAGTCCAAACAAGAGGGGATGTAGCTATAGATAGATGACAATTCTATAGACCAAGCCTTCTCAGATTGTATTCAATTGAAAAATTTCTAAGACCAAACAAGAATGGATGTAGGTATAGATAGATGGCAATCCTATAGACCAAGCCTTCTCAGATTGTATTCAATTGAAAAATGTCTAAGTCCAAACAAGAGGGGATGTAGGTATAGATAGATGACAATCCTATAGACCAAGGCATCTCAGATTGTATTCAATTGAACAATTTCTAAGTCCAAACAAGAGTGGATGTAGGTATAGATAGATGGCAATCCTATAGACCAAGCCTTCTCAGATTGTATTCAATTGAAAAATGTCTAAGTCCAAACAAGAGGGGATGTAGGTATAGATAGATGGCAATCTTATAGACCAAGGCTTCTCAGCGTGTAATCAAGTGAAAAATGTCTAAGTCCAAACAAGAGGGGATGTAGGTATAGATAGATGACAATCCTATAGACCAAGCCTTCTCAGATTGTATTCAATTGAAAAATTTCTAAGTCCAAACAAGAGGGGATGTAGCTATAGATAGATGACAATTCTATAGACCAAGCCTTTTCAGCGTGTATTCAATTGAAAAATTTCTAAGTCCAAACAAGAGGGGATGTAGCTATAGATAGATGACAATTCTATAGACCAAGGCATCTCAGATTGTATTCAATTGATAAATTTCTAAGTCCAAACAAGAGGGGATGTAGCTATAGATAGATGACAATTCTATAGACCAAGCCTTTTCAGCGTGTATTCAAGTGAAAAATTTCTAAGTCCAAACAAGAGGGGATGTAGCTATAGATAGATGACAATTCTATAGACCAAGGCATCTCAGATTGTATTCAATTGATAAATTTCTAAGTCCAAACAAGAGGGGATGTAGCTATAGATAGATGACAATTCTATAGACCAAGCCTTTTCAGCGTGTATTCAAGTGAAAAATTTCTAAGTCCAAACAAGAGGGGATGTAGGTATAGATAGATGACAATTCTATAGACCAAGCCTTTTCAAAGTGTATTCAAGTGAAAAATTTCTAAGTCCAAACAAGAGGGGATGTAGCTATAGATAGATGAACATTCTATAGACCAAGCCTTTTCAGCGTGTATTCAAGTGAAAAATTTCTAAGTCCAAACAAGAGGGGATGTAGCTATAGATAGATGACAATTCTATAGACCAAGCCTTTTCAGCGTGTATTCAATTGAAAAATTTCTAAGTCCAAACAAGAGGGGATGTAGCTATAGATAGATGACAATTCTATAGACCAAGGCATCTCAGATTGTATTCAATTGAAAAATTTCTAAGTCCAAACAAGAGGGGATGTAGCTATAGATAGATGACAATTCTATAGACCAAGGCATCTCAGATTGTATTCAATTGATAAATTTCTAAGTCCAAACAAGAGGGGATGTAGGTATAGATAGATGACAGTTCTATAGACCAAGCCTTTTCAGCGTGTATTCAAGTGAAAAATTTCTAAGTCCAAACAAGAGGGGATGTAGCTATAGATAGATGACAATTCTATAGACCAAGCCTTTTCAGCGTGTATTCAAGTGAAAAATTTCTAAGTCCAAACAAGAGGGGATGTAGCTATAGATACATGACAATTCTATAGACCAAGCCTTTTCAGCGTGTATTCAAGTGAAAAATTTCTAAGTCCAAACAAGAGGGGATGTAGCTATAGATGGATGACAATTCTATAGACCAAGGCATCTCAGATTGTATTCAATTGAAAAATTTCTAAGTCCAAACAAGAGGGGATGTAGCTATAGATAGATGAACATTCTATAGACCAAGCCTTTTCAGCGTGTATTCAAGTGAAAAATTTCTAAGTCCAAACAAGAGGGGATGTAGCTATAGATAGATGACAATTCTATAGACCAAGCCTTTTCAGCGTGTATTCAATTGAAAAATTTCTAAGTCCAAACAAGAGGGGATGTAGCTATAGATAGATGACAATTCTATAGACCAAGGCATCTCAGATTGTATTCAATTGAAAAATTTCTAAGTCCAAACAAGAGGGGATGTAGCTATAGATAGATGACAATTCTATAGACCAAGGCATCTCAGATCGTATTCAATTGAAAAATTCGTAAGTGCAAACAAGAATGGATGTAGGTATAGATAGATGACAATCTGATAGACCAAGCCTTTCAGCGTGTGTTCAATTTGAAAATTTCTAAGTCCAAACAAGAATGGATGTAGGTATAGATAGATGGCAATCCTATAGACCAAGCCTTCTCAGATTGTATTCAATTGAAAAATGTCTAAGTCCAAACAAGAGGGGATGTAGGTATAGATAGATGACAATCTGATAGACCAAGCCTTTCAGCGTGTGTTCAATTTGAAAATTTCTAAGTCCAAACAAGAATCGATGTAGGTATAGATAGCAGGCAATCCTATAGACCAAGCCTTCTCAGATTGTATTCAATTGAAAAATGTCTAAGTCCAAACAAGAGGGGATGTAGGTATCGATAGATGACAATCCTATAGACCAAGGCATCTCAGATTGTATTCAATTGAACAATTTCTAAGTCCAAACAAGAGTGGATGTAGGTATAGATAGATGGCAATCCTATAGACCAAGCCTTCTCAGATTGTATTCAAGTGAAAAATTTCTAAGTCCAAACAAGAGGGGATGTAGCTATAGATAGATGACAATTCTATAGACCAAGCCTTTTCAGCGTGTATTCAAGTGAAAAATTTCTAAGTCCAAACAAGAGGGGATGTAGCTATAGATAGATGACAATTCTATAGACCAAGCCTTTTCAGCGTGTATTCAAGTGAAAAATTTCTAAGTCCAAACAAGAGGAGATGTAGCTATAGATAGATGAACATTCTATAGACCAAGCCTTTTCAGCGTGTATTCAAGTGAAAAATTTCTAAGTCCAAACAAGAGGGGATGTAGCTATAGATAGATGACAATTCTATAGACCAAGCCTTTTCAGCGTGTATTCAAGTGAAAAATTTCTAAGTCCAAACAAGAGGGGATGTAGCTATAGATAGATGACAATTCTATAGACCAAGGCATCTCAGATTGTATTCAATTGAAAAATTTCTAAGTCCAAACAAGAGGGGATGTAGCTATAGATAGATGACAATTCTATAGACCACGCCTTTTCAGCGTGTATTCAAGTGAAAAATTTCTAAGTCCAAACAAGAGGGGATGTAGCTATAGATAGATGACAATTCTATAGACCAAGGCATCTCAGATTGTATTCAATTGAAAAATTTCTAAGTCCAAACAAGAGGGGATGTAGCTATAGATAGATGACAATTCTATAGACCAAGGCATCTCAGATCGTATTCAATTGAAAAATTCGTAAGTGCAAACAAGAATGGATGTAGGTATAGATAGATGACAATCTGATAGACCAAGCCTTTCAGCGTGTGTTCAATTTGAAAATTTCTAAGTCCAAACAAGAATGGATGTAGGTATAGATAGATGGCAATCCTATAGACCAAGCCTTCTCAGATTGTATTCAATTGAAAAATGTCTAAGTCCAAACAAGAGGGGATGTAGGTATAGATAGATGACAATCCTATAGACCAAGGCATCTCAGATTGTATTCAATTGAACAATTTCTAAGTCCAAACAAGAGTGGATGTAGGTATAGATAGATGGCAATCCTATAGACCAAGCCTTCTCAGATTGTATTCAAGTGACAAATTTCTAAGTCCAAACAAGAGGGGATGTAGCTATAGATAGATGACAATTCTATAGACCAAGCCTTTTCAAAGTGTATTCAAGTGAAAAATTTCTAAGTCCAAACAAGAGGGGATGTAGCTATAGATAGATGAGAATTCTATAGACCAAGGCATCTCAGATTGTATTCAAGTGAAAAATTTCTAAGTCCAAACAAGAGGGGATATAGGTATAGATAGATGACAATTCTATAGACCAAGCCTTTTCAAAGTGTATTCAAGTGAAAATTTTCTAAGTCCAAACAAGAGGGGATGTAGCTATAGATAGATTAAAATTCTATAGACCAAGCCTTTTCAAAGTGTATTCAAGTGAAAAATTTCTAAGTCCAAACAAGAGGGGATGTAGCTATAGATAGATGACAATTCTATAGACCAAGCCTTTTCAGCGTGTATTCAATTGAAAAATTTCTAAGTCCAAACAAGAGGGGATGTAGCAATAGATAGATGACAATTCTATAGACCAAGGCATCTCAGATAGTATTCAATTGATAAATTTCTAAGTCCAAACAAGAGGGGATGTAGCTATAGATAGATGACAATTCTATAGACCAAGCCTTTTCAGCGTGTATTCAAGTGAAAAATTTCTAAGTCCAAACAAGAGGGGATGTAGCTATAGATAGATGACAATTCTATAGACCAAGCCTTTTCAGCGTGTATTCAAGTGAAAAATTTCTAAGTCCAAACAAGAGGGGATGTAGCTATAGATAGATGACAATTCTATAGACCAAGGCATCTCAGATTGTATTCAATTGATAAATTTCTAAGTCCAAACAAGAGGGGATGTAGCTATAGATAGATGACAATTCTATAGACCAAGGCATCTCAGATTGTATTCAATTGATAAATTTCTAAGTCCAAACAAGAGGGGATGTAGGTATAGATAGATGACAGTTCTATAGACCAAGCCTTTTCAGCGTGTATTCAAGTGAAAAATTTCTAAGTCCAAACAAGAGGGGATGTAGCTATAGATAGATGACAATTCTATAGACCAAGCCTTTTCAGCGTGTATTCAAGTGAAAAATTTCTAAGTCCAAACAAGAGGGGATGTAGCTATAGATAGATGACAATTCTATAGACCAAGCCTTTTCAGCGTGTATTCAAGTGAAAAATTTCTAAGTCCAAACAAGAGGGGATGTAGCTATAGATGGATGACAATTCTATAGACCAAGGCATCTCAGATTGTATTCAATTGAAAAATTTCTAAGTCCAAACAAGAGGGGATGCAGCTATAGATAGATGAACATTCTATAGACCAAGCCTTTTCAGCGTGTATTCAAGTGAAAAATTTCTAAGTCCAAACAAGAGGGGATGTAGCTATAGATAGATGACAATTCTATAGACCAAGCCTTTTCAGCGTGTATTCAATTGAAAAATTTCTAAGTCCAAACAAGAGGGGATGTAGCTATAGATAGATGACAATTCTATAGACCAAGGCATCTCAGATTGTATTCAATTGAAAAATTTCTAAGTCCAAACAAGAGGGGATGTAGCTATAGATAGATGACAATTCTATAGACCAAGGTCTCTCAGATCGTATTCAATTGAAAAATTCGTAAGTGCAAACAAGAATGGATGTAGGTATAGATAGATGACAATCTGATAGACCAAGCCTTTCAGCGTGTGTTCAATTTGAAAATTTCTAAGTCCAAACAAGAATGGATGTAGGTATAGATAGATGGCAATCCTATAGACCAAGCCTTCTCAGATTGTATTCAATTGAAAAATGTCTAAGTCCAAACAAGAGGGGATGTAGGTATAGATAGATGACAATCCTATAGACCAAGGCATCTCAGATTGTATTCAATTGAACAATTTCTAAGTCCAAACAAGAGTGGATGTAGGTATAGATAGATGGCAATCCTATAGACCAAGCCTTCTCAGATTGTATTCAAGTGACAAATTTCTAAGTCCAAACAAGAGGGGATGTAGCTATAGATAGATGACAATTCTATAGACCAAGCCTTTTCAAAGTGTATTCAAGTGAAAAATTTCTAAGTCCAAACAAGAGGGGATGTAGCTATAGATAGATGAGAATTCTATAGACCAAGGCATCTCAGATTGTATTCAAGTGAAAAATTTCTAAGTCAAAACACGAGGGGATGTAGGTATAGATAGATGACAATTCTATAGACCAAGCCTTTTCAAAGTGTATTCAAGTGAAAAATTTCTAAGTCCAAACAAGAGGGGATGTAGCTATAGATAGATATAATTATATAGACCAAGCCTTTTCAAAGTGTATTCAAGTGAAAAATTTCAAAGTCCAAACAAGAGGGGATGTAGCTATAGATAGATGACAATTCTATAGACCAAGCCTTTTCAGCGTGTATTCAAGTGAAAAATTTCTAAGTCCAAACAAGAGGGGATGTAGCTATAGATAGATGACAATTCTATAGACCAAGGCATCTCAGATTGTATTCAATTGAAAAATTTCTAAGTCCAAACAAGAGGGGATGTAGCTATAGATAGATGACAATTCTATAGACCAAGGCATCTCAGATTGTATTCAATTGATAAATTTCTAAGTCCAAACAAGAGGGGATGTAGCTATAGATAGATGACAATTCTATAGACCAAGCCTTTTCAGCGTGTATTCAATTGAAAAATTTCTAAGTCCAAACAAGAGGGGATGTAGCTATAGATAGAGGACAATTCTATAGACCAAGGCATCTCAGATTGTATTCAATTGAAAAATTTCTAAGTCCAAACAAGAGGGGATGTAGATATAGATAGATGAACATTCTATAGACCAAGCCTTTTCAGCGTGTATTCAAGTGAAAAATTTCTAAGTCCAAACAAGAGGGGATGTAGCTATAGATAGATGACAATTCTATAGACCAAGGCATCTCAGATTGTATTCAATTGAAAAATTTCTAAGTCCAAACAAGAGGGGATGTAGCTATAGATAGATGACAATTCTATAGACCAAGGCATCTCAGATTGTATTCAATTGATAAATTTCTAAGTCCAAACAAGAGGGGATGTAGGTATAGATAGATGACAGTTCTATAGACCAAGCCTTTTCAGCGTGTATTCAAGTGAAAAATTTCTAAGTCCAAACAAGAGGGGATGTAGCTATAGATAGATGACAATTCTATAGACCAAGCCTTTTCAGCGTGTATTCAAGTGAAAAATTTCTAAGTCCAAACAAGAGGGGATGTAGCTATAGATAGATGACAATTCTATAGACCAAGCCTTTTCAGCGTGTATTCAAGTGAAAAATTTCTAAGTCCAAACAAGAGGGGATGTAGCTATAGATGGATGACAATTCTATAGACCAAGGCATCTCAGATTGTATTCAATTGAAAAATTTCTAAGTCCAAACAAGAGGGGATGTAGCTATAGATAGATGAACATTCTATAGACCAAGCATTTTCAGCGTGTATTCAAGTGAAAAATTTCTAAGTCCAAACAAGAGGGGATGTAGCTATAGATAGATGACAATTCTATAGACCAAGCCTTTTCAGCGTGTATTCAATTGAAAAATTTCTAAGTCCAAACAAGAGGGGATGTAGCTATAGATAGATGACAATTCTATAGACCAAGGCATCTCAGATTGTATTCAATTGAAAAATTTCTAAGTCCAAACAAGAGGGGATGTAGCTATAGATAGATGACAATTCTATAGACCAAGGCATCTCAGATCGTATTCAATTGAAAAATTCGTAAGTGCAAACAAGAATGGATGTAGGTATAGATAGATGACAATCTGATAGACCAAGCCTTTCAGCGTGTGTTCAATTTGAAAATTTCTAAGTCCAAACAAGAATGGATGTAGGTATAGATAGATGGCAATCCTATAGACCAAGCCTTCTCAGATTGTATTCAATTGAAAAATGTCTAAGTCCAAACAAGAGGGGATGTAGGTATAGATAGATGACAATCCTATAGACCAAGGCATCTCAGATTGTATTCAATTGAACAATTTCTAAGTCCAAACAAGAGTGGATGTAGGTATAGATAGATGGCAATCCTATAGACCAAGCCTTCTCAGATTGTATTCAAGTGACAAATTTCTAAGTCCAAACAAGAGGGGATGTAGCTATAGATAGATGACAATTCTATAGACCAAGCCTTTTCAAAGTGTATTCAAGTGAAAAATTTCTAAGTCCAAACAAGAGGGGATGTAGCTATAGATAGATGAGAATTCTATAGACCAAGGCATCTCAGATTGTATTCAAGTGAAAAATTTCTAAGTCCAAACAAGAGGGGATGTAGGTATAGATAGATGACAATTCTATAGACCAAGCCTTTTCAAAGTGTATTCAAGTGAAAAATTTCTAAGTCCAAACAAGAGGGGATGTAGCTATAGATAGATATAATTATATAGACCAAGCCTTTTCAAAGTGTATTCAAGTGAAAAATTTCAAAGTCCAAACAAGAGGGGATGTAGCTATAGATAGATGACAATTCTATAGACCAAGCCTTTTCAGCGTGTATTCAAGTGAAAAATTTCTAAGTCCAAACAAGAGGGGATGTAGCTATAGATAGATGACAATTCTATAGACCAAGGCATCTCAGATTGTATTCAATTGAAAAATTTCTAAGTCCAAACAAGAGGGGATGTAGCTATAGATAGATGACAATTCTATAGACCAAGGCATCTCAGATTGTATTCAATTGATAAATTTCTAAGTCCAAACAAGAGGGGATGTAGCTATAGATAGATGACAATTCTATAGACCAAGCCTTTTCAGCGTGTATTCAATTGAAAAATTTCTAAGTCCAAACAAGAGGGGATGTAGCTATAGATAGAGGACAATTCTATAGACCAAGGCATCTCAGATTGTATTCAATTGAAAAATTTCTAAGTCCAAACAAGAGGGGATGTAGATATAGATAGATGAACATTCTATAGACCAAGCCTTTTCAGCGTGTATTCAAGTGAAAAATTTCTAAGTCCAAACAAGAGGGGATGTAGCTATAGATAGATGACAATTCTATAGACCAAGGCATCTCAGATTGTATTCAATTGAAAAATTTCTAAGTCCAAACAAGAGGGGATGTAGCTATAGATAGATGACAATTCTATAGACCAAGGCATCTCAGATTGTATTCAATTGATAAATTTCTAAGTCCAAACAAGAGGGGATGTAGGTATAGATAGATGACAGTTCTATAGACCAAGCCTTTTCAGCGTGTATTCAAGTGAAAAATTTCTAAGTCCAAACAAGAGGGGATGTAGCTATAGATAGATGACAATTCTATAGACCAAGCCTTTTCAGCGTGTATTCAAGTGAAAAATTTCTAAGTCCAAACAAGAGGGGATGTAGCTATAGATAGATGACAATTCTATAGACCAAGCCTTTTCAGCGTGTATTCAAGTGAAAAATTTCTAAGTCCAAACAAGAGGGGATGTAGCTATAGATGGATGACAATTCTATAGACCAAGGCATCTCAGATTGTATTCAATTGAAAAATTTCTAAGTCCAAACAAGAGGGGATGTAGCTATAGATAGATGAACATTCTATAGACCAAGCCTTTTCAGCGTGTATTCAAGTGAAAAATTTCTAAGTCCAAACAAGAGGGGATGTAGCTATAGATAGATGACAATTCTATAGACCAAGCCTTTTCAGCGTGTATTCAATTGAAAAATTTCTAAGTCCAAACAAGAGGGGATGTAGCTATAGATAGATGACAATTCTATAGACCAAGGCATCTCAGATTGTATTCAATTGAAAAATTTCTAAGTCCAAACAAGAGGGGATGTAGCTATAGATAGATGACAATTCTATAGACCAAGGCATCTCAGATCGTATTCAATTGAAAAATTCGTAAGTGCAAACAAGAATGGATGTAGGTATAGATAGATGACAATCTGATAGACCAAGCCTTTCAGCGTGTGTTCAATTTGAAAATTTCTAAGTCCAAACAAGAATGGATGTAGGTATAGATAGATGGCAATCCTATAGACCAAGCCTTCTCAGATTGTATTCAATTGAAAAATGTCTAAGTCCAAACAAGAGGGGATGTAGGTATAGATAGATGACAATCCTATAGACCAAGGCATCTCAGATTGTATTCAATTGAACAATTTCTAAGTCCAAACAAGAGTGGATGTAGGTATAGATAGATGGCAATCCTATAGACCAAGCCTTCTCAGATTGTATTCAAGTGACAAATTTCTAAGTCCAAACAAGAGGGGATGTAGCTATAGATAGATGACAATTCTATAGACCAAGCCTTTTCAAAGTGTATTCAAGTGAAAAATTTCTAAGTCCAAACAAGAGGGGATGTAGCTATAGATAGATGAGAATTCTATAGACCAAGGCATCTCAGATTGTATTCAAGTGAAAAATTTCTAAGTCCAAACAAGAGGGGATGTAGGTATAGATAGATGACAATTCTATAGACCAAGCCTTTTCAAAGTGTATTCAAGTGAAAAATTTCTAAGTCCAAACAAGAGGGGATGTAGCTATAGATAGATGAAAATTCTATAGACCAAGCCTTTTCAAAGTGTATTCAAGTGAAAAATTTCTAAGTCCAAACAAGAGGGGATGTAGCTATAGATAGATGACAATTCTATAGACCAAGCCTTTTCAGCGTGTATTCAATTGAAAAATTTCTAAGTCCAAACAAGAGGGGATGTAGCAATAGATAGATGACAATTCTATAGACCAAGGCATCTCAGATAGTATTCAATTGAAAAATTTCTAAGTCCAAACAAGAGGGGATGTAGCTATAGATAGATGACAATTCTATAGACCAAGGCATCTCAGATTGTATTCAATTGATAAATTTCTAAGTCCAAACAAGAGGGGATGTAGCTATAGATAGATGACAATTCTATAGACCAAGCCTTTTCAGCGTGTATTCAATTGAAAAATTTCTAAGTCCAAACAAGAGGGGATGTAGCTATAGATAGATGACAATTCTATAGACCAAGCCTTTTCAGCGTGTATTCAAGTGAAAAATTTCTAAGTCCAAACAAGAGGGGATGTAGCTATAGATAGATGAAAATTCTATAGACCAAGCTTTTTCAGCGTGTATTCAAGTGAAAAATTTCTAAGTCCAAACAAGAGGGGATGTAGCTATAGATAGATGACAATTCTATAGACCAAGGCATCTCAGATTGTATTCAATTGAAAAATTTCTAAGTCCAAACAAGAGGGGATGTAGCTATAGATAGATGAACATTCTATAGACCAAGCCTTTTCAGCGTGTATTCAAGTGAAAAATTTCTAAGTCCAAACAAGAGGGGATGTAGCTATAGATAGATGACAATTCTATAGACCAAGCCTTTTCAGCGTGTATTCAATTGAAAAATGTCTAAGTCCAAACAAGAGGGGATGTAGGTATAGATAGATGACAATCCTATAGACCAAGGCATCTCAGATTGTATTCAATTGAACAATTTCTAAGTCCAAACAAGAGTGGATGTAGGTATAGATAGATGGCAATCCTATAGACCAAGCCTTCTCAGATTGTATTCAAGTGACAAATTTCTAAGTCCAAACAAGAGGGGATGTAGCTATAGATAGATGACAATTCTATAGACCAAGCCTTTTCAAAGTGTATTCAAGTGAAAAATTTCTAAGTCCAAACAAGAGGGGATGTAGCTATAGATAGATGAGAATTCTATAGACCAAGGCATCTCAGATTGTATTCAAGTGAAAAATTTCTAAGTCCAAACAAGAGGGGATGTAGGTATAGATAGATGACAATTCTATAGACCAAGCCTTTTCAAAGTGTATTCAAGTGAAAAATTTCTAAGTCCAAACAAGAGGGGATGTAGCTATAGATAGATGAAAATTCTATAGACCAAGCCTTTTCAAAGTGTATTCAAGTGAAAAATTTCTAAGTCCAAACAAGAGGGGATGTACCTATAGATAGATGACAATTCTATAGACCAAGCCTTTTCAGCGTGTATTCAATTGAAAAATTTCTAAGTCCAAACAAGAGGGGATGTAGCAATAGATAGATCACAATTCTATAGACCAAGGCATCTCAGATAGTATTCAATTGAAAAATTTCTAAGTCCAAACAAGAGGGGATGTAGCTATAGATAGATGACAATTCTATAGACCAAGGCATCTCAGATTGTATTCAATTGATAAATTTCTAAGTCCAAACAAGAGGGGATGTAGCTATAGATAGATGACAATTCTATAGACCAAGCCTTTTCAGCGTGTATTCAATTGAAAAATTTCTAAGTCCAAACAAGAGGGGATGTAGCTATAGATAGATGACAATTCTATAGACCAAGCCTTTTCAGCGTGTATTCAAGTGAAAAATTTCTAAGTCCAAACAAGAGGGGATGTAGCTATAGATAGATGAAAATTCTATAGACCAAGCTTTTTCAGCGTGTATTCAAGTGAAAAATTTCTAAGTCCAAACAAGAGGGGATGTAGCTATAGATAGATGACAATTCTATAGACCAAGGCATCTCAGATTGTATTCAATTGAAAAATTTCTAAGTCCAAACAAGAGGGGATGTAGCTATAGATAGATGAACATTCTATAGACCAAGCCTTTTCAGCGTGTATTCAAGTGAAAAATTTCTAAGTCCAAACAAGAGGGGATGTAGCTATAGATAGATGACAATTCTATAGACCAAGCCTTTTCAGCGTGTATTCAATTGAAAAATTTCTAAGTCCAAACAAGAGGGGATGTAGCTATAGATAGATGACAATTCTATAGACCAAGGCATCTCAGATTGTATTCAATTGAAAAATTTCTAAGTCCAAACAAGAGGGGATGTAGCTATAGATAGATGACAATTCTATAGACCAAGGCATCTCAGATCGTATTCAATTGAAAAATTCGTAAGTGCAAACAAGAATGGATGTAGGTATAGATAGATGACAATCTGATAGACCAAGCCTTTCAGCGTGTGTTCAATTTGAAAATTTCTAAGTCCAAACAAGAATGGATGTAGGTATAGATAGATGGCAATCCTATAGACCAAGCCTTCTCAGATTGTATTCAATTGAAAAATGTCTAAGTCCAAACAAGAGGGGATGTAGGTATAGATAGATGACAATCCTATAGACCAAGGCATCTCAGATTGTATTCAATTGAACAATTTCTAAGTCCAAACAAGAGTGGATGTAGGTATAGATAGATGACAATCCTATAGACCAAGCCTTCTCAGATTGTATTCAAGTGACAAATTTCTAAGTCCAAACAAGAGGGGATGTAGCTATAGATAGATGACAATTCTATAGACCAAGCCTTTTCAAAGTGTATTCAAGTGAAAAATTTCTAAGTCCAAACAAGAGGGGATGTAGCTATAGATAGATGAGAATTCTATAGACCAAGGCATCTCAGATTGTATTCAAGTGAAAAATTTCTAAGTCCAAACAAGAGGGGATGTAGGTATAGATAGATGACAATTCTATAGACCAAGCCTTTTCAAAGTGTATTCAAGTGAAAAATTTCTAAGTCCAAACAAGAGGGGATGTAGCTATAGATAGATGAAAATTCTATAGACCAAGCCTTTTCAAAGTGTATTCAAGTGAAAAATTTCTAAGTCCAAACAAGAGGGGATGTAGCTATAGATAGATGACAATTCTATAGACCAAGCCTTTTCAGCGTGTATTCAATTGAAAAATTTCTAAGTCCAAACAAGAGGGGATGTAGCAATAGATAGATGACAATTCTATAGACCAAGGCATCTCAGATAGTATTCAATTGAAAAATTTCTAAGTCCAAACAAGAGGGGATGTAGCTATAGATAGATGACAATTCTATAGACCAAGCCTTTTCAGCGTGTATTCAATTGAAAAATTTCTAAGTCCAAACAAGAGGGGATGTAGCTATAGATAGATGACAATTCTATAGACCAAGCCTTTTCAGCGTGTATTCAAGTGAAAAATTTCTAAGTCCAAACAAGAGGGGATGTAGCTATAGATAGATGAAAATTCTATAGACCAAGCTTTTTCAGCGTGTATTCAAGTGAAAAATTTCTAAGTCCAAACAAGAGGGGATGTAGCTATAGATAGATGACAATTCTATAGACCAAGGCATCTCAGATTGTATTCAATTGAAAAATTTCTAAGTCCAAACAAGAGGGGATGTAGCTATAGATAGATGAACATTCTATAGACCAAGCCTTTTCAGCGTGTATTCAAGTGAAAAATTTCTAAGTCCAAACAAGAGGGGATGTAGCTATAGATAGATGACAATTCTATAGACCAAGCCTTTTCAGCGTGTATTCAATTGAAAAATGTCTAAGTCCAAACAAGAGGGGATGTAGGTATAGATAGATGACAATCCTATAGACCAAGGCATCTCAGATTGTATTCAATTGAACAATTTCTAAGTCCAAACAAGAGTGGATGTAGGTATAGATAGATGGCAATCCTATAGACCAAGCCTTCTCAGATTGTATTCAAGTGACAAATTTCTAAGTCCAAACAAGAGGGGATGTAGCTATAGATAGATGACAATTCTATAGACCAAGCCTTTTCAAAGTGTATTCAAGTGAAAAATTTCTAAGTCCAAACAAGAGGGGATGTAGCTATAGATAGATGAGAATTCTATAGACCAAGGCATCTCAGATTGTATTCAAGTGAAAAATTTCTAAGTCCAAACAAGAGGGGATGTAGGTATAGATAGATGACAATTCTATAGACCAAGCCTTTTCAAAGTGTATTCAAGTGAAAAATTTCTAAGTCCAAACAAGAGGGGATGTAGCTATAGATAGATGAAAATTCTATAGACCAAGCCTTTTCAAAGTGTATTCAAGTGAAAAATTTCTAAGTCCAAACAAGAGGGGATGTACCTATAGATAGATGACAATTCTATAGACCAAGCCTTTTCAGCGTGTATTCAATTGAAAAATTTCTAAGTCCAAACAAGAGGGGATGTAGCAATAGATAGATGACAATTCTATAGACCAAGGCATCTCAGATAGTATTCAATTGAAAAATTTCTAAGTCCAAACAAGAGGGGATGTAGCTATAGATAGATGACAATTCTATAGACCAAGGCATCTCAGATTGTATTCAATTGATAAATTTCTAAGTCCAAACAAGAGGGGATGTAGCTATGGATAGATGACAATTCTATAGACCAAGCCTTTTCAGCGTGTATTCAATTGAAAAATTTCTAAGTCCAAACAAGAGGGGATGTAGCTATAGATAGATGACAATTCTATAGACCAAGCCTTTTCAGCGTGTATTCAAGTGAAAAATTTCTAAGTCCAAACAAGAGGGGATGTAGCTATAGATAGATGAAAATTCTATAGACCAAGCTTTTTCAGCGTGTATTCAAGTGAAAAATTTCTAAGTCCAAACAAGAGGGGATGTAGCTATAGATAGATGACAATTCTATAGACCAAGGCATCTCAGATTGTATTCAATTGAAAAATTTCTAAGTCCAAACAAGAGGGGATGTAGCTATAGATAGATGAACATTCTATAGACCAAGCCTTTTCAGCGTGTATTCAAGTGAAAAATTTCTAAGTCCAAACAAGAGGGGATGTAGCTATAGATAGATGACAATTCTATAGACCAAGCCTTTTCAGCGTGTATTCAATTGAAAAATTTCTAAGTCCAAACAAGAGGGGATGTAGCTATAGATAGATGACAATTCTATAGACCAAGGCATCTCAGATTGTATTCAATTGAAAAATTTCTAAGTCCAAACAAGAGGGGATGTAGCTATAGATAGATCAGAATTCTATAGACCAAGGCATCTCAGATTGTATTCAAGTGAAAAATTTCTAAGTCAAAACACGAGGGGATGTAGGTATAGATAGATGACAATTCTATAGACCAAGCCTTTTCAAAGTGTATTCAAGTGAAAAATTTCTAAGTCCAAACAAGAGGGGATGTAGCTATAGATAGATGAAAATTCTATAGACCAAGCCTTTTCAAAGTGTATTCAAGTGAAAAATTTCTAAGTCCAAACAAGAGGGGATGTAGCTATAGATAGATGACAATTCTATAGACCAAGCCTTTTCAGCGTGTATTCAAGTGAAAAATTTCTAAGTCCAAACAAGAGGGGATGTAGCTATAGATAGATGACAATTCTATAGACCAAGCCTTTTCAGCGTGTATTCAAGTGAAAAATTTCTAAGTCCAAACAAGAGGGGATGTAGCTATAGATGGATGACAATTCTATAGACCAAGGCATCTCAGATTGTATTCAATTGAAAAATTTCTAAGTCCAAACAAGAGGGGATGTAGCTATAGATAGATGAACATTCTATAGACCAAGCCTTTTCAGCGTGTATTCAAGTGAAAAATTTCTAAGTCCAAACAAGAGGGGATGTAGCTATAGATAGATGACAATTCTATAGACCAAGCCTTTTCAGCGTGTATTCAATTGAAAAATTTCTAAGTCCAAACAAGAGGGGATGTAGCTATAGATAGATGACAATTCTATAGACCAAGGCATCTCAGATTGTATTCAATTGAAAAATTTCTAAGTCCAAACAAGAGGGGATGTAGCTATAGATAGATGACAATTCTATAGACCAAGGCATCTCAGATCGTATTCAATTGAAAAATTCGTAAGTGCAAACAAGAATGGATGTAGGTATAGATAGATGACAATCTGATAGACCAAGCCTTTCAGCGTGTGTTCAATTTGAAAATTTCTAAGTCCAAACAAGAATGGATGTAGGTATAGATAGATGGCAATCCTATAGACCAAGCCTTCTCAGATTGTATTCAATTGAAAAATGTCTAAGTCCAAACAAGAGGGGATGTAGGTATAGATAGATGACAATCCTATAGACCAAGGCATCTCAGATTGTATTCAATTGAACAATTTCTAAGTCCAAACAAGAGTGGATGTAGGTATAGATAGATGGCAATCCTATAGACCAAGCCTTCTCAGATTGTATTCAAGTGACAAATTTCTAAGTCCAAACAAGAGGGGATGTAGCTATAGATAGATGACAATTCTATAGACCAAGCCTTTTCAAAGTGTATTCAAGTGAAAAATTTCTAAGTCCAAACAAGAGGGGATGTAGCTATAGATAGATGAGAATTCTATAGACCAAGGCATCTCAGATTGTATTCAAGTGAAAAATTTCTAAGTCCAAACAAGAGGGGATGTAGGTATAGATAGATGACAATTCTATAGACCAAGCCTTTTCAAAGTGTATTCAAGTGAAAAATTTCTAAGTCCAAACAAGAGGGGATGTAGCTATAGATAGATGACAATTCTATAGACCAAGCCTTTTCAAAGTGTATTCAAGTGAAAAATTTCTAAGTCCAAACAAGAGGGGATGTAGCTATAGATAGATGACAATTCTATAGACCAAGCCTTTTCAGCGTGTATTCAATTGAAAAATTTCTAAGTCCAAACAAGAGGGGATGTAGCAATAGATAGATCACAATTCTATAGACCAAGGCATCTCAGATAGTATTCAATTGAAAAATTTCTAAGTCCAAACAAGAGGGGATGTAGCTATAGATAGATGACAATTCTATAGACCAAGGCATCTCAGATTGTATTCAATTGATAAATTTCTAAGTCCAAACAAGAGGGGATGTAGCTATAGATAGATGACAATTCTATAGACCAAGCCTTTTCAGCGTGTATTCAATTGAAAAATTTCTAAGTCCAAACAAGAGGGGATGTAGCTATAGATAGATGACAATTCTATAGACCAAGCCTTTTCAGCGTGTATTCAAGTGAAAAATTTCTAAGTCCAAACAAGAGGGGATGTAGCTATAGATAGATGAAAATTCTATAGACCAAGCTTTTTCAGCGTGTATTCAAGTGAAAAATTTCTAAGTCCAAACAAGAGGGGATGTAGCTATAGATAGATGACAATTCTATAGACCAAGGCATCTCAGATTGTATTCAATTGAAAAATTTCTAAGTCCAAACAAGAGGGGATGTAGCTATAGATAGATGAACATTCTATAGACCAAGCCTTTTCAGCGTGTATTCAAGTGAAAAATTTCTAAGTCCAAACAAGAGGGGATGTAGCTATAGATAGATGACAATTCTATAGACCAAGCCTTTTCAGCGTGTATTCAATTGAAAAATTTCTAAGTCCAAACAAGAGGGGATGTAGCTATAGATAGATGACAATTCTATAGACCAAGGCATCTCAGATTGTATTCAATTGAAAAATTTCTAAGTCCAAACAAGAGGGGATGTAGCTATAGATAGATGACAATTCTATAGACCAAGGCATCTCAGATCGTATTCAATTGAAAAATTCGTAAGTGCAAACAAGAATGGATGTAGGTATAGATAGATGACAATCTGATAGACCAAGCCTTTCAGCGTGTGTTCAATTTGAAAATTTCTAAGTCCAAACAAGAATGGATGTAGGTATAGATAGATGGCAATCCTATAGACCAAGCCTTCTCAGATTGTATTCAATTGAAAAATGTCTAAGTCCAAACAAGAGGGGATGTAGGTATAGATAGATGACAATCCTATAGACCAAGGCATCTCAGATTGTATTCAATTGAACAATTTCTAAGTCCAAACAAGAGTGGATGTAGGTATAGATAGATGGCAATCCTATAGACCAAGCCTTCTCAGATTGTATTCAAGTGACAAATTTCTAAGTCCAAACAAGAGGGGATGTAGCTATAGATAGATGACAATTCTATAGACCAAGCCTTTTCAAAGTGTATTCAAGTGAAAAATTTCTAAGTCCAAACAAGAGGGGATGTAGCTATAGATAGATGAAAATTCTATAGACCAAGGCATCTCAGATTGTATTCAAGTGAAAAATTTCTAAGTCCAAACAAGAGGGGATGTAGGTATAGATAGATGACAATTCTATAGACCAAGCCTTTTCAAAGTGTATTCAAGTGAAAAATTTCTACGTCCAAACAAGAGGGGATGTAGCTATAGATAGATGAAAATTCTATAGACCAAGCCTTTTCAAAGTGTATTCAAGTGAAAAATTTCTAAGTCCAAACAAGAGGGGATGTAGCTATAGATAGATGACAATTCTATAGACCAAGCCTTTTCAGCGTGTATTCAATTGAAAAATTTCTAAGTCCAAACAAGAGGGGATGTAGCAATAGATAGATGACAATTCTATAGACCAAGGCATCTCAGATAGTATTCAATTGAAAAATTTCTAAGTCCAAACAAGAGGGGATGTAGCTATAGATAGATGACAATTCTATAGACCAAGGCATCTCAGATTGTATTCAATTGAAAAATTTCTAAGTCCAAACAAGAGGGGATGTAGCTATAGATAGATGAACATTCTATAGACCAAGCCTTTTCAGCGTGTATTCAAGTGAAAAATTTCTAAGTCCAAACAAGAGGGGATGTAGCTATAGATAGATGACAATTCTATAGACCAAGCCTTTTCAGCGTGTATTCAATTGAAAAATGTCTAAGTCCAAACAAGAGGGGATGTAGGTATAGATAGATGACAATCCTATAGACCAAGGCATCTCAGATTGTATTCAATTGAACAATTTCTAAGTCCAAACAAGAGTGGATGTAGGTATAGATAGATGGCAATCCTATAGACCAAGCCTTCTCAGATTGTATTCAAGTGACAAATTTCTAAGTCCAAACAAGAGGGGATGTAGCTATAGATAGATGACAATTCTATAGACCAAGCCTTTTCAAAGTGTATTCAAGTGAAAAATTTCTAAGTCCAAACAAGAGGGGATGTAGCTATAGATAGATGAGAATTCTATAGACCAAGGCATCTCAGATTGTATTCAAGTGAAAAATTTCTAAGTCCAAACAAGAGGGGATGTAGGTATAGATAGATGACAATTCTATAGACCAAGCCTTTTCAAAGTGTATTCAAGTGAAAAATTTCTAAGTCCAAACAAGAGGGGATGTAGCTATAGATAGATGAAAATTCTATAGACCAAGCCTTTTCAAAGTGTATTCAAGTGAAAAATTTCTAAGTCCAAACAAGAGGGGATGTACCTATAGATAGATGACAATTCTATAGACCAAGCCTTTTCAGCGTGTATTCAATTGAAAAATTTCTAAGTCCAAACAAGAGGGGATGTAGCAATAGATAGATGACAATTCTATAGACCAAGGCATCTCAGATAGTATTCAATTGAAAAATTTCTAAGTCCAAACAAGAGGGGATGTAGCTATAGATAGATGACAATTCTATAGACCAAGGCATCTCAGATTGTATTCAATTGATAAATTTCTAAGTCCAAACAAGAGGGGATGTAGCTATAGATAGATGACAATTCTATAGACCAAGCCTTTTCAGCGTGTATTCAATTGAAAAATTTCTAAGTCCAAACAAGAGGGGATGTAGCTATAGATAGATGACAATTCTATAGACCAAGCCTTTTCAGCGTGTATTCAAGTGAAAAATTTCTAAGTCCAAACAAGAGGGGATGTAGCTATAGATAGATGAAAATTCTATAGACCAAGCTTTTTCAGCGTGTATTCAAGTGAAAAATTTCTAAGTCCAAACAAGAGGGGATGTAGCTATAGATAGATGACAATTCTATAGACCAAGGCATCTCAGATTGTATTCAATTGAAAAATTTCTAAGTCCAAACAAGAGGGGATGTAGCTATAGATAGATGAACATTCTATAGACCAAGCCTTTTCAGCGTGTATTCAAGTGAAAAATTTCTAAGTCCAAACAAGAGGGGATGTAGCTATAGATAGATGACAATTCTATAGACCAAGCCTTTTCAGCGTGTATTCAATTGAAAAATTTCTAAGTCCAAACAAGAGGGGATGTAGCTATAGATAGATGACAATTCTATAGACCAAGGCATCTCAGATTGTATTCAATTGAAAAATTTCTAAGTCCAAACAAGAGGGGATGTAGCTATAGATAGATCAGAATTCTATAGACCAAGGCATCTCAGATTGTATTCAAGTGAAAAATTTCTAAGTCAAAACACGAGGGGATGTAGGTATAGATAGATGACAATTCTATAGACCAAGCCTTTTCAAAGTGTATTCAAGTGAAAAATTTCTAAGTCCAAACAAGAGGGGATGTAGCTATAGATAGATGAAAATTCTATAGACCAAGCCTTTTCAAAGTGTATTCAAGTGAAAAATTTCTAAGTCCAAACAAGAGGGGATGTAGCTATAGATAGATGACAATTCTATAGACCAAGCCTTTTCAGCGTGTATTCAAGTGAAAAATTTCTAAGTCCAAACAAGAGGGGATGTAGCTATAGATAGATGACAATTCTATAGACCAAGCCTTTTCAGCGTGTATTCAAGTGAAAAATTTCTAAGTCCAAACAAGAGGGGATGTAGCTATAGATGGATGACAATTCTATAGACCAAGGCATCTCAGATTGTATTCAATTGAAAAATTTCTAAGTCCAAACAAGAGGGGATGTAGCTATAGATAGATGAACATTCTATAGACCAAGCCTTTTCAGCGTGTATTCAAGTGAAAAATTTCTAAGTCCAAACAAGAGGGGATGTAGCTATAGATAGATGACAATTCTATAGACCAAGCCTTTTCAGCGTGTATTCAATTGAAAAATTTCTAAGTCCAAACAAGAGGGGATGTAGCTATAGATAGATGACAATTCTATAGACCAAGGCATCTCAGATTGTATTCAATTGAAAAATTTCTAAGTCCAAACAAGAGGGGATGTAGCTATAGATAGATGACAATTCTATAGACCAAGGCATCTCAGATCGTATTCAATTGAAAAATTCGTAAGTGCAAACAAGAATGGATGTAGGTATAGATAGATGACAATCTGATAGACCAAGCCTTTCAGCGTGTGTTCAATTTGAAAATTTCTAAGTCCAAACAAGAATGGATGTAGGTATAGATAGATGGCAATCCTATAGACCAAGCCTTCTCAGATTGTATTCAATTGAAAAATGTCTAAGTCCAAACAAGAGGGGATGTAGGTATAGATAGATGACAATCCTATAGACCAAGGCATCTCAGATTGTATTCAATTGAACAATTTCTAAGTCCAAACAAGAGTGGATGTAGGTATAGATAGATGGCAATCCTATAGACCAAGCCTTCTCAGATTGTATTCAAGTGACAAATTTCTAAGTCCAAACAAGAGGGGATGTAGCTATAGATAGATGACAATTCTATAGACCAAGCCTTTTCAAAGTGTATTCAAGTGAAAAATTTCTAAGTCCAAACAAGAGGGGATGTAGCTATAGATAGATGAGAATTCTATAGACCAAGGCATCTCAGATTGTATTCAAGTGAAAAATTTCTAAGTCCAAACAAGAGGGGATGTAGGTATAGATAGATGACAATTCTATAGACCAAGCCTTTTCAAAGTGTATTCAAGTGAAAAATTTCTAAGTCCAAACAAGAGGGGATGTAGCTATAGATAGATGACAATTCTATAGACCAAGCCTTTTCAAAGTGTATTCAAGTGAAAAATTTCTAAGTCCAAACAAGAGGGGATGTAGCTATAGATAGATGACAATTCTATAGACCAAGCCTTTTCAGCGTGTATTCAATTGAAAAATTTCTAAGTCCAAACAAGAGGGGATGTAGCAATAGATAGATCACAATTCTATAGACCAAGGCATCTCAGATAGTATTCAATTGAAAAATTTCTAAGTCCAAACAAGAGGGGATGTAGCTATAGATAGATGACAATTCTATAGACCAAGGCATCTCAGATTGTATTCAATTGATAAATTTCTAAGTCCAAACAAGAGGGGATGTAGCTATAGATAGATGACAATTCTATAGACCAAGCCTTTTCAGCGTGTATTCAATTGAAAAATTTCTAAGTCCAAACAAGAGGGGATGTAGCTATAGATAGATGACAATTCTATAGACCAAGCCTTTTCAGCGTGTATTCAAGTGAAAAATTTCTAAGTCCAAACAAGAGGGGATGTAGCTATAGATAGATGAAAATTCTATAGACCAAGCTTTTTCAGCGTGTATTCAAGTGAAAAATTTCTAAGTCCAAACAAGAGGGGATGTAGCTATAGATAGATGACAATTCTATAGACCAAGGCATCTCAGATTGTATTCAATTGAAAAATTTCTAAGTCCAAACAAGAGGGGATGTAGCTATAGATAGATGAACATTCTATAGACCAAGCCTTTTCAGCGTGTATTCAAGTGAAAAATTTCTAAGTCCAAACAAGAGGGGATGTAGCTATAGATAGATGACAATTCTATAGACCAAGCCTTTTCAGCGTGTATTCAATTGAAAAATTTCTAAGTCCAAACAAGAGGGGATGTAGCTATAGATAGATGACAATTCTATAGACCAAGGCATCTCAGATTGTATTCAATTGAAAAATTTCTAAGTCCAAACAAGAGGGGATGTAGCTATAGATAGATGACAATTCTATAGACCAAGGCATCTCAGATCGTATTCAATTGAAAAATTCGTAAGTGCAAACAAGAATGGATGTAGGTATAGATAGATGACAATCTGATAGACCAAGCCTTTCAGCGTGTGTTCAATTTGAAAATTTCTAAGTCCAAACAAGAATGGATGTAGGTATAGATAGATGGCAATCCTATAGACCAAGCCTTCTCAGATTGTATTCAATTGAAAAATGTCTAAGTCCAAACAAGAGGGGATGTAGGTATAGATAGATGACAATCCTATAGACCAAGGCATCTCAGATTGTATTCAATTGAACAATTTCTAAGTCCAAACAAGAGTGGATGTAGGTATAGATAGATGGCAATCCTATAGACCAAGCCTTCTCAGATTGTATTCAAGTGACAAATTTCTAAGTCCAAACAAGAGGGGATGTAGCTATAGATAGATGACAATTCTATAGACCAAGCCTTTTCAAAGTGTATTCAAGTGAAAAATTTCTAAGTCCAAACAAGAGGGGATGTAGCTATAGATAGATGAAAATTCTATAGACCAAGGCATCTCAGATTGTATTCAAGTGAAAAATTTCTAAGTCCAAACAAGAGGGGATGTAGGTATAGATAGATGACAATTCTATAGACCAAGCCTTTTCAAAGTGTATTCAAGTGAAAAATTTCTACGTCCAAACAAGAGGGGATGTAGCTATAGATAGATGAAAATTCTATAGACCAAGCCTTTTCAAAGTGTATTCAAGTGAAAAATTTCTAAGTCCAAACAAGAGGGGATGTAGCTATAGATAGATGACAATTCTATAGACCAAGCCTTTTCAGCGTGTATTCAATTGAAAAATTTCTAAGTCCAAACAAGAGGGGATGTAGCAATAGATAGATGACAATTCTATAGACCAAGGCATCTCAGATAGTATTCAATTGAAAAATTTCTAAGTCCAAACAAGAGGGGATGTAGCTATAGATAGATGACAATTCTATAGACCAAGGCATCTCAGATTGTATTCAATTGAAAAATTTCTAAGTCCAAACAAGAGGGGATGTAGCTATAGATAGATGAACATTCTATAGACCAAGCCTTTTCAGCGTGTATTCAAGTGAAAAATTTCTAAGTCCAAACAAGAGGGGATGTAGCTATAGATAGATGACAATTCTATAGACCAAGCCTTTTCAGCGTGTATTCAATTGAAAAATGTCTAAGTCCAAACAAGAGGGGATGTAGGTATAGATAGATGACAATCCTATAGACCAAGGCATCTCAGATTGTATTCAATTGAACAATTTCTAAGTCCAAACAAGAGTGGATGTAGGTATAGATAGATGGCAATCCTATAGACCAAGCCTTCTCAGATTGTATTCAAGTGACAAATTTCTAAGTCCAAACAAGAGGGGATGTAGCTATAGATAGATGACAATTCTATAGACCAAGCCTTTTCAAAGTGTATTCAAGTGAAAAATTTCTAAGTCCAAACAAGAGGGGATGTAGCTATAGATAGATGAGAATTCTATAGACCAAGGCATCTCAGATTGTATTCAAGTGAAAAATTTCTAAGTCCAAACAAGAGGGGATGTAGGTATAGATAGATGACAATTCTATAGACCAAGCCTTTTCAAAGTGTATTCAAGTGAAAAATTTCTAAGTCCAAACAAGAGGGGATGTAGCTATAGATAGATGAAAATTCTATAGACCAAGCCTTTTCAAAGTGTATTCAAGTGAAAAATTTCTAAGTCCAAACAAGAGGGGATGTACCTATAGATAGATGACAATTCTATAGACCAAGCCTTTTCAGCGTGTATTCAATTGAAAAATTTCTAAGTCCAAACAAGAGGGGATGTAGCAATAGATAGATGACAATTCTATAGACCAAGGCATCTCAGATAGTATTCAATTGAAAAATTTCTAAGTCCAAACAAGAGGGGATGTAGCTATAGATAGATGACAATTCTATAGACCAAGGCATCTCAGATTGTATTCAATTGATAAATTTCTAAGTCCAAACAAGAGGGGATGTAGCTATAGATAGATGACAATTCTATAGACCAAGCCTTTTCAGCGTGTATTCAATTGAAAAATTTCTAAGTCCAAACAAGAGGGGATGTAGCTATAGATAGATGACAATTCTATAGACCAAGCCTTTTCAGCGTGTATTCAAGTGAAAAATTTCTAAGTCCAAACAAGAGGGGATGTAGCTATAGATAGATGAAAATTCTATAGACCAAGCTTTTTCAGCGTGTATTCAAGTGAAAAATTTCTAAGTCCAAACAAGAGGGGATGTAGCTATAGATAGATGACAATTCTATAGACCAAGGCATCTCAGATTGTATTCAATTGAAAAATTTCTAAGTCCAAACAAGAGGGGATGTAGCTATAGATAGATGAACATTCTATAGACCAAGCCTTTTCAGCGTGTATTCAAGTGAAAAATTTCTAAGTCCAAACAAGAGGGGATGTAGCTATAGATAGATGACAATTCTATAGACCAAGCCTTTTCAGCGTGTATTCAATTGAAAAATTTCTAAGTCCAAACAAGAGGGGATGTAGCTATAGATAGATGACAATTCTATAGACCAAGGCATCTCAGATTGTATTCAATTGAAAAATTTCTAAGTCCAAACAAGAGGGGATGTAGCTATAGATAGATGAGAATTCTATAGACCAAGGCATCTCAGATTGTATTCAAGTGAAAAATTTTTAAGTCAAAACACGAGGGGATGTAGGTATAGATAGATGACAATTCTATAGACCAAGCCTTTTCAAAGTGTATTCAAGTGAAAAATTTCTAAGTCCAAACAAGAGGGGATGTAGCTATAGATAGATGAAAATTCTATAGACCAAGCCTTTTCAAAGTGTATTCAAGTGAAAAATTTCTAAGTCCAAACAAGAGGGGATGTAGCTATAGATAGATGACAATTCTATAGACCAAGCCTTTTCAGCGTGTATTCAAGTGAAAAATTTCTAAGTCCAAACAAGAGGGGATGTAGCTATAGATAGATGACAATTCTATAGACCAAGGCATCTCAGATTGTATTCAATTGAAAAATTTCTAAGTCCAAACAAAAGGGGATGTAGCTATAGATAGATGACAATTCTATAGACCAAGGCATCTCAGATTGTATTCAATTGATAAATTTCTAAGTCCAAACAAGAGGGGATGTAGCTATAGATAGATGACAATTCTATAGACCAAGCCTTTTCAGCGTGTATTCAATTGAAAAATTTCTAAGTCCAAACAAGAGGGGATGTAGCTATAGATAGAGGACAATTCTATAGACCAAGGCATCTCAGATTGTATTCAATTGAAAAATTTCTAAGTCCAAACAAGAGGGGATGTAGCTATAGATAGATGAACATTCTATAGACCAAGCCTTTTCAGCGTGTATTCAAGTGAAAAATTTCTAAGTCCAAACAAGAGGGGATGTAGCTATAGATAGATGACAATTCTATAGACCAAGGCATCTCAGATTGTATTCAATTGAAAAATTTCTAAGTCCAAACAAGAGGGGATGTAGCTATAGATAGATGACAATTCTATAGACCAAGGCATCTCAGATTGTATTCAATTGATAAATTTCTTAGTCCAAACAAGAGGGGATGTAGGTATAGATAGATGACAGTTCTATAGACCAAGCCTTTTCAGCGTGTATTCAAGTGAAAAATTTCTAAGTCCAAACAAGAGGGGATGTAGCTATAGATAGATGACAATTCTATAGACCAAGCCTTTTCAGCGTGTATTCAAGTGAAAAATTTCTAAGTCCAAACAAGAGGGGATGTAGCTATAGATAGATGACAATTCTATAGACCAAGCCTTTTCAGCGTGTATTCAAGTGAAAAATTTCTAAGTCCAAACAAGAGGGGATGTAGCTATAGATGGATGACAATTCTATAGACCAAGGCATCTCAGATTGTATTCAATTGAAAAATTTCTAAGTCCAAACAAGAGGGGATGTAGCTATAGATAGATGAACATTCTATAGACCAAGCCTTTTCAGCGTGTATTCAAGTGAAAAATTTCTAAGTCCAAACAAGAGGGGATGTAGCTATAGATAGATGACAATTCTATAGACCAAGCCTTTTCAGCGTGTATTCAATTGAAAAATTTCTAAGTCCAAACAAGAGGGGATGTAGGTATAGATAGATGACAATCCTATAGACCAAGGCATCTCAGATTGTATTCAATTGAACAATTTCTAAGTCCAAACAAGAGTGGATGTAGGTATAGATAGATGGCAATCCTATAGACCAAGCCTTCTCAGATTGTATTCAAGTGACAAATTTCTAAGTCCAAACAAGAGGGGATGTAGCTATAGATAGATGACAATTCTATAGACCAAGCCTTTTCAAAGTGTATTCAAGTGAAAAATTTCTAAGTCCAAACAAGAGGGGATGTAGCTATAGATAGATGAAAATTCTATAGACCAAGGCATCTCAGATTGTATTCAAGTGAAAAATTTCTAAGTCCAAACAAGAGGGGATGTAGGTATAGATAGATGACAATTCTATAGACCAAGCCTTTTCAAAGTGTATTCAAGTGAAAAATTTCTACGTCCAAACAAGAGGGGATGTAGCTATAGATAGATGAAAATTCTATAGACCAAGCCTTTTCAAAGTGTATTCAAGTGAAAAATTTCTAAGTCCAAACAAGAGGGGATGTAGCTATAGATAGATGACAATTCTATAGACCAAGCCTTTTCAGCGTGTATTCAATTGAAAAATTTCTAAGTCCAAACAAGAGGGGATGTAGCAATAGATAGATGACAATTCTATAGACCAAGGCATCTCAGATAGTATTAAATTGAAAAATTTCTAAGTCCAAACAAGAGGGGATGTAGCTATAGATAGATGACAATTCTATAGACCAAGGCATCTCAGATTGTATTCAATTGAAAAATTTCTAAGTCCAAACAAGAGGGGATGTAGCTATAGATAGATGAACATTCTATAGACCAAGCCTTTTCAGCGTGTATTCAAGTGAAAAATTTCTAAGTCCAAACAAGAGGGGATGTAGCTATAGATAGATGACAATTCTATAGACCAAGCCTTTTCAGCGTGTATTCAAGTGAAAAATTTCTAAGTCCAAACAAGAGGGGATGTAGCTATAGATAGATGAAAATTCTATAGACCAAGCTTTTTCAGCGTGTATTCAAGTGAAAAATTTCTAAGTCCAAACAAGAGGGGATGTAGCTATAGATAGATGACAATTCTATAGACCAAGGCATCTCAGATTGTATTCAATTGAAAAATTTCTAAGTCCAAACAAGAGGGGATGTAGCTATAGATAGATGAACATTCTATAGACCAAGCCTTTTCAGCGTGTATTCAAGTGAAAAATTTCTAAGTCCAAACAAGAGGGGATGTAGCTATAGATAGATGACAATTCTATAGACCAAGCCTTTTCAGCGTGTATTCAATTGAAAAATTTCTAAGTCCAAACAAGAGGGGATGTAGCTATAGATAGATGACAATTCTATAGACCAAGGCATCTCAGATTGTATTCAATTGAAAAATTTCTAAGTCCAAACAAGAGGGGATGTAGCTATAGATAGATGACAATTCTATAGACCAAGGCATCTCAGATCGTATTCAATTGAAAAATTCGTAAGTGCAAACAAGAATGGATGTAGGTATAGATAGATGACAATCTGATAGACCAAGCCTTTCAGCGTGTGTTCAATTTGAAAATTTCTAAGTCCAAACAAGAATGGATGTAGGTATAGATAGATGGCAATCCTATAGACCAAGCCTTCTCAGATTGTATTCAATTGAAAAATGTCTAAGTCCAAACAAGAGGGGATGTAGGTATAGATAGATGACAATCCTATAGACCAAGGCATCTCAGATTGTATTCAATTGAACAATTTCTAAGTCCAAACAAGAGTGGATGTAGGTATAGATAGATGGCAATCCTATAGACCAAGCCTTCTCAGATTGTATTCAAGTGACAAATTTCTAAGTCCAAACAAGAGGGGATGTAGCTATAGATAGATGACAATTCTATAGACCAAGCCTTTTCAAAGTGTATTCAAGTGAAAAATTTCTAAGTCCAAACAAGAGGGGATGTAGCTATAGATAGATGAAAATTCTATAGACCAAGGCATCTCAGATTGTATTCAAGTGAAAAATTTCTAAGTCCAAACAAGAGGGGATGTAGGTATAGATAGATGACAATTCTATAGACCAAGCCTTTTCAAAGTGTATTCAAGTGAAAAATTTCTACGTCCAAACAAGAGGGGATGTAGCTATAGATAGATGAAAATTCTATAGACCAAGCCTTTTCAAAGTGTATTCAAGTGAAAAATTTCTAAGTCCAAACAAGAGGGGATGTAGCTATAGATAGATGACAATTCTATAGACCAAGCCTTTTCAGCGTGTATTCAATTGAAAAATTTCTAAGTCCAAACAAGAGGGGATGTAGCAATAGATAGATGACAATTCTATAGACCAAGGCATCTCAGATAGTATTCAATTGAAAAATTTCTAAGTCCAAACAAGAGGGGATGTAGCTATAGATAGATGACAATTCTATAGACCAAGGCATCTCAGATTGTATTCAATTGAAAAATTTCTAAGTCCAAACAAGAGGGGATGTAGCTATAGATAGATGAACATTCTATAGACCAAGCCTTTTCAGCGTGTATTCAAGTGAAAAATTTCTAAGTCCAAACAAGAGGGGATGTAGCTATAGATAGATGACAATTCTATAGACCAAGCCTTTTCAGCGTGTATTCAATTGAAAAATGTCTAAGTCCAAACAAGAGGGGATGTAGGTATAGATAGATGACAATCCTATAGACCAAGGCATCTCAGATTGTATTCAATTGAACAATTTCTAAGTCCAAACAAGAGTGGATGTAGGTATAGATAGATGGCAATCCTATAGACCAAGCCTTCTCAGATTGTATTCAAGTGACAAATTTCTAAGTCCAAACAAGAGGGGATGTAGCTATAGATAGATGACAATTCTATAGACCAAGCCTTTTCAAAGTGTATTCAAGTGAAAAATTTCTAAGTCCAAACAAGAGGGGATGTAGCTATAGATAGATGAGAATTCTATAGACCAAGGCATCTCAGATTGTATTCAAGTGAAAAATTTCTAAGTCCAAACAAGAGGGGATGTAGGTATAGATAGATGACAATTCTATAGACCAAGCCTTTTCAAAGTGTATTCAAGTGAAAAATTTCTAAGTCCAAACAAGAGGGGATGTAGCTATAGATAGATGAAAATTCTATAGACCAAGCCTTTTCAAAGTGTATTCAAGTGAAAAATTTCTAAGTCCAAACAAGAGGGGATGTACCTATAGATAGATGACAATTCTATAGACCAAGCCTTTTCAGCGTGTATTCAATTGAAAAATTTCTAAGTCCAAACAAGAGGGGATGTAGCAATAGATAGATGACAATTCTATAGACCAAGGCATCTCAGATAGTATTCAATTGAAAAATTTCTAAGTCCAAACAAGAGGGGATGTAGCTATAGATAGATGACAATTCTATAGACCAAGGCATCTCAGATTGTATTCAATTGATAAATTTCTAAGTCCAAACAAGAGGGGATGTAGCTATAGATAGATGACAATTCTATAGACCAAGCCTTTTCAGCGTGTATTCAATTGAAAAATTTCTAAGTCCAAACAAGAGGGGATGTAGCTATAGATAGATGACAATTCTATAGACCAAGCCTTTTCAGCGTGTATTCAAGTGAAAAATTTCTAAGTCCAAACAAGAGGGGATGTAGCTATAGATAGATGAAAATTCTATAGACCAAGCTTTTTCAGCGTGTATTCAAGTGAAAAATTTCTAAGTCCAAACAAGAGGGGATGTAGCTATAGATAGATGACAATTCTATAGACCAAGGCATCTCAGATTGTATTCAATTGAAAAATTTCTAAGTCCAAACAAGAGGGGATGTAGCTATAGATAGATGAACATTCTATAGACCAAGCCTTTTCAGCGTGTATTCAAGTGAAAAATTTCTAAGTCCAAACAAGAGGGGATGTAGCTATAGATAGATGACAATTCTATAGACCAAGCCTTTTCAGCGTGTATTCAATTGAAAAATTTCTAAGTCCAAACAAGAGGGGATGTAGCTATAGATAGATGACAATTCTATAGACCAAGGCATCTCAGATTGTATTCAATTGAAAAATTTCTAAGTCCAAACAAGAGGGGATGTAGCTATAGATAGATGAGAATTCTATAGACCAAGGCATCTCAGATTGTATTCAAGTGAAAAATTTCTAAGTCA
This sequence comes from Euprymna scolopes, assembly GCF_053919585.1. Classification (NCBI taxonomy): domain Eukaryota; kingdom Metazoa; phylum Mollusca; class Cephalopoda; order Sepiida; family Sepiolidae; genus Euprymna; species Euprymna scolopes. Next base: position 144,750,241 of record NC_136497.1, on the reverse strand, counting down.
AAACACGAGGGGATGTAGGTATAGATAGATGACAATTCTATAGACCAAGCCTTTTCAAAGTGTATTCAAGTGAAAAATTTCTAAGTCCAAACAAGAGGGGATGTAGCTATAGATAGATGAAAATTCTATAGACCAAGCCTTTTCAAAGTGTATTCAAGTGAAAAATTTCTAAGTCCAAACAAGAGGGGATGTAGCTATAGATAGATGACAATTCTATAGACCAAGCCTTTTCAGCGTGTATTCAAGTGAAAAATTTCTAAGTCCAAACAAGAGGGGATGTAGCTATAGATAGATGACAATTCTATAGACCAAGGCATCTCAGATTGTATTCAATTGAAAAATTTCTAAGTCCAAACAAGAGGGGATGTAGCTATAGATAGATGACAATTCTATAGACCAAGGCATCTCAGATTGTATTCAATTGATAAATTTCTAAGTCCAAACAAGAGGGGATGTAGCTATAGATAGATGACAATTCTATAGACCAAGCCTTTTCAGCGTGTATTCAATTGAAAAATTTCTAAGTCCAAACAAGAGGGGATGTAGCTATAGATAGAGGACAATTCTATAGACCAAGGCATCTCAGATTGTATTCAATTGAAAAATTTCTAAGTCCAAACAAGAGGGGATGTAGCTATAGATAGATGAACATTCTATAGACCAAGCCTTTTCAGCGTGTATTCAAGTGAAAAATTTCTAAGTCCAAACAAGAGGGGATGTAGCTATAGATAGATGACAATTCTATAGACCAAGGCATCTCAGATTGTATTCAATTGAAAAATTTCTAAGTCCAAACAAGAGGGGATGTAGCTATAGATAGATGACAATTCTATAGACCAAGGCATCTCAGATTGTATTCAATTGATAAATTTCTTAGTCCAAACAAGAGGGGATGTAGGTATAGATAGATGACAGTTCTATAGACCAAGCCTTTTCAGCGTGTATTCAAGTGAAAAATTTCTAAGTCCAAACAAGAGGGGATGTAGCTATAGATAGATGACAATTCTATAGACCAAGCCTTTTCAGCGTGTATTCAAGTGAAAAATTTCTAAGTCCAAACAAGAGGGGATGTAGCTATAGATAGATGACAATTCTATAGACCAAGCCTTTTCAGCGTGTATTCAAGTGAAAAATTTCTAAGTCCAAACAAGAGGGGATGTAGCTATAGATGGATGACAATTCTATAGACCAAGGCATCTCAGATTGTATTCAATTGAAAAATTTCTAAGTCCAAACAAGAGGGGATGTAGCTATAGATAGATGAACATTCTATAGACCAAGCCTTTTCAGCGTGTATTCAAGTGAAAAATTTCTAAGTCCAAACAAGAGGGGATGTAGCTATAGATAGATGACAATTCTATAGACCAAGCCTTTTCAGCGTGTATTCAATTGAAAAATTTCTAAGTCCAAACAAGAGGGGATGTAGCTATAGATAGATGACAATTCTATAGACCAAGGCATCTCAGATTGTATTCAATTGAAAAATTTCTAAGTCCAAACAAGAGGGGATGTAGCTATAGATAGATTAGAATTCTATAGACCAAGGCATCTCAGATTGTATTCAAGTGAAAAATTTCTAAGTCAAAACACGAGGGGATGTAGGTATAGATAGATGACAATTCTATAGACCAAGCCTTTTCAAAGTGTATTCAAGTGAAAAATTTCTAAGTCCAAACAAGAGGGGATGTAGCTATAGATAGATGAAAATTCTATAGACCAAGCCTTTTCAAAGTGTATTCAAGTGAAAAATTTCTAAGTCCAAACAAGAGGGGATGTAGCTATAGATAGATGACAATTCTATAGACCAAGCCTTTTCAGCGTGTATTCAAGTGAAAAATTTCTAAGTCCAAACAAGAGGGGATGTAGCTATAGATAGATGACAATTCTATAGACCAAGGCATCTCAGATTGTATTCAATTGAACAATTTCTAAGTCCAAACAAGAGGGGATGTAGCTATAGATAGATGACAATTCTATAGACCAAGGCATCTCAGATTGTATTCAATTGATAAATTTCTAAGTCCAAACAAGAGGGGATGTAGCTATAGATAGATGACAATTCTATAGACCAAGCCTTTTCAGCGTGTATTCAATTGAAAAATTTCTAAGTCCAAACAAGAGGGGATGTAGCTATAGATAGAGGACAATTCTATAGACCAAGGCATCTCAGATTGTATTCAATTGAAAAATTTCTAAGTCCAAACAAGAGGGGATGTAGCTATAGATAGATGAACATTCTATAGACCAAGCCTTTTCAGCGTGTATTCAAGTGAAAAATTTCTAAGTCCAAACAAGAGGGGATGTAGCTATAGATAGATGACAATTCTATAGACCAAGGCATCTCAGATTGTATTCAATTGAAAAATTTCTAAGTCCAAACAAGAGGGGATGTAGCTATAGATAGATGACAATTCTATAGACCAAGGCATCTCAGATTGTATTCAATTGATAAATTTCTTAGTCCAAACAAGAGGGGATGTAGGTATAGATAGATGACAGTTCTATAGACCAAGCCTTTTCAGCGTGTATTCAAGTGAAAAATTTCTAAGTCCAAACAAGAGGGGATGTAGCTATAGATAGATGACAATTCTATAGACCAAGCCTTTTCAGCGTCTATTCAAGTGAAAAATTTCTAAGTCCAAACAAGAGGGGATGTAGCTATAGATAGATGACAATTCTATAGACCAAGCCTTTTCAGCGTGTATTCAAGTGAAAAATTTCTAAGTCCAAACAAGAGGGGATGTAGCTATAGATGGATGACAATTCTATAGACCAAGGCATCTCAGATTGTATTCAATTGAAAAATTTCTAAGTCCAAACAAGAGGGGATGTAGCTATAGATAGATGAACATTCTATAGACCAAGCCTTTTCAGCGTGTATTCAAGTGAAAAATTTCTAAGTCCAAACAAGAGGGGATGTAGCTATAGATGGATGACAATTCTATAGACCAAGCCTTTTCAGCGTGTATTCAATTGAAAAATTTCTAAGTCCAAACAAGAGGGGATGTAGCTATAGATAGATGACAATTCTATAGACCAAGGCATCTCAGATTGTATTCAATTGAAAAATTTCTAAGTCCAAACAAGAGGGGATGTAGCTATAGATAGATGACAATTCTATAGACCAAGGCATCTCAGATCGTATTCAATTGAAAAATTCGTAAGTGCAAACAAGAATGGATGTAGGTATAGATAGATGACAATCTAATAGACCAAGCCTTTCAGCGTGTGTTCAATTTGAAAATTTCTAAGTCCAAACAAGAATGGATGTAGGTATAGATAGATGGCAATCCTATAGACCAAGCCTTCTCAGATTGTATTCAATTGAAAAATGTCTAAGTCCAAACAAGAGGGGATGTAGGTATAGATAGATGACAATCCTATAGACCAAGGCATCTCAGATTGTATTCAATTGAACAATTTCTAAGTCCAAACAAGAGTGGATGTAGGTATAGATAGATGGCAATCCTATAGACCAAGCCTTCTCAGATTGTATTCAAGTGACAAATTTCTAAGTCCAAACAAGAGGGGATGTAGCTATAGATAGATGACAATTCTATAGACCAAGCCTTTTCAAAGTGTATTCAAGTGAAAAATTTCTAAGTCCAAACAAGAGGGGATGTAGCTATAGATAGATGAGAATTCTATAGACCAAGGCATCTCAGATTGTATTCAAGTGAAAAATTTCTAAGTCCAAACAAGAGGGGATGTAGCTATAGATAGATGACAATTCTATAGACCAAGCCTTTTCAAAGTGTATTCAAGTGAAAAATTTCTAAGTCCAAACAAGAGGGGATGTAGCTATAGATAGATGACAATTCTATAGACCAAGCCTTTTCAGCGTGTATTCAATTGAAAAATTTCTAAGTCCAAACAAGAGGGGATGTAGCAATAGATAGATGACAATTCTATAGACCAAGGCATCTCAGATAGTATTCAATTGAAAAATTTCTAAGTCCAAACAAGAGGGGATGTAGCTATAGATAGATGACAATTCTATAGACCAAGGCATCTCAGATTGTATTCAATTGATAAATTTCTAAGTCCAAACAAGAGGGGATGTAGCTATAGATAGATGACAATTCTATAGACCAAGCCTTTTCAGCGTGTATTCAATTGAAAAATTTCTAAGTCCAAACAAGAGGGGATGTAGCTATAGATAGATGACAATTCTATAGACCAAGCCTTTTCAGCGTGTATTCAAGTGAAAAATTTCTAAGTCCAAACAAGAGGGGATGTAGCTATAGATAGATGAAAATTCTATAGACCAAGCTTTTTCAGCGTGTATTCAAGTGAAAAATTTCTAAGTCCAAACAAGAGGGGATGTAGCTATAGATAGATGACAATTCTATAGACCAAGGCATCTCAGATTGTATTCAATTGAAAAATTTCTAAGTCCAAACAAGAGGGGATGTAGCTATAGATAGATGAACATTCTATAGACCAAGCCTTTTCAGCGTGTATTCAAGTGAAAAATTTCTAAGTCCAAACAAGAGGGGATGTAGCTATAGATAGATGACAATTCTATAGACCAAGCCTTTTCAGCGTGTATTCAATTGAAAAATTTCTAAGTCCAAACAAGAGGGGATGTAGCTATAGATAGATGACAATTCTATAGACCAAGGCATCTCAGATTGTATTCAATTGAAAAATTTCTAAGTCCAAACAAGAGGGGATGTAGCTATAGATAGATGACAATTCTATAGACCAAGGCATCTCAGATCGTATTCAATTGAAAAATTCGTAAGTGCAAACAAGAATGGATGTAGGTATAGATAGATGACAATCTGATAGACCAAGCCTTTCAGCGTGTGTTCAATTTGAAAATTTCTAAGTCCAAACAAGAATGGATGTAGGTATAGATAGATGGCAATCCTATAGACCAAGCCTTCTCAGATTGTATTCAATTGAAAAATGTCTAAGTCCAAACAAGAGGGGATGTAGGTATAGATAGATGACAATCCTATAGACCAAGGCATCTCAGATTGTATTCAATTGAACAATTTCTAAGTCCAAACAAGAGGGGATGTAGGTATAGATAGATGGCAATCCTATAGACCAAGCCTTCTCAGATTGTATTCAAGTGACAAATTTCTAAGTCCAAACAAGAGGGGATGTAGCTATAGATAGATGACAATTCTATAGACCAAGCCTTTTCAAAGTGTATTCAAGTGAAAAATTTCTAAGTCCAAACAAGAGGGGATGTAGCTATAGATAGATGAAAATTGTATAGACCAAGGCATCTCAGATTGTATTCAAGTGAAAAATTTCTAAGTCCAAACAAGAGGGGATGTAGGTATAGATAGATGACAATTCTATAGACCAAGCCTTTTCAAAGTGTATTCAAGTGAAAAATTTCTACGTCCAAACAAGAGGGGATGTAGCTATAGATAGATGAAAATTCTATAGACCAAGCCTTTTCAAAGTGTATTCAAGTGAAAAATTTCTAAGTCCAAACAAGAGGGGATGTAGCTATAGATAGATGACAATTCTATAGACCAAGCCTTTTCAGCGTGTATTCAATTGAAAAATTTCTAAGTCCAAACAAGAGGGGATGTAGCAATAGATAGATGACAATTCTATAGACCAAGGCATCTCAGATAGTATTCAATTGAAAAATTTCTAAGTCCAAACAAGAGGGGATGTAGCTATAGATAGATGACAATTCTATAGACCAAGGCATCTCAGATTGTATTCAATTGATAAATTTCTAAGTCCAAACAAGAGGGGATGTAGCTATAGATAGATGACAATTCTATAGACCAAGCCTTTTCAGCGTGTATTCAATTGAAAAATTTCTAAGTCCAAACAAGAGGGGATGTAGCTATAGATAGATGACAATTCTATAGACCAAGCCTTTTCAGCGTGTATTCAAGTGAAAAATTTCTAAGTCCAAACAAGAGGGGATGTAGCTATAGATAGATGAAAATTCTATAGACCAAGCTTTTTCAGCGTGTATTCAAGTGAAAAATTTCTAAGTCCAAACAAGAGGGGATGTAGCTATAGATAGATGACAATTCTATAGACCAAGGCATCTCAGATTGTATTCAATTGAAAAATTTCTAAGTCCAAACAAGAGGGGATGTAGCTATAGATAGATGAACATTCTATAGACCAAGCCTTTTCAGCGTGTATTCAAGTGAAAAATTTCTAAGTCCAAACAAGAGGGGATGTAGCTATAGATAGATGATAATTCTATAGACCAAGCCTTTTCAGCGTGTATTCAAGTGAAAAATTTCTAAGTCCAAACAAGAGGGGATGTAGCTATAGATAGATGACAATTCTATAGACCAAGGCATCTCAGATTGTATTCAATTGAAAAATTTCTAAGTCCAAACAAGAGGGGATGTAGCTATAGATAGATGACAATTCTATAGACCAAGGCATCTCAGATCGTATTCAATTGAAAAATTTCTAAGTGCAAACAAGAATGGATGTAGGTATAGATAGATGACAATCTGATAGACCAAGCCTTTCAGCGTGTGTTCAATTTGAAAATTTCTAAGTCCAAACAAGAATGGATGTAGGTATAGATAGATGGCAATCCTATTGACCAAGCCTTCTCAGCGTGTATTCAATTGAAAAATGTCTAAGTCCAAACAAGAGGGGATGTAGGTATACATAGATGACAATCCTATAGACCAAGGCATCTCAGATTGTATTCAATTGAACAATTTCTAAGTCCAAACAAGAGGGGATGTAGCTATAGATAGATGACAATTCTATAGACCAAGCCTTTTCAGCGTGTATTCAATTGAAAAATTTCTAAGTCCAAACAAGAGGGGATGTAGCTATAGATAGATGACAATTCTATAGACCAAGCCTTTTCAGCGTGTATTCAAGTGAAAAATTTCTAAGTCCAAACAAGAGGGGATGTAGCTATAGATAGATGAAAATTCTATAGACCAAGCTTTTTCAGCGTGTATTCAAGTGAAAAATTTCTAAGTCCAAACAAGAGGGGATGTAGCTATAGATAGATGACAATTCTATAGACCAAGGCATCTCAGATTGTATTCAATTGAAAAATTTCTAAGTCCAAACAAGAGGGGATGTAGCTATAGATAGATGACAATTCTATAGACCAAGGCATCTCAGATCGTATTCAATTGAAAAATTCCTAAGTGCAAACAAGAATGGATGTAGGTATAGATAGATGACAATCTGATAGACCAAGCCTTTCAGCGTGTGTTCAATTTGAAAATTTCTAAGTCCAAACAAGAATGGATGTAGGTATAGATAGATGGCAATCCTATAGACCAAGCCTTCTCAGATTGTATTCAATTGAAAAATGTCTAAGTCCAAACAAGAGGGGATGTAGGTATAGATAGATGACAATCCTATAGACCAAGGCATCTCAGATTGTATTCAATTGAACAATTTCTAAGTCCAAACAAGAGTGGATGTAGGTATAGATAGATGGCAATCCTATAGACCAAGCCTTCTCAGATTGTATTCAAGTGACAAATTTCTAAGTCCAAACAAGAGGGGATGTAGCTATAGATAGATGACAATTCTATAGACCAAGCCTTTTCAAAGTGTATTCAAGTGAAAAATTTCTAAGTCCAAACAAGAGGGGATGTAGCTATAGATAGATGAAAATTCTATAGACCAAGGCATCTCAGATTGTATTCAAGTGAAAAATTTCTAAGTCCAAACAAGAGGGGATGTAGGTATAGATAGATGACAATTCTATAGACCAAGCCTTTTCAAAGTGTATTCAAGTGAAAAATTTCTACGTCCAAACAAGAGGGGATGTAGCTATAGATAGATGAAAATTCTATAGACCAAGCCTTTTCAAAGTGTATTCAAGTGAAAAATTTCTAAGTCCAAACAAGAGGGGATGTAGCTATAGATAGATGACAATTCTATAGACCAAGCCTTTTCAGCGTGTATTCAATTGAAAAATTTCTAAGTCCAAACAAGAGGGGATGTAGCAATAGATAGATGACAATTCTATAGACCAAGGCATCTCAGATAGTATTCAATTGAAAAATTTCTAAGTCCAAACAAGAGGGGATGTAGCTATAGATAGATGACAATTCTATAGACCAAGGCATCTCAGATCGTATTCAATTGAAAAATTTCTAAGTGCAAACAAGAATGGATGTAGGTATAGATAGATGACAATCTGATAGACCAAGCCTTTCAGCGTGTGTTCAATTTGAAAATTTCTAAGTCCAAACAAGAATGGATGTAGGTATAGATAGATGGCAATCCTATAGACCAAGCCTTCTCAGCGTGTATTCAATTGAAAAATGTCTAAGTCCAAACAAGAGGGGATGTAGGTATACATAGATGACAATCCTATAGACCAAGGCATCTCAGATTGTATTCAATTGAACAATTTCTAAGTCCAAACAAGAGTGGATGTAGGTATAGATAGATGGCAATCCTATAGACCAAGCCTTCTCAGATTGTATTCAAGTGAAAAATTTCTAAGTCCAAACAAGAGGGGATGTAGCTATAGATAGATGACAATTCTATAGACCAAGCCTTTTCAGCGTGTATTCAAGTGAAAAATTTCTAAGTCCAAACAAGAGGGGATGTAGCTATAGATAGATGACAATTCTATAGACCAAGCCTTTTCAAAGTGTATTCAAGTGAAAAATTTCTAAGTCCAAACAAGAGGGGATGTAGCTATAGATAGATGACAATTCTATAGACCAAGGCATCTCAGATTGTATTCAATTGAAAAATTTCTAAGTCCAAACAAGAGCGGATGTAGCTATAGATAGATGACAATTCTATAGACCAAGGCATCTCAGATTGTATTCAATTGATAAATTTCTAAGTCCAAACAAGAGGGGATGTAGCTATAGATAGATGACAATTCTATAGACCAAGCCTTTTCAGCGTGTATTCAATTGAAAAATTTCTAAGTCCAAACAAGAGGGGATGTAGCTATAGATAGATGACAATTCTATAGACCAAGCCTTTTCAGCGTGTATTCAAGTGAAAAATTTCTAAGTCCAAACAAGAGGGGATGTAGCTATAGATAGATGACAATTCTATAGACCAAGCCTTCTCAGATTGTATTCAATTGAACAATTTCTAAGTCCAAACAAGAGGGGATGTAGCTATAGATAGATGACAATTCTATAGACCAAGCCTTTTCAGCGTGTATTCAATTGAAAAATTTCTAAGTCCAAACAAGAGGGGATGTAGCTATAGATAGATGACAATTCTATAGACCAAGCCTTCTCAGATTGTATTCAATTGAACAATTTCTAAGTCCAAACAAGAGGGGATGTAGCTATAGATAGATGACAATTCTATAGACCAAGCCTTTTCAGCGTGTATTCAATTGAAAAATTTCTAAGCCCAAACAAGAGGGGATGTAGCTATAGATAGATGACAATTCTATAGACCAAGGCATCTCAGATTGTATTCAATTGAAAAATTTCTAAGTGCAAACAAGAATTGATGTAGGTATAGATAGATGACAATCTGATAGACCAAGCCTTTCAGCGTGTATTCAATTTGAAAATTTCTAAGTCCAAACAAGAATGGATGTAGGTATAGATAGATGGCAATCCTATAGACCAAGCCTTCTCAGATTGTATTCAATTGAAAAATTTCCAAGTCCAAACAAGAGGGGATGTAGGTATAGATAGATGGCAATTCTATAGACCAAGCCTTTTCAGATTGTATTCAATTGAAACATGTCTAAGTCCAAACAAGAGGGGATGTAGGTATAGATAGATGGCAATTCTATAGACCAAGCCTTTTCAGATTGTATTCAATTGAAACATGTCTAAGTCCAAACAAGAGGGGATGTAGGTGTAGATAGATGAGAATTCTATAGACCAAGCCTTCTCAGATTGTATTCAATTGAAAATTTTCTAAATCCAAACAAGAATGTACGTAGGTATAGATAGATGAGAATCCTATAGACCAAGCCTTTTCAGCGTGTATTCAATTGAAAAATTTCTAAGTCCAAACAAGAGGGGATGTAGGTATAGATAGATGATAATCCTATAGACCAAGCCTTCTCAGATTGTATTCAAGTGAAAAATTTCAAAGTCCAAACAAGAGGGGATGTAGGTATAGATAGATGACAATTCTATAGACCAAGCCTTCTCAAATTGTATTCAATTGAAAAATTTCTAAGTCCAAACAAGAGGGGATGTATGTATACATAGATGACAATCCTATAGACTAAGGCAAGTCAACGTGTATTCAATTGATAATTTCTAAGTCCAAACAAGAGGAGACGTAGTTATAGGTAGATGAGAATCCTATAGACCAAGGCATCTCAGCGTGTATTCAAGTGAATAATTTTTAAGTCCAAACAACAGGGGATGTAGTTATAGATAGATGAGAATCCTTAAGACCGAAGCATCTCAGATTGTATTCAAGTACAAACAAGAGGGGATGTAGGTATAGATAGATTAGAATCCTATAGACCAAGGCAAGTCAACGTGTATTCAAGTTAAAATTTCTAAGTCCTTACAGGGGTGGACGTAGGTATAGGTAGATGAGGAGCTACTAGACCAACACATGTCCACGAGTATTCAATTGAAATTTCTAAGTTCAAAACAGTGTAAGTAAGTGTCTGGAAGTGCCCGATCGACGCCTATTGCCATGTTGGGTGCATGTAGGCGTAGCAAAATGCCTTCTAATCTGCTAGGCACATCGGGACTTAGTTTTTTTCTGTCCTTTCTCTGCACCGTGTAGGTTGGCGTCTGGATGTGCCTCATCGATGCCTACTTTTACCTTGGCATATCAACGTGTAATCAAGTTAAAACTTCTAACTTCAAAACGGGAGTTAGGTACCGGTAAATGAGAAGCTTATCAATCTAGACATGTTGAAATTTATAAGTTCGCACATAGGGGATAGCAAGGCGAGGAATAGGGATATAGAATAAGAAAAGAGAGATAGACAGATCTAGATAAATACAGAGGTATAAAGAGAGACAGGTAAGGGAGATACATTTCATGATTCAACTTATATGCTAATAAGAAATAGTTGGTATATCAGGAACACAAGCATTGTTTTTACTGGTTAATTTTACATCAGAATACACTTGTAGATTTTATGTAGCTTTTTTCTATAGGGAACATGCAAATAGCAGACATAACATCTAGACATATAAATATATAGATAAAACAATTATAGTTATGAGATATATCTGAACTAATCCAAAAAGACAATAATGATGAATATCATCACTTACCTTGGAAAATTATCCAGGCTGTATGCCTACTCACATTCCATCAAACACCAGAAAATCATGAGCAATTGCTTGGTTGATTTTTTTTATTTTTTTTATTTTAATTTTTTTCATACACATTTGTAATTGTGTCTTGCTTTATCAAGTATTTTTGTAGTTAATCTGTGGTGTTGGGAGAGGTGTTAACATGAATCAATTTTGCTTAACATTTTTTATTATGTATATTTTTTTCAGTTTACAGAGTCATTGCAGTACCAAGTCTGACACTGTAATTGCTTGAAAAGTATTGCATTGGGAAGGATTCTTTTTTTTTTTTTTTTTTTGAGGTGTGCAGGAATTTCAGTAGGGGATGTTTCTACTGATTTCAGATTCCAAGACAGCAAATTTGTATTTTATTGTTTGTGCATTCTTTTATCAAGTTTTTACAGATGTTTTTGTGTTATGAAAGTGAAAATGAATGAGTTGCAAAGACATTTACATTTTTGCATTCTTTTTTTAATTCTTCACCTTTTTTGTTTTAATGTCCCAAGAGTGAACCAAGACGGATGAGTCTTATGCAGCAGAGTCGAAAAAAACAGGTTACCTTTGGTTGTCATCAATGGATTTGTCCATAGTATAATGTGTCCAAGTTATTGCCCTAATAAAGTGAGAACCATACCCCAAAACTAATGCAGAACTCTGCTTACGTATTGCACAGCTACAAGAGTTAACTTGTCTAGGATAAGTGCCACATAAGTTTGCAGAAGTCACTATATAGCTCTATTTATTAACTCATATGAACTTAAATTGCTGAACATGTCTCAGAAATTTTCTACAGAGCTCTACTTAGAAATGAGCACTCTCAAAGACAATTTATCTAACATAATTTTGCAATATGTTTTATAAAGTTACCATAGAGCTCTCAAATATATTAGGCACTCAAATAGGAAACTTGTTTCAAATACTTGTCATATATATATATATATATATATATATATATATATATATATATATATATTTGTATGTTTTGAAAACCTAAATGTCAATATGTAAGTATAGATATACTGTAAGTTTTTAATATATATATATATATATATGTATATATATATATATATATATATATATATATATATATTAAAAACTTACAGTATATCTATACTTACATATTGACATTTAGGTTTTCAAAACATACTGCAGAGCTCCTCATGTTTTCTGAATTTTATGCTTTCGATTCGTGTAGCTGAATTGCCATACATGTTTTTGAAAGTCTATATTTAGCTCTACTAATGTATTGTACTCTGTCAAAATAAATTTATGCAGTTGAAATGCCATATCTGTTTCTCAAATGTTTTATTTAGCTCTACTAATATATTGAGCACTCTGGAAGTAGATTTGTCTAAAATAATTGCCAAAATGTTTCCAACTATTACTACAAAGCTCTTTAAATGCATTGAGCACTCTTAAAGTAAAATCGTCTTGTATAATTAAACAAAGCAATTTTTAAACTTACTACACAGCTATATAAAACTATGGAGCACATGCAAGCATCATTGGTATATATATATATATATATATATATAGATCACATAATTATTAGAAGTTATTTTTTTACTTGAAATATATATATATAATCAAGGGAGACAATTTGTATATAGATGACATAATTATTAGAAGTTATTTTTTTAATTGAAATACATATATATATATATAAATATATGTATATATATATATATATATATATATATAATCTATATATATATATATATTCAAGGGAGACAATTTGTATATAGATCACATAATTATTAGAAGTTTTTTTTATTGAAATAAATATATATATATATATATATGAAGGGAGACAATTTGTATATAGATGACATAATAATCAGAAGTTATTTTTTTAAGGAAATATATATATATATATATATATATATATATATATATATATATATATATATATACAAGGGAGACAATTTATATATAGATCACATAATTAATGGAAGTCTTTTTTAATTGAAGTAAATATATATATATTTTTATTTCAATTCCATCAATGAGACATAGAGCAATAAAGTCATGTTATTTATATTTTTACTTAATAATAAAACTTTAAAATAGTGCTCAAAACTAGACAGAGCTGATATTATAAAACGTTTATTTTATTACAGGATAAATAAACATTAAGATTTAACTAGAGTTATATAAGAGTGCTCAATAAGACATAGAGCAATAAGGACATTTTATTTAGATTTTTATTTAATAATTACACTTTAAATAGTGCTAAAAAAGGGAGACAATTTGTATATACATCACATAATTATTAGAAGTAATTTTTTATTGAAATATATGTATGTATATATATATATATATATATATATATATATATTCAATGAGACAATTAGTATATAGATCACATAATTATTAGAACATATTTTTTTATTGAAATATATATATATATATATATATATATATATATATATATATATATATATATAAATATATATTTAAGGGAGACAATTTATATATAGATCACATAATTATTAGAAGTTATTTTTTATTGAAATAAATATATATATAATATATATATATATATATATATATATATATATATATATATATAAATATATATTCAAGGGAGACAATTTGTACATATATCACATAATTATTAGAAGTTTTTTTTTTAATTGATATATATGTATATATATTTATATATATATATATTCAATTTTTATATGTATTTTTTTTATTACAGGATAAATAAACATTAAGATTCAACTAGTTATATAAGAGTGCTCAATCAGACATAGAGCAATAAAGACATTTTATTTAGGTTTGTACTTAATAAATACACTTTTAATAGTGCTAAAAACTAGACAGAGCTGATATTATAAAACGTTTATTTTATTACAGGATAAGTAAACATTAAGATTTAACTAATGTTATATAAGAGTGCTGAATTAGACATAGAGCAATGAAGACATTTTATTCAGATTTGTACTTTATAATTACACTTAAAATAGTGCTAAAAAAAGGGAGACAATTTGTATATACATCACATAATTATGAGAAGTAATTTTTCATCGAAATATATATATATATATATATATATATATATATATATATATATTCAATGAGACAATTAGTATATAGATCACATAATTATTAGAACTTATTTTTCTTATTGAAATATATATTTAAGGGAGACGATTTATATATAGATCACATAATTATTAGAAGTTTTTTTTTAAATAAATATATATATATATCAATATATATATATATATATATAATATATATATAGTTTATATATATAAACTATATATATATGTTCAAGGGAGACAATTGTTATATAGATCACATAACTATAAGAAGTTATTTTTTATTGAAATATATATATATATAAATAAATATATATATAAAACATATATTTATATATATATATAATATATATATTTATATATTCAAGGCAGACAATTAATACATAGATCACCTAATTATTAGAAGTTTTTTTTATTGAAATAAATATATATATATATACTATATATATATATATATATACATTCAAGGGAGACAATTTGTATATATATCACGTAATGATTAGAAGTTATTTTTTTAATTGAAATATATATATATATTTTTATATATATATATATATATTCAATTTTTATATATATTTTATTTTATTACAGGATAAATAAACATTAAGATTGAACTAGTTATATAAGAGTGCTCAATTAGACATAGAGCAATAAAGACATTTTATTTAGGTTTGTACTTAATAAATCCACTTTAAAATAGTATTCAAAACTAGACAGAGCTGATATTATAAAACGTTTATTTTATTACAGGGTAAGTAAACATTAAGATTTAACTAGAGTTATATAAGAGTGCTCAATAAGACATAGAGCAATAAAGACATTTTATTTAGATTTCTACTTTATAATTACACTTAAAATAGTGCTGAAAATGGGAGACAATTTGTGTATTGATCACATAATTATTAGAACTTATTTTTTTATTGAAATAAATATATTAATATATATATATATATATAAATATATATATATATTCAAGGGAGACAATTTATATATAGATCACATAATTATTAGAAGTTATTTATTTTTATAATATATATATATATATATATATATATATATATATATATATAGATAATCTATATATGTATATGTTCAAGGGAGACAATTGTTATATAGATCACATAATTATTTGAAGTTATTTTATTATTGGAATATGTATATATATATATATTTATATATATATATATATATATACAAAATATATATTTATATATATGTATAATATATATATATTCAAGGGAGACAATTAATACATAGATCACCTAATTATTAGAAGTTTTATTTTATTGAAATATATATATATATATATATATATATATAATATATAAGGGAGACAATTTGTATATATATCACATAATTATTAGAAGTTATTTTTTTAATTGAAATATATATATATATATATTTATAAATATATATATATATTCAATTTTTATATTTATTTTATTTCATTACAGGATAAATAAACATTAAGATTCAACTAGTTATATAAGAGTGCTCAATGAGACATAGAGCAATAAAGACATTTTATTTAGGTTTGTACTTAGTAAATACACTTTAAATAGTGTTCAAAACTAGACAGAGCTGATATTATAAAACGTTTATGTTATTACAGGATAAGTAAACATTAAGATTTAACTAGAGTTATATAAGAGTGCTCAATTAGACATAGAGCAATAAAGACATTTTATTTAGATTTCTACTTAATAATTACACTTTAAACAGTGCTAAAAAAAATGGAGACAATTTGTACATAGATCACATAATTATTAGTAGTGTTTTTTTTTATTGAAATATATATATATAAATATTTATATATATATATATTGACATTTTAGATTTTTCATTGAAAACCCTAACATTTAGAATAAAATTATTAAAATTTATATTAAATTATGTCATATTCACACAAGAATACCAAAACAATTGTGGTTATCTAAACTGACGTTTACATTTATTTTAAGTAATTACCTTGCTCTACTGATGTATTGAGCACTCTACATATAAGTCCTGTCATTTGAATTTCTGTGTATATATTTTAAATATTAACAGTTAGCTCTAAGTCTTACCATCAAATTGCCATACATATTTCCCAAAATTTAACAACTATCTCTACTAATTCATTAATCATTGTATATATTTATCTTTCTGTCTCTCATTATTTATCTATCTATCTATCTATCTATAGAATTGAATATGTCTGTCTGGGTGTACATTTCTCTGTCAATTTTAGTCTACATATTCCAAATTTTGATAAAAAGGGTACTGAGATTTTAGAAAATTTATGTGATTTGTATTTGAACAGAAATTTTGCGATTAAGGGGTCAAAGTTCAATGATTTGGCCTTTGAGAACCCTACAAATTTCCTCCGACAATTATGGGTCTAAACACTTGAAATTTTACATATAGTTTCCTTGGACATGGATCTAACTTAATATCTCCATTGGAGCCCAAAACCATAAATTTTAAGGGTTCATAATAGGGGTCAAATTTTAAAAAATTAACCGTTTTTCTGCTTTTTTTTTGGTTGGGGAGGGGGGCAGCATACACCGATATATATATATATTCATATATATATATATATATTCATATATATATATATATTCATATATATATATATATATATATTCATATATATATATATTTATATATATATATATATATTCATATATATATATATTCATATATATATATATTCATATATATATATATTCATATATATATATATATATTCATATATATATATATATATTCATATATATATATATATATATTCATATATATATATATTCATATATATATATATATATATATATATAGTCATATATATATATATTCATATATATATATTCATATATATATATATATTCATATATATATATATATTCATATATATATATATATATATTCATATATATATATATATACATATATTCATATATATATATATATATATTCATATATATATATATTCATATATATAAATATATATATATATATAGAGAGAGAGAGAGAGAGATATTTATATCAATTAAAACATAACTTCTAATAATTATCTGATCTATATACAAATTGTCTGCCTTTAATATATATATGTATATATATATATATTGTATATATATATATATATATATATATATATATATATATTTATGTCAATTAAAAAATAAGTTCTAATGATTTTTATACAAATTGTCTCCCTCGAATATATATATATATATATATATATATTCAAGGAAGACAATTTGTATATAGATGATAATTATTAGAAGTTATTTTTTTAATTTAAATAAATATATATATATATATTTGAATTAAATAACTTCCAATAATTAGATGATCTATATACAAATTGTCTCCCTTGAATATATATATATATATATATATATATATATATATATATATACATATATTTCAATTAAAAAAATAACTTCTAATAATTATGTCATCTATATACAAATTGTCTCCCTTGATTATATATATATATATATATATATATATATATATATATATATATATATATACACACATATTCAAGGGAGACAATTTGTATATAGATGACATAATTATTAGAAGTTATCTTTTTTATGCTTAATTGAACTTTAATGCTTAGTTATTCCATCAATTGTTTGACTTGGGTAATTTTTTTTAATGTATATTTTAAAAAAATCTGTGCTAGTTGAGATAAAAATAAGGAAAACTCTTACCTGTTACTTCCCAGGTGTTATCTTCACTTTTTCTCTTTTCTGCTTCTTGCTGAAACTTATGGCAATTTCATGTTTGTTTGTGTTCTTTGTTACATATATATAATTTTTACTGTGAGGATTTTTTTCTTTTAATAATTTAAAAACTTCTTTTTTTTAATAATTTAAAAACTTTTTTTTTAATGATATATTTAACTTTCTGGTTATGATCAAACACCCATGTACTACTTTTGGTTTTTGTAGTTGCATAAGTTAGCTGATGAGAAGAAATACAAGCAGAACTGCATTCATTTAAATAACGCTAATAGTTTAGAATTTAATTGTACCCAGATGTGCATGTACACAAAGAAAGAAACACTTACTTGAGGACTTCTGTAACTACAGGAAACATGTGGCAGCTAGGATAGGTGATGCTGCTGGATTCAGTTGTTTTTTCCAATGCACATAATTCTCACAATAGCTGATAGTAGAATTCCACCATGATCAAGGGGAGTACCTGAAATTACAAAAATATACACACAGAAGGAAAGAAAAAGAATACTTACTCTACTTCTATGACAATGATTGCTGCCAAGACTTCGAGATGCTAATGTTGGAAGAAACAGATAGACATACATCATACGCAGTTTGATTGTACCCAGATGTGCTTGAACGCAAAGAAAGAAATACTGGATTCAAACTGCACAAGACATGTGGCAGACAGGAACGGTGATGCTGCTAGGTTTCATTGCTTGTTCCAATCTATAAAAAAGAGATGATATTTATAGTGTTGATAATCTACTGCTGTGTGAAAGCTGGAACAATGGAAACAGTTAAATTAAATTATCAAATCACAAAGACTGAAATCGAAATAAAAAGAAGAAAGGGTGATACTATACTCATCTTCCTGTCGGTGCAGACCACTTGCTGGTGACTGTTCGTTCGCCATTAAACTGGAAAGTAAAATAAAAAAAAAAGAAAAAAAAAAGAGGTTCCACCGGAGAAAGCTCTCGTCTGGGCAGCGAGGTGATGAACTCCCGAAAGGAGGGGCACTATATAAAAACAAGCTTTGCTGCGAACATCTCCTAAAAAGCGGTTTCTACTCAGAGTAACAGGCGGAGCAGAAAACAGAGGTGTTCTCTCTACCCAACAGGATTCGTAAAGAGACCACTAATTTGTGTTCATAAGACGACGATGATCGCTCACAAAACTGGCATTCCTACTATCATATCGGAGGACCGTCATATATAATTGCACTACCATTTCGTATTGGAGGACGGTCATATATAATTGCACTACCATACCGTTTCGGAGTTCCTAGACAGTAGGAATAATAAAAGCGGCCTTAAAGCGGCTTGTGAGCACACAATCTAGTCGAACTCTAGTCGTCCTTAGTCGAGTCGAGGCAAGCATGCATTACATAGTAACACGAGCACGTGTCGCCTGCTTAGAGGGTAGCCCCCTTCGGGAGATTCGAAAGCGCACCTCACAGCGGAAGAGCTTCGGAACCAATCGGACCGTACCCAGACTTGCAGCTATTTGTTAACTTGGAAGTGGAGTCAACACCCCGACACTGAGAAAAGAGCTTTCCAAAAGCTCAAAACCAGTTGCATGCAAAGTCGGGGAAACTGGGAGCAGGCTGGGGAGAACACGGGGCCTTGCAGGGAGGCCCATTTTTCTCTTTCGTTCGGTTTACATCTTTCGGGTATTGTTCTCCTTTCAGCCTGCTCCCTTCACGCCTTTATGCTCGCCACATGCAAGCATATAAAAAGACGACCAGATGACGGACGCAACAAACTAATGCCGACATTTTCTGGATTTTTTTTTTTTTTTTTGCCAGAGCCCATTTAGCCGTGTAGCTGTTAAACTACAACGTTACACCCCCCTACCACGGTGAGGATAGGGTTGGACTTTAGGGGGGAAAATACACATCCAGTATTTTATCCAAAAAAGAACGGTTTATAAACTGCACAATTGTCACGGTAATTCTACAGTTTATTGACCGCCCTTAAATAATATTATATGCATGCTTTCATCTAACAAATTAAAAAAAAAAAGACGTTAATTTAGATTTAAATTTAAAATATTTTATCCAAGAACAGCACGGTTTATAAACTGCACAATTGTCACGGTAATTCTATAGTTTATTGACCGCCCTTAAATAATATTATATGTATGCTTTCATCTAACAAACTAAAAAAAAAGACGTTAATTTAGATTTAAATTTAAAATATTTTTTCCAAGAACAGCACGGTTTATAAACTGCACAATTGTCACGGTAATTCTATAGTTTATTGACCGCCCTTAAATAATATTATATGTATGCTTTCATCTAACAAATTTAAAAAAAAAGACGTTAATTTAGATTTAAATTTAAAATATTTTTTCCAAGAACAGCACGGTTTATAAACTGCACAATTGTCACGGTAATTCTATAGTTTATTGACCGCCCTTAAATAATATTATATGTATGCTTTCATCTAACAAATTTAAAAAAAAAAGACGTTAATTTAGATTTAAATTTAAAATATTTTTTCCAAGAACAGCACGGTTTATAAACTGCACAATTGTCACGGTAATTCTATAGTTTATTGACCGCCCTTAAATAATATTATATGTATGCTTTCATCTAACAAATTTAAAAAAAAAAGACGTTAATTTAGATTTAAATTTAAAATATTTTTTCCAAGAACAGTACGGTCTATAAACTGCACAATTGTCAGGGTAATTCTATAGTTTATTGACCGCTCTTAAATAATATTATATGTATGCTTTCATCTAACAAACTAAAAAAAAAGACGTTAATTTAGATTTAAATTTAAAATATTTTTTCCAAGAACAGCACGGTTTATAAACTGCACAATTGTCACGGTAATATCGATTGGCTAGGTTTCTAACAGTATTTTGTATAATAAAATATAAAATTAAATATAAAAAGACGTTAAACGTTAAAATCGTGTAAACTACACAAGTGTCGAACTTTGAAAAGAAATTCGACGTGTTTATGAACTGTGCATACTAACACCGTTCATTTGAACACTTGTGCAGTTTACACAACTGAAATAAATGCGTCGTCTACTTTGAAATGAGAAGAAATACCTTATTTTGTTTGACATCAGAGAAGTAGACAGAGGAGCGGCATCTCGAACTCATCTCGCTGCCAGGGTCCAAACTGAATTTCCAGCCCGTTTTAGGGCTCCTTTTATATTTCACCATCGGCGTGAAAACCGTTAACTTTTTCCGGGAAAAATCGAACAGTTCACAGTAGACGTTACAACCTTTTTACCTTTTATGGAGTTTGTGTTACCTAGCTGCCTTTTCATTGGTTCATTTAAACTTATTTAGTTTGAAGAGTGAATGTGGCGTGATATGCGCGCACGCACGCACGCACACACAGAGTAATACTTTGTGTGTGTTGGTGTCTTTATGCGAGTGTGTGTGTGTGTATGTGTTTATGTGAGTGTGTGTGCTGAGTTAAATTTGTTTAGTTTGAAGAGTGAACGTGGGCGTGTGTGTGTGTGTGTGTTTATGCAAGTGTGTGTGTATGTGGGTGTGTGCGTCGTTGAGAGAGAGAGAGAGAGGGGGGGGAGAGAGAGAGGGGGAGAGAGAGAGAGGTTAGCACCCGGAAATTTAAAAAGTTATAAAAAGTTAAAAAAATAATATATATATGTATATATATACATATATATATATATATATATATATAGATATATATATATATATATATATATATCAAGAAATTTAGCGGGAATCTGCAGCCACGTGGAAAGAAATATTTCGACCCATACATTTTGGACAAAATCAAACTGTAGTATCTGTTTTTTCTTTAATTAAAACTTAAAATATCACTTAAATAAACCACTCTACAGATTGATGTGATATTTGGAATATGCTGTAACATTGATAAAGACGAACTAAGGAACAGTTACGTCATAGACACAAGGAAATATACGTATAATTATAATAGGAAAAAAACAAAAACGTTCAAAAGTATATGCATCCTATGCAGTTATGCTACCGTGCCGAAATAAAAACGGTATTATTTAGAAATCTATTCTTTGTATTCTAACATTGTAATCAAGTTGTCGTGAAACTTGAATTTCAAATGAAAAAACGAAAAAAAAACAAAACAAAAAAGGAAATGCAAACACAAAAACACGGTAACATAAATGCATAATTACTAATTATTTCTTTCTGGCTAAACGTAGTAACCGTTTCTTTTTTCTGTATTTGTATAAAAATTAGTACATTTTTTTTATTAGATAGTTGTTTTATCAAATTGAAATCCATGTTATTAGGTTGAAATGGGCGCTTCTACACTATTGGGACGAGATTTCAGAATTGTAGGAATGCGAGTTAATGCGACAGTTGATGTTGAATTCGAAAGTGATTTTGGAGCCTTTAAACTGTCATTAATAATAATAAAACAGATACTACACTTTGAATTATTTGCTAATAATTAAAAAATATATTTTCGTTAACAGATATTACACATTGATCATTTTTTTTATTTGATTTGATGTTTTTTTATTTTTATTTATCTTATTTTTATTTATTTTTATTTAACATTTGATGGTTTTTATTAAATAGTCAGATGCAAGTACGGAATAGTTACAAAACGCCATCCTCCCTCCATTTTAAGAACGACTTTCGGAATGCCCCTCCCCCAATCTCTCCATGTTAAGAACGGCTTTCTAGATTGGGAGGTGTTTTTTTTTTCAGAAAGCCGTTCTTATCATGGAGAGATTGGAGGTGTTAATACTACGCTGGGGCAGCTTGTAAAATAAAAAAAATATCAAAGAAAACTTCTGCAAGATTTTTGAATAAAATTTCTTTTGCTCTGATAAGAGTTTCATAGAATAAAAAGTTCAGACACAACTTTGTCGAGCCATTTATTTAACTTCTGTTTGACCCCGGCACGTGCAGTGCAGAGAACACGACCCTTTCTCCCCTTCCCCCACTTTCTCTCTTCTTCAGCTTGGTGACAAGAAGCGATGCGTATGTGTGCGTGCGTGTGTGTGTGCATGCGTGTGTGTGTGTGTGTATGTGTGTACGTGCGTGCGTATGTGTGTTGTCGGTTTCAACAAAATTTAAAAAAATAAAAACTTTTTTCCCCGACCGGTCGGGATTAGGGTTGTGAGGTGTGGTTAGAGTTTATGAAAATAAATGTTAGCAATAAAAACTTTATAAAACCAAGTTAGAAAAAAGAAAACAATTTACTTCCCCACCAAATTATCGTATTATTGGAGCACCCGATTCTTCTTCTTTTTTAGGCGATGTAATAAACCATATATTTGAGTAGGGTTGCCTCCTCTCTTTATTTTGGTTTGTATATTTTTCATGTTGCAAAAATGCTCCCGGGAGATCTTTTAAGGATTCTATAGGTTTGATTTTTTTTACACTTTTTATTATCTTCGAAAAATGTAAAAAAATGTAAACAGGCAGTTTACGATTTGAAAGGCATCATTAAAATGATAGTTCTTTCAACTTTATATTTTTATTTCGTCGTCTTCAAGTCCAATGTAAATAAGTTCTTGATGAGCCGTTCCTCTTAAATAATCCAATTTACCAAATTTACACTTCTAACGATTACTATGATATTGTCCATTGACTACTGTACACACTCTAACCATTATCCTCGAGTGACCTCTGGGGCTTGATAAGTAGTGATTCCTATATAAAATAAAAAATATATTTCACTACTTTGATGGTGAATCTATAGTCAGTCTGTGCTGATTTTCCTTGCGATATTCGTTTTCAGCATACCTGACCACACTGAAGGTTGCCCCCATTCATATGCCGCCTGTTTAAACATGGTCGCCAGTGATTTACATTTCAAAATACACGCATTAATAAAACTATCTCGAAACTTATTCTCTGTGCTAATTTTCCTTGTGATATTCGTTTTCAGCATACCTGAACAAACTGAGGGTTGGCACCTTTCATATGCCGCCTGTTCAAACATGCTCGCCGGTGATTTACATTTCAAAATACACGCATTAATAAAACTAGCTCCAAAACTAGCAGTCTGTCTGTCTCTGCTAATTTTCTTTGCGATATTCGTTTTCAGCATACCTGAAAAACTGATGGTTGCCCCCGTTCATATGTCGCCTGTTCAAACATGGTCGCCAAGGATTTACATTTCGGAGTACACGCATTAATAAAACTAGCTCCAAAACTATTTGTCTCTGCTAATTTTCCTTGCGATATTCGTTTTCAGCATACCTGAACAAACTGAACGGTACGAGTTTTCTGGGTACGGTTTTTCCGGAGACGAGTTTTCCCGGGACAAGTTTTCCGGGCACTGGTATACGTGCTATGGGTTCATCAGAGCACATCCCATTAAAGTACTTGTAAACAGGGATGCAACACTGAGGCGATGGGACAGACTTTGGAGATTGACCTATAGCATAGCACGGGGCCTATTAGATTAGATACTCTTTTTGTTTTTGTTTTTGTGCTCAACGATAAAAACCGACTTCTTCATTTGTGTTTGCTTCTCATTTTCGCTTTTGCTCTGATAAGAGTTTCGCTAATGTGAAAAAGAAAACATGTTCGAACGTTTGCTGACATTTATTGGATGTGTTGCTACCAGTATTTTGCTTAATTTTCGAGATTGGAGCGATTATCGAGTCTCACAAGATGTCTGTAAAATGTCAGACACTTCTTTATTGTTCTAACTTAAAACTGTGCGCTACTTTTGTTTGTGTTAAATAAACGTTTTCAAATAAGTTAAAACAACAAAAATGTGATCTAGGTAGGCAGAAGGGTAACTTATCTTGCCTTTGGTAACATTCATTTTCTTATATATTTATTTATTCACTACTTTTTCGTTTTCCTTTTATTGAATGCTAAATATTCGCCGTGGAATTTCCACGGGTCACGATTATTTCGTTTTATTAATCTTAAGTTTCAAAGAATAAAAAGTTCAGACACAACTTTGTCGAGCCATTTATTTAACTTCTGTTTGACCCCGGCACGTGCAGTGCAGAGAACACGACCCTTTCTCCCCTTCCCCCACTTTCTCTCTTCTTCAGCTTGGTGACAAGAAGCGATGTTTATGTGTGCGTGCGTGTGTGTGTGCATGCGTGTGTGTGTGTGTGTGTGTGTGTGTGTGTGTGTGTGTGTGTGTGTGTGTGTGTGTGTGTGTGTGTGTGTGTGTGTACGTGCGTGCGTATGTGTGTTGTCGGTTTCAACAAAATTTAAAAAAATAAAAACTTTTTTCCCCGACCGGTCGGGATTAGGGTTGTGAGGTGTGGTTAGAGTTTATGAAAATAAATGTTAGCAATAAAAACTTTTTAAAACAAAGTTAGAAAAAAGAAAACAATTTACTTCCCCACCAAATTATCGTATTATTGGAGCCCCCGATTCTTCTTTTTTTTAGACGATGTAATAAACCATATATTTGAGTAGGGTTGCCTCCTCTCTTTATTTTGGTTTGTATATTTTTCATGTTGCAAAAATGCTCCCGGGAGATCTTTTTAGGATACTATGGGTTTGCTTTTTTTTCCACTTTTTATTATCTTCGAAAAATGTAAACAGGCAGTTTACGATTTGAAAGGCATCATTAAAATGATAGTTCTTTCAACTTTATATTTTTATTTCGTCGTCTTCAAGTCCAATGTAAATAAGTTCTTGATGAGCCGTTCCTCTTAAATAATCCAATTTACCAAATGTACACTTCTAACGATTACTATGATATTGTTCATTGACTACTGTACACACTTTACTCCTTATCCTCGAGTGGCCTCTGGGACTTGATAAGTAGTGATTCCTATGTAAAATAAAAAAAATATTTCACTACTTTGATGGTGAATCTATAGTCAGTCTGTGCTGATTTTCCTTGCGATATTCGTTTTCAGCATACCTGAACACACTGAGGGTTGCCCCCTTTCATATGCCGCCTGGTTAAACATGGTCGCCAGTGATTTACATTTCAAAATACACGCATTAATAAAACTATCTCGAAACTTATTCTCTGTGCTAATTTTCCTTGTGATATTCGTTTTCAGCATACCTGAACAAACTGAGGGTTGGCACCTTTCATATGCCGCCTGTTACAAACATGCTCGCCAGTGATTTACATTTCAAAATACACGCATTAATAAAACTAGCTCCAAAACTAGTAGTCTGTCTGTCTCTGCTAATTTTCTTTGCGATATTCGTTTTCAGCATACCTGAAAAACTGATGGTTGCCCCCGTTCATATGTCGCCTGTTCAAACATGGTCGCCAAGGATTTACATTTCAAAATACACGCATTAATAAAACTAGCTCCCAAAATAAACTCTGTCTGTCTGTGCTAATTTTCCTTGCGATATTCGTTTTCAGCATACCTGAACAAACTGAGGGTTTGCCCCTTTCATATGCCGCCTGTTCAAACATGGTCGCCAGTGATTTACATTTCGGAATACACGCATTAATAAAACTAGCTCCAAAACTATTTGTCTCTGCTAATTTTCCTTGCGATATTCGTTTTCAGCATACCTGAACAAACTGAACGGTACGAGTTTTCTGAGTACGGTTTTTCCGGAGACGAGTTTTCCCGGGACAAGTTTTCCGGGCACTGGTATACGTGCTATGGGTTCATCAGAGCACATCCCATTAAAGTACTTGTAAACAGGGATGCAACACTGAGGCGATGGGACAGACTTTGGAGATTGACCTATAGCACAGCACGGGGCCTATTAGATTAGATACTCTTTTTGTTTTTGTGCTCAACGATAAAAACCGACTTCTTCATTTGTGTTTGCTTCTCATTTTCGCTTTTGCTCTGATAAGAGTTTCGCTAATGTGAAAAAGAAAACATGTTCGAACGTTTGCTGACATTTATTGGATGTGTTGCTACCAGTATTTTGCTTAATTTTCTATGATATGAAAGAAAACTTCTGCGATATTTTTGGTAAAATTTCCAAGTTTAATTCAATTTTTATCCTATCTTTTGCTTATTAAATTATTGGATGAAAGTACAGAATAGTTAACATGCTCCTCTCTACATTAAGAATGGCTTTCTTAACTTTTAAGGTAACGATTTCTTAAAAAATTACAATTTACTAAAAAAAAAAATGGTTATTTTTACTACCTAAAAACAACCCCAACTCGAAAGAGGGAGGCAGTGGGGAAGGGGGGGGGCGAAGGGAAGGAGAAATTTGCACGTTGAAATGAAATCCATTTCGTTAACTTTCAAATTCGCTTGATACCTGAGTCCCACCCCTCCCCACCTCATGACAGTTTTTAACGTAAAGTTGATTTGACCCCGGCACGAGTGCAGACACGTGCAGAGAGAGAGAGAGAGAGAGAGAGAGAGAGAGAGAGAGAGAGAGTGTGTGTGTGTGTGTGTGTGTGTGTGTGTGCGCTTCTGTCTCCGTCTCTTCTCCCTTTCTCTCTCTCTCTTTCCCTCTCTCTCTCTCTCTCTTTATCTATCTATCTATCTATCTATCTATATATATATATATATATATATATATATATATATATATATATATATATATATATATATATATATATAAACTTAGTAGCAGGGGCACGGAGAAGCCAGAGAGAGAGAGAGAGAGAGAAAGAGAGAGGGGAAAGGAGAGAGAGAGAGAGAGAGAGAGAGAGAGAGAGAGAGAGAGAGGGTAACAGCATACGGTATGTGGTCTTTGGTCAGAGTCTATTCCTGATATTAAACTTCGTCAGTAAATATAACTTTGGGCGAGTGTTTCAATTTCCCAAGTTTTTTTTATTTATTAAAGTGCGGCAGTGCGGCACAGTAAAAACAAAAAGGTTATTTTTACGACATACCCCAGCGTAGTATAAACACCCCAACCTCCCGATTTTAAGAACGATTTTCGGAATGAACCCCTTCCCCCCGATTTCTCCATGTTAAGAACGGCTTTCTAGGTTGTTTTTGTTTTTCAGAAAGCCGTTCTTATCATGGAGAGGTTAGAGGTGATAATACTACGCTGGGGCAACTTGTAAAAAATATCAAAGAAAACTTCTGCGATATTTTTGGGTAAAATTTTGAAGTTAAATTCAATTTTTATCCTATCTTTTGTCTATTAAATTATTGGATGAAAGTACAGAATAGTTAACATTCCCCTCTCTACATTAAGAATGGCTGTCTTAACTTTTAAGGTAATGATTTCTTTAAAAATTGCAATTAAAAAAAAAACGGTTACTTTTACGACCTACCCCAGCGTAGTATAAACACCCAGTCTCTCCTTAAAAAAATATATGCATCCTATGCAGTTATGCTACCGTGCCGAAATAAAAACATTATTACTTAGAAATCTATTCTTTGTACTGTCATCTAACAATGTAATCAAGATGTTGTGAAACTTGAATTGAACGAGGAATAAGTCCGAGTGAAACTCGAGTATCGCTTTTAGATAAACTCGACATCAGGTCAAATTTATTTAGTTTTGATTTAGCTTGGTCACATAATGCCAAACGAACATTTCGTCGATTTCAACAAAATTTTAAAAAAATAAAAACTTTTTCCCGACCGGTCGGGATTAGGGTTGTGAGGTGTGGTTAGAGTTTATGAAAATAAATGTTAGCAATAAAAACTTTTTAAAACCAAGTTAGAAAAAAGAAAACAATTTGCTTCCCCCACCAAATTATCATATTATTGGAGCGTCTAAATTAAGATTCTTCTTTTTTTTTTTTAGGCGATGTAATAAACACTATTTTAGAGTAGGGTGCCTCCTGTCTTTACTTTGGTTTGTATATTTTTCATGTAGCAAAAATGCTTCCGGGAGATCTTTTTAGGATTCTAAAGGTTTGCCTTTTTTTACACTTTTTATTATCTTCGAAAAATGTACACAAATGTAAACAAGCAGTTTACGATTTGAAAGGAATCGTTAAAATGATATTTTTCGCGAGTTCTTTCAACTGTATAGTTTTTATTTCGTCGTCTTCAAGTCCAATGTAAACAAGTTCTTGATGAGCCGTTCATCTTAAGTAATCCAATTTACCAAATTTACACTTCTAACGATTACTATGATATTGTCCATTGACTACTGTACACTCTTTAACCCCTCGAGTGGTCTCTGGGCCTTGATAGGCAGTGATTCCTTTGTAAAATAAAATAAAAACATTTCAATACTTTGATGGTGAATCTATAGTCAGACTATGCTAATTTTCCTTGCGATATTCGTTTTCAACATACCTGAACAAACTGAGGGTTTGCCCCTTTCATATGCCGCCTGTTCAAACATGGTCGCCAGTGATTTACATTTCAAAATATACGCATTAGTATCTCGAAATATACGCATTAGTATCTCGAAAACTATTTGTCTGTGCCTTGCGATATTCGTTTTCAGCATACCCGAACGATTTTAAAATGGACAGTCCAAATGTTAACGAACCACACACACACAAAAATACACACACACACGTAAACTCAGTGAAAGTGTCTACTGTCGATAAGGTAGTTGTAAATTAGATTACTGGCTCTTATGAGTTTTAGTCTAACCATCCTTTACAACTGTGATACAGTAGAACAGTCCGTCTCTGGACAATTAGCAGTGTATCGCATAACTCAATGACAGTGTCGAATGTTGACTAGCTAGTTGTAAGTTAGGTTACTGGCTCTGATGAGTTACACTCTAACCACCCTTAATAACTGTGATACAGCGGAACAGTCCGTTTTTGGACAAGTGGCGGTGATCGCATAACTCATTGAAAGTGCCGAATGTCTATTAGCTAGTTGAAACTTAGATTACTGGCTTTAATGAGTTTCAGTCTAACCACACTTAATAACTTTGATACAGCGGAAGAGTCCGTCTGTTTCGCATAACTCATTGACAGTGTCGGGTGTCGATTAGCTAGTTGTAACTTCGTAGCCGAATGCCCCTTTAAGAAGAGACTTGAAGATAATAATTATTGTTATTTGTATTGTTATTCTTATCATCCAGCCATGGACGTGCAGAAATCCATTTCCAACTCAACTGTGTTAAAAAAACTTACTTCGAGACAAGAACGCCGACACTCGACTTCGCACCGATACGCGAATGACGATT
Source organism: Euprymna scolopes (assembly GCF_053919585.1). NCBI lineage: Eukaryota > Metazoa > Mollusca > Cephalopoda > Sepiida > Sepiolidae > Euprymna > Euprymna scolopes. The sequence goes on along the minus strand of NC_136497.1, from coordinate 144,720,310 downwards.
CATAGAAATTAAAGCTGTTGATTCTATGTATTGAATGTTACAACTTTGCCCCCACTCCTACACACACCCAGACACAGCGACGAACGAACTCGGCGACGCTTTCGATTGTAAATGTAAGAGCGTTGTCGGCGGCGACAACCGGAAATGGCAAATCCTGTGTCAGTCAGATTTGTTTATTTCACGCCAATTTGAACTGCGAAATAATTCGTTTTAACTAATGAGACCTGTGGAAATTCTAAGGTTAATCCTTCGGAGTTAAGACAACAAAGCGTAAAAGTTAAAAAAAAAAAAAATACAAAACAATATATAATATATAAATGTTACCAAAAGGCAAGATAAGTTACTCTTCTACCTACCTGAACAAGTGTTTTAAGTTCTGCTGCGATATTCGTTTTCAGCATACCTGAACAAACTGAGGGTTGGCCCCTTTCATACGCCGCCCGTTCAAACTGTTCAAACATGGTCGCCAGTGATTTACATTTCAAAATACACACATTAATAAAACTAGCTCCAAAACTATTTGTCTCTGCTAATTTTTATTGCGATATTCGTTTTCAGCATACCTGAACAAACTGAACGGTACGAGTTTTCCGGGTACGGTTTTTCCGGAGACGAGTTTTCCCGGGACAAGTTTTCCGGGCACTGGTATAAGTGCTATGGGTTCATCAGAGCACATCCCATTAAGGTACTTGTAAACAGGGATGCAACACTGAGGCGAGGGGACAGACTTTGGAGATTGACCTATAGCACAGCACGGGGCCTATTAGATAAGATACTCTTTCTGTTTTTGTTTTTGTGCTCAACGATAAAAACCGACTTCTTCATTTGTGTTTGCTTCTCATTTTGAATTTAGGAAAACTCGTCTCCGGAAAACTCGTCTCGGGAAAACTCGTCTCGGGAAAACTCGTCTCCGGAAAACTCGTCTCGGGAAAACTCATCCCCATTCGCTAGGTAGGAAAACTGGTCCCGTATTGAATAAATATCGATTGAAAACACATTTTATGATCGTTCTTGAAGGAGATATTGCTTTTTAAAATAGACTATAGCCCCCCCCCCATAATATTTTTAAAAAATATTTTTATTTGTTTAATGTTTTTTTTTTTTTTTTTTCTACCTAACTGGCTAAGTTCTTAGTGGTTTCACTTATTTTAAAGCGTTTATTATGTTCATACAAAGTTAATTAAATAAATTTTTGGTTCTTATTTTAACGATGTTTTTTGGAGTCATAAAAACAATAATAAAAAAACAAAACAAAAAAATTAAAAACTGGGAGCGTTACTTTTTTGTTTTGGTTTTTTAATTATGATAGTTTTTTGTTGTTATGTTTTCGTTTTCTCTCATACCAAATGCAATGCACTCATGCGTTATTTAAAATTATAATTCTATCAATTATCAACATTTATTGTCGTCCTGTCAAATTCTGCAAAAATTAACTAATAAATCAAAAGCGAAATATTTTTTTGGCGCGAGAGATGCCATGTGCTAACAATCTCTCGTTAACTCATTTTTAATTTTTTTAATTTTTACTTCAAAATTCTAAAATCAATCATTCAGAGAAAAAGTAATCACTAAATAAATTTATTAATCAATTTTATTGAAAACTCCGCTATCGTTTATCAAGAATCTTTTTAATTTCATTTTTTGTTGGCTGTTTTTCCGAGGGAGATATAACCCCCCCCCTCTCTAAATTATATTTAAAAAAATATTAAAATTTTGGTTTGTATTCTGTACACATAGATTCGAAAAATAATAAACTAGACAAAATGCTGTTAGAAATTCGCTCAATATATATTACCGTGACATAGGTTGACATATATTCGGTGTTTTTTTTAAATAGTATTTTGTCTAGTTTATTATTTATAACACCTATTCCCGAACTTACTGTGTTTAAGAGAGAGTCGGCCGCTATTTTGAATTGTCCAATACATCGGTAAACACTGTATGTTTTTCGAGCTGAATAAACATGTTACATGGAATAAAAACACGAAAAATATATCCAGTTTGGTAGGAAAGTAACTTATTTTGCCTTTGATAACATTTATTTGTTATATATTTGTTTTTTGACAATTTTTTCGAATCTATGTGTACAGTAATACAAACCCAAATCGATTTTACCCTTTTATAACAACAGTAAATAAGTAAATTCTTTTTATATTAATATAAAAAAATATGCGGTCTCGTTTATGAACATAATAAACGCTTTAAAATAAGTGAAACCACTAAGAACTTAGCCAGTTAGGTAGAAAACGGACACTTAGAAAATCGATTTTATTTAAAAAAAAAAAAAAAAAATTAAACAAGTAAAAATATTTTTTTGTTCAATATTATGCGGGGGGCTATAGTCTATTTTTAAAAAATAACAATTTCTCCTTCAAGAACGATCATAAAATGTGTTTTCAATCGATATTAATTCAATAAGGGACCAGTTTTCCTACCTAGCGAAAGGGGACGAGTTTTCCCGAGACGAGTTTTCCGGAGACGAGTTTTCCCGAGACGAGTTTTCCGGAGACGAGTTTTCCCGGGACGAGTTTTCCGGGCACCTCTCATTTTCGCTTTTGCTCTGATAAGAGTTTCGCTAATGTGAAAAAACAAAACATGTTCGAACGTTTGCTGACATTTATTGGATGTGTTGCTACCAGTATTTTGCTTAATTTTCGAGTTTGGAGCGATTATCGAGTCTCACAAGATGTCTGTAAAATGTCAGACACTTCTTTATTGTTTTAACTTAAAACTGTGCGCCATTTTTGTTTGTGTTAATTAAACGTTTTCAAATAAGTTAAAACAACAAAAATGTGATCTAGGTAGGCAGAAGCGTAACTTATCTTGCCTTTGGTTACATTCATTTTCTTATATATTTATTTGTTCACTACTTTTTCGTTTTCCTTTTATTGAATGCTAAATATTCGCCGTGGAATTTCCACGGGTCACGATTATTTCGTTTTATTAATCTTAAGTTTCATAGAATAAAACGTTCAGACACAACTTCGTCGAGCCATTTATTTAACTTCTGTTTGACCCCGGCACGTGCAGTGCAGAGAACCCGACCCTTTCTCCCCTTCCCCCACTTTCTCTCTTCTTCAGCTTGGTGACAAGAAGCGATGCTTATGTGTGCGTGCGTGCGTGTGTGTGTGTGTACGTGCGTGCGTGTGTGTGTGTGTGTGTATGTGTGTACGTGCGTGCGTATGTGTGTTGTCGGTTTCAACAAAATTTTAAAAAATAAAAACTTTTTTCCCCGACCGGTCGGGATTAGGGTTGTGAGGTGTGGTTAGAGTTTATGAAAATAAATGTTAGCAATAAAAACTTTTTAAAACCAAGTTAGAAAAAAGAAAACAATTTACTTCCCCACCAAATTATCGTATTATTGGAGCACCCGATTCTTCTTTTTTTTATGCGATGTAATAAACCATATTTTTGAGTAGGGTTGCCTCCTCTCTTTATTTTGGTTTGTATATTTTTCATGTTGCAAAAATGCTCCCGGGAGATCTTTTTAGGATTCTATAGGTTTGCTTTTTTTTCCACTTTTTATTATCTTCGAAAAATGTAAATAGGCAGTTTACGATTTGAAAGGCATCATTAAAATGATAGTTCTTTCAACTTTATATTTTTATTTCGTCGTCTTCAAGTCCAATGTAAATAAGTTCTTGATGAGCCGTTCCTCTTAAATAATCCAATTTACCAAATTTACACTTCTAACGATTACTATGATATTGTCCATTGACTACTGTACACACTTTACTCCTTATCCTCGAGTGGCCTCTGGGGCTTGATAAGTAGTGATTCCTATATAAAATAAAAAAATATTTCACTACTTTGATGGTGAATCTATAGTCAGTCTGTGCTGATTTTCCTTGCGATATTCGTTTTCAGCATACCTGAACACACTGAGGGTTGCCCCCTTTCATATGCCGCCTGTTTAAACATGGTCGCCAGTGATTTACATTTCAAAATACACGCATTAATAAAACTAGCTCCAAAACTAGTAGTCTGTCTGTCTGTGCTAATTTTCCTTGTGATATTCGTTTTCAGCATACCTGAACAAACTGAGGGTTGGCCCCTTTCATACGCCGCCTGTTAAAACTGTCCAAACATGGTCGCCAGTGATTTACAATTCAAAATACACGCATTAATAAAACTTGCTCGAAAACTACTTGTCTCAGCTAATTTTCCTTGCGATATTCGTTTTCAGCATACCTGGACAAACTGAGGGTTGGCCCCTTTCATACGCCGCCTGTTAAAACTGTCCAAACATGGTCGCCAGTGATTTACATTTCAAAATACACGCATTAATAAAACTTGCTTTAAAGCTATTCGTCTCAGCTAATTTTCCTTGCGATATTCGTTTTCAGCATACCTGAACAAACTGAGGGTTGTCCCCTTTCATATGCTGCCTGTTCAAACATGGTCGCCAGTGATTTACATTTCAAAATACACGCATTAATAAAACTAGCTCCAAAACTATTTGTCTCTTGTCTCTGAACGTTCTGGACTAATTCGTTTGGCTATCCGTATAGAACATCACCAACATGACCTCCCACAACACAAAGGTCAGCCTAGTCGCCGCAATCTCCCAAGTATTAACTGAGCTTTCACCACCGCTTGTTTAAAAAGCATGCTCTCACTTTTGAGCCCGTATCGAGGCGGTGATTGAGGCTGAAGGTGGCTACATTGGATGCAAACTCTACGACATAGTCAAGTTACCTGAATTCATTTTTTTTTTCAGTAAACCTTTTAAAATAAGCTGTAGTGTTGTTTCTTTGTGGCGTGTATTTGGTTTCAAAGGGTTCAATTCAACACGTATCGTATTTAATTTATTTATATATATATATATATATATATATATATATATATAATGACTGGGTCTTAAGGAAAACAAACGTTGAAACTTGTTTGTAATAATGAAAATGATGTTATCTTCCATCTTATTCAAGAGAAACAGAGAGAGACTACGCTATACTTCTTTCTTCTTCTGACTCACCCACAGGAAAAACAGAGGATGCCTTTAACGAAGTATAAAGAAAGACGGCAGTGGTGCAACTTCGTCGGATAAAGTATAAGTGGTGAACTGCGTTGTCCGCTGAAATATTTTCTCTGTAAAGAAGCAAAGGCTTTCTATAGCAACATCAAACAAGCATATAGAACAAGAATCTTCATCTATATTTCCTTTAAAATCTAAAGATGGCTCTGTTTTTGCCAAGGCTACAGATAAGGAAGAATATTGTTTTTGCTAATACATCCTTTATATATGTCCATAATGTGAAATGTCTGACCCACTCTTTATATATGTCCATAATGTGGAATGGCTGACCCACTCAAATAAGACAGATGATGAGGGAAGGTTCTGTTCTGATTTTGCGATTGCCTATGACCTCACTCAGATTGTTCACGCACCCACCCGTGTGCCTGATACTACTGGTCAGTATGCAAGCCTTCTAGACCTTTTTCTCACAACTTCCCCTGAGCTATGTTCATGTTCCGTTCTATCTCCCCTGGGATCCTTCGACCACTACGTTGTATCAGTTAAGATAAAAATGAAATGTAATAAATTTTTAAACGTACCGTACTATATATCGATACTCTATGGCTGACTTGGATAGCTTTCGTACATTCATATGTGATCTACCTCTGCATTCCATGTTTAAAAAGGAGATGTCCTTCATAATATCAGACCTGACGGAATGGTTAATTATAGGTATAGACCGATTCATACCATCTAAAAACTTCCAACAAAAACCTAATAGCCAGCTATGGTTCTCTCCAGAATGTGCTGCTGCCATTGCGCATAGAAATCACTTTTTCCATTGCTACCAACGTAATAGATGTACTAAAGCTGCCTTCAGGACTACCAGCAACCACTGTAAAAGAATAATAAAAAATGCAAAAGAAAGCTATATACTCAGTCCGTTAAATCCAAAGTAGCTGAGCAGCGGCTTGGTTCCCACCAGTTTTGGCAAATTGCAAACAGGATCCTGAACAGAAGCGTGCGTTCCATCCCAACCATCATCAATGGACCTGAGGTCATCTCGTCAGCATCAGACAAGGCCAAACTATTTGCCAAGAACTTTGCAGCTAATTCTAACCTATGTGACGAAGACCATCAACTCTCCGTATTTCCTCCTATAACACATCACACGCTATGCAACATACAAATATCTGTGCGTGGGGTTGCCAAGCTAATCAAGAACCTTGATTCCAGTAAAGCAACTGGCCCAGACGGCATTCTAATTATAGTGTTGAAAAAGCTTCAACCAGAACGTACCCCCCATACTTACAAAACTGTTTAAGCTTTACCTTAAGGAGAAATGCTTTCCAACACCTTGGAATACCTCGTCAGTATGCCCTGTATTTAAGAATTCAGGTGATAAGTCATCTCCCTCTCAGTACAGACCAATAAGTCTCCTGTGTGTCATGAGTAAGCTTCTGGAATCCATATTAAATAAAGAAGTGGTCAACCACCTCAGCAGAAATAACTTTCTTAGTGACATGCAATATGGTTCCCGTTCTGCTAGATCTACAGCAGATGTGCTAACGGTTATATCTCATAGGATTAGTGAATCTCTTGAAAAGGCTTCCTTTCTAGGGGCATTGCTCTTGACATATCAAAGGCCTTTGATAGAGTATGGCATAAGGGCGTACTTCACAATATTTCCAGCTACGGTATTACTGGAAAGGTTTTCTCAATCATTAAATCATTTCTCTCTGATAGGCTAATAAGAGTAGTGGTTGATGGGCAGAAATCAGAGGCCCACAGTATTAATGCTGGAGTCCCCCAGGGGTCCATCCTAGGCCAAACTCTCTTCCTGATCTACATCAATGATCTCCCAAAACACATACTTAAATCATTCGTAGTCATCTATGCTGATGGCACGACCATCTATGGCAACACATCAAAGGCCGTAAATGACAAAGTTCTCTCTGATTCTCTCTCTTCTGATCTTGAGCGCGTGGTACAATGGGGGAAGAGGTGGCTGGTCACTTTTAATGCATCCAAAACCGAGCTTCTATCTTTGCATCATCAACGCTCTGATCCTCATCTAGCATCAATTGAAATGGATGGCTCTCGTCTTGGGGAGGCTTCATGTTTTGACAAGCTTCTGGGGTTGACCTTTACTCCTGATCTGAAATGGAACACGTACATCAAATTTGTTGCCAGGGACGCTGGGAAAATGGTGGGATCCTTCTACCGCTCCAGAAGATATCTCACTACTGATGCAATTCTCTATCCGTATAAAAGCCAAGTACATCCAAAGATTGAGTACTGCTGCCACATTTGGGCAGGAGCTGCTAAAAACAGCATATCCTGCCTTGGCAGAGTACAAAATAGACTTCGTGGTTTAGTGGGGGATGCCTTTTCTCTTCCCTGCAACCTCTCTCCCACAGAAGAGACGTTGCGAGCCTGTCTTTGTTTTATCGTTATTTCCATGGCAGGTGCTCGTCTGAACTCCAATCCTTCGTCCCCCTCTCGCCAAGCTTTCACGAGAAATACCCGTCTGGCTGAAACTACTGTCAATAATTTCCCCCACTCTTTATCTGTGCCTAAATCCAAACGTAGATTCCATGAGCAAAGCTTCTTTCGTAGAACTGCACGCCAGTGGAACTCTCTGCCGCTTGCCTGTTTCCCACCTGACTACAACTTGGACGTCTTCAAGTCCAACATAAACGAACTCCTGACAAACCGCCCCCTTAAGTAAGATACTCTTTCAAATCCCCGAATACTAATGATTACTACAATACTATCTCACTGATTACTGTACGCGCAATAACCCGTATCCCTGAGTGGTCTTCAGGCCTTGATAAATGGTTACCCCCATGTAAAAAAAAAAAATTAAACAGTAATTTCAATATTATTGAAGAAATGGTGGTTATCTACATCCTTAATGAGAAGTTAATACTTGAAAAGCACCAGGTTTTAATGGGACACCAATAAAGCGGTTGCATTTTGTCAGTGAAAATATTTATAAAGCAATGCCTCGTCTAAATCTTGCCGATAGTAATTTAACTTAATGCTAAGACAAAGAGAAAGAATATAAGTTAAAATATGGTGATTGAAGGTAAGATGCTGACAAATATTCAGTTTTATCAACTGCGTGTGCCTATACTCTGTGTATCGCTTTATTGCAGATCAATATTTTTTTAATTTGGAAATGGCTATGACACGCAGAGAATTTAAATTTGCTTTAACACTGAAAGAGCATAACAAGGTGCCCTATTTCCCGTATTCTTGTTGAATTTGAACAAATACTTTGAAAGTTCTGCTAATTTTTTCTATTTTCTGGTAATTTTAACTGTGTATCACTTTATTTCAACTGTCTAAAAGTGTATATTTTCGTTAATAAAACAATATTTTAACTTTATATTTCTACTATATGAAATAAAGGAGATATTTAGTAACAATATAAACCAAAAACAAGAACGAATTTAAATCACTCTGAATGCCTCTTGTCAACTGATGATGTCAATCGGCGGATTTGAGATTATGTGATGCTGTAGGAAACTTCCAAAATCTTCCTACAAAGTTCACCCTTTCGGCGAAAACTAAACACTTCCTTCGTAAACTTTCATATTTATTCGTTACCAGAGCTGCTAAATCCGGTTTATATTTGGGGAACAAGGTGGCCATGTCATCAAATTTTCGCCACTAAGGCCTTTTTTTTTTTTTTTTACAAGGGTGTCACCACTTATCAAGGCCGAGAGGCCACTCGAGGATAAGGGTTAATAGGTATACATTAGTCATTGTGATTTTAGTATAGTAAACAGTGGGAATTTTGAAACTTGGATAACTTAGGGGGACGATTCAATTAGAACTTGTTCACATTGGACTTTTTCTTTTTTTTTCCATAGGTATAAACTCATTATCAAGGCCAAGAGGCCACTCAAGGATAAGGGTTAAAGAGTGTACAGTAGAAATTGGACAATATGATAATCATTAGTAATGAAAATTTGGTAAATTTGATAACTTATATGGAACGGCTCATCAAGAACTTATTTACGTTAGACTTGAAGACAACCATATTGTAGTCAGCCGGAAAGCAGGAAAACGGAAGACAATTCCACAGGCGTGCAGTTCTAATAAAAAAGCTTTGTTCATGGAATCTACGTTTAGGTTTAGGCACAGATAAAAAGGCCTAAGGAGTTATGGTAAGATGTTGTAACCTTGACTGAGTGCGATGGCGCATTGTCGTGTATAAAATGTAATTTCCGGTGACGCACCAATGGAAGGTCCTCAAGCCATGGTGATAAATGCTCATTAAAAAATAAAATATGAGACTTGATTGACACTCGAAATGGTCTAATTACTTCGTCGCAGATTATTCCAGCCCTGCAATATGGCTAAAATTCAGTCTGGGTTTACAAATAGTCTTAACATACTTTTCTCCGCTCTCCAATTAAAAATGTAAAGATGGCAAGGTATCGTTGTACCAATTTTTTATGGAACTGATGTTTTCGACGCCAGCTGTTGTGATAAATCCCGAGTATTCTTGGAAAATTTGGATGTCCTCTCCCTTTTGTGGAAACGTTGGGGAAGTTGCATATGAAGGCCCGATTAAACCACAACAACCTTGACACTTCAAAAGCATGTGGACCCGATCTCATCCCAGCTGTGCTATTAAAAAAAGTACTCAGCCGAAGTAGCTCCAGTTCTCTCTAAACTCAACAACAAATTCCTAAATGAATCTTGCTTTCCGGGCTGTTAGAAAACTGCTTCTGTGGTGCCAGTATTTAAGAATTCTGGCGAAAGAACTGACCCATCAAATTATCGCTCCATTAGCCTCCTCCCACTTTTCGCCAAAATATTTAAGACCATAATTAACCATGCTCTAGTCTATCACCTTACAGATGCTAAACTTCTGACTGACCAACAGTATGAATTTAGACAAGGCCGTTCCACAGCAGACATCCTCACTGTAATCTCTGAACGTATATACCATTCACTAGACTAAGCGGGGGAAGGCAGAGCGGAAACTCTTGATATATCTAAGGCTTTTGAGAGGGTATGGCATGAGGGTCTCTTCAGGAAAATTAGATCGTACGGTATCACTGGTAGAATACTTAACATAGTTCAATCCTTCTTAGATAAGAGAAAAATCCAGGTTGTCCTCGACGGTCGAACATCTAAACAGTGTAATATAAATGCGGGAGTGCCTCAGGGGTCTATCCTTGGACCTCTATTGTTCCTGATGTTTATAAATAACCTCCCCGACAAAATTGCCTCTGGGATGGGTATGTATGCTGATGACGCCACACTCTATAACAGGCATGACAGGAAAACAAATGAACACATATCTAACGAAATGGCAAAAACACTAGAGGATGACCTCCAATCTGTAGTGGAATGGGGACAAAAATGGATGGTCACATTCAATGCTGCCAAGACTGAACTAGTTTACTTCAATAATTACAAGAAACCTTCTCTGCCACCAATAGCAATGGCCAGTGACTCTTTCTCTGAGAGTACATCTTTCAAACTCCTTGGCCTAACGTTCACTGGAAACATAAGTTGGAACAATTACATTGAAAGCATTGACAGGGCCGCTGCGAAGAAGGTAGGGTCTCTCTACCGTGCTAGAAAACTACTAACACTCGAAAGTATCCTGTACCTCTATAAGTCCAATATTCGCCCATGTATGGAGTATTACTATCACATTTGGGCTGGTGCATCTGCTACTAGTCTCTCGCTCCTAGACAAGGCTCAAAAGAGAGTCGCAAATCTGATAGGCCCTGAACTGGAATCTAGACTTCAGCCTCTGTCCTATCGACGAAATATTGCATCCCTCTGCTTATTCTATAAGTATTATAATGGTGAATGCTCTGACGAACTGCATACACTTGTGCCCCCACGACGTAGACACCCTCGACAAACACGACAGGAAGCTAAATCCCACCCCCACGCAGTAGAGATCCCTAGATGTAAAAGATATTTCTACTTCAGTAATTTCTTCCCCAGAACCGTTAGACTCTGGAATTCAATTCCAGATCCCTGCTTCCCCAACTGTACTGACATGCAGAAGTTCAAATGTAACGTGAACCGACATCTTGCCCAAATCTCTGCATAGTACCCCAGTAGTTGCTGCCTCTGATAGTAGCCCCCTACACCAAAGTGGCAATTTGCCTTGTTTGGGGTGAAAATATAATAAAAAAAACTTTGCTGATATATTGTTCGAACCAATATTAGTAGACAATGGAGTCAAGCAAGGTGGCATATCAGTAACCACGCTTTTTAAAAAAATTACTTTACTACAATTCTTTTTTATACTTTTAAAGACATTGATGTCGGGGTTTCCTTGCGTTTTCAAGGTTCTATCAGACTATTCAATCGTCGACGTTTGAGTGAAAATTAAAAAACTTTCCTATCATACGTGAGTTGCTGTCTGAAGAAGACGCAGATCTTGTGGCACACTCGTAGGGGAGGAGATGCAGCCTCGGGTTATATGGATAAATTTTCGAAAGCTCGTGTGCAATACGGGCGGAAGTTGAAGGTTTATGATACTTTTAAATATTTTGGTATTTTGCTGAGTAGATATCGAACGTTAGATTCTGAAATAACTCACAGATTAGTTCTGCTTTCGGAAGGTTTGAGAAACGTGTCCAGTCGATTGGGGATATTAAGAAAACCAAAGAAGCATGTGTCTTGCCTTGTCTACTGGATGCATCAGAAACATCGACTATATATCAAAAGCATTTTAAAGTTCTAGAAAAGAGTCATCCAAAGTGCATACGTAAATACCGAACATAAGTTAGAAGCCCTTTACACCTGAGACTGTCATCCTTAAGCATTCCAACAATTAAAATCAATCATTAAAGATCAAATTCGTTGAACTGGGCACTTAGTGAGCATGAGAGATGGAATAATATAAAAACAGCTGCATTATGGTGAGCTTTCCATCGAAAAGAGACATTGGTACACACTTTAAACAAGGTTTAAGAGTGCACAGAGTAATACCCTGACGTTGATGGGCATTTAATGTGAATAGCTGAAAAATTCAAACTTTTGATTGATACAAGTGGTGCTAAGTAACAATTGAAATATGCAGAAAGTTTGATAAGAAGCATGTTAAGAATGCGCTCTCACAAAGCAAGATGAATCTGCAGTTCCTGCTGACTTTCAACAAGAACTGAATGTGCAAATTTTGGCAGATTTAATCTGTTTAAAGCTGGCATTGTGGCGCACGTGAAGTCACACCAGCTAAGACTCGACCAATACTTTTATGAGAATATGCTGCCGCCCAGATCGCACAGGTATTGTGGTGCTATTTGATTGGTCTGTAAATGTGACGTATAGACAGTAAAAGGAACATATAGTCTCTCTATAAGCACTACCAAATACTGGCAAGTTCCCCAACCACATCTGGAAAAGATTATGCAAGAATATAATTGGACTGAAGAGTCATCTACGTGCACATGGGCACCCAACATCAACCTGAGGAGATGGCAAGCTTCTGTCAAGGATTGGTAATCATATATACAGGGTAGAACGATAAAGTTGTCGCCCTAAATACAACAATACAGCGTTATCGACAAAAAAATCAATTCAGGTAATTTGATTATGTAGTAGAGCTAACATCAATTCAATGTAACCGCCGTGTCGATACGGGTCCGGAACTGGAAGCAACCTTTTCCATATAGCGCCAGTGGAAGCTTGGCGAATACGCAGCGGATGGCGGCGATCAAGCTGGTTTTGGTGTTGCGGGAGGTTATGTTGGTGATGTTCTCCACATATGACCAAATGAAGTATTTCAGCGGGATCAGGTCTGGGAAAGAGGTGGGAGCAGGAACAAAAGGATACAAAGTTGTAGCACAAAGTCCTACTTCCACACACAGGGTTTGCCAGCGGCAACTTCATGGCACCGGGGGATCACCAGACTTTTAGCACATCCAGGTACACTTTGGTGTTGACTTTTAAGCCGACTTCAAAAATGTGAGGTGGCTTGATGTTGCCCTCATTTTAAATAACAGTAAAGTTTGTTTTCAACATCCTGTGTACGTCCCTTTTATTAGTGGCAATCCAGCGATGCATTTTGAGGGTGCTCGCAATTGTCATGTTTTATCGTGCCACCCTGTATATATGCGTGTATGTATATACCAAATGATTTTGAAGAGTTCGGATTAATATTTATTTATTCGTTGTATCTAGCGGTTGTATTTTGAAATGTTTGAACTGTGCGTAGGCAACGCGAGAATAACGTCAAGGATGAGAGTTCATATAGAAACGTTGTTTTAATTTGACGTTATTATCGCGTTGCCTACGCACAGTTCAAACATTTCAAAATACAACTACTAGAAACAAGGCGCGGCTCTTTATAAACAGACATCTTTCTCCAAATTTATAACATGGCAAGGAAGAAGAAAAAAACAACAGAAACAAAACAACATACTGAAGATGGAGTATACCTCTGAAATATATTTGTGATAAAATTCAAACTAATAAAATATTTGTTTATTTCCCTAATATTACGTTGTGATTTTGGCTTTCAAGCGCACTTGAGGTCCTGGATATGACCTTAAACTATATCCAGTGGTGAGGCCCCAGCTTGTGGGCTTTGGGGAGTGTGGAGCCACCCTTTAATTGTCATTGTACCCAGGTTCACTCTGACCCGGAGTGGTAGTACCTGTTAGGGTCCCAACTATGGGTTAAATAGAAACCGACGTGAAAACAACAAATATATTCTATTAAAAAAAATTTCTTCATAATCTTTGGATTCGGCATTAAATAACCTGAAAAGGGTTGAGATGCCGTAAAACAAAAACAACCAACCAACCAAGCGCACTTGATGCGTATTTTATTTTATTCAAATTAAAACAACGTCTCTATATGAACTCTCATCCTTGATATATATATGTGTGTGTGTGTGTGTGTGTGTGTGTGTGTGTGTGCGTGTGTATATATATTAATATATATATATATATATATATATATATATATATAAATTTAAAGGAGATTAGAATAATACTCTAAAGAGCTAAGTGTATTTTAATGTAATAGTGCAATTACTAGTTTAATTAAAATACAGGAAATGCTCGTTGTAATTTAGATATATAATAAGCTCGATAGTTAAATGTCCTAGAGCTAATTCAATATTAAGTAATATGATTTATAATTTTAAAATTAAAAAAAAAATTTTTTAATTTAAAAATCAAATTTTAATTAAATTAAAAATCAGTTTCATAAGAAGGAACAACAACAAAGTCAATTATCCGTACGATCGTTTCGGAAATCCGTGCTTTTTATTTGTGGTATACATGAAGTCACGTAGCACAATTATACATAGTTTTTTTGGTAAGCACAGTCTCCTCATCAGCAAATTTAGGAGGATTTCTATTGAATTTAAAAGACACCAAAAATAAACCAATTCAAATTTATTTTTGGTGTCTTTTAAATTCAATAGAAATCCTCCTGACTTCATGTATACCACAAATAAAAAGCACGGATTTCCGAAACGATCGTACAGATAATTGACTTTGTTGTTGTTCCTTCTTATGAAACTGATTTTTAATTTAATTAAAATTTGATTTTTAAATTCAAAAATTTTTTTCAAATTTTTAAATTATAAATCACATTACTTAATATATATATATATATATATATATATATATATATATATATATATATATGTATATATATATATATATATACATATATGAAGCACTTGTCTGTTTTACTGTTACCATTGTGAGACAAAATTGAATCATGACTCAGATATGGCGCACTTTACACAAATGTATGTGTATGTTTCAATAACAGAATTATTTGGATGCTCCCTCAGCCTACGAAGGGAGTTCGCGCCTAAATGCGTCGAATTTGTATACGCAATGACGCGATCAATTATGATTGGACATGTCAACGCTTCCTCGCACGCATCACGACTTAAGCATTCCGCTACACATATTTTCGTATACTTGTGAACAATGTGTGCTGTTGTTTTCTTTTTTATGTTTCTGTTTTGTTTCCATGAATAGAAGCTTTGGCGTTCAACGTGGGCACAGGAAATCGGTAGAAGGTCACGTGGAAGATGAAAATCGGAGTAAGAGGCAAGAAACAAATGACATGTGCGCAAAGATGCATTTATGCGATAATATTGATCGATTGTGGAAAGTGTAATTTGTTTACACCATTGTCGTGATATCTTTCTCTCTCACGTTACACTTCCCTCACTCTCTCTCTCTTTCTCTCTCTCTCTCTCTCTCTCTCTCTCTCTATCTCTCTATCTCTATCTCTCTATCTCTCTCTCTCTTTCTCAATATATATCAGTAAAACTCCTTTAATTTGAACTTCCTCTAAAGTTGGACTTCCTCTCATTTGGACTTCCTCTCATTTGAACTTCTTCTAAACCCGGACTTTCTCTAATCACAAAGAAGCTACACAACCAAGAAATTATAGATTTTCGTGATCGCTCCCATTCTCTTGACCTTAATTTAAATAATTAAGAATACTCTGATGAAGCAGTATCATGGGATGATGCAGAAAAGTCTATGGAGACGGTTATAAAATTTCTAGAAAAAAGTCCTTATTTAAGTGACAACTATGTTTTGCAAGCAATGACACTCCGAAGAGATATAATCATAAAGAAGCTACAGAACCAAGAAATTGTAGATTTTCGCGATCGCTTACGTAATACAATGGCAGCGCCGGAGAGCTCAATCGATGAAAATAGAAACTGCAATGAGACTCATTCAATTAATAAATTAAAAAAAAACTGTATTTTACATAAATATATGATTTCTGTAGATGATAACTTAGGTAATAAATACTTAACAAGTAAGAGTAGATTTAATTTATTTTCAATGTTTTTTTTTCCTGGTAATAATATTTAACAATTCCTACTTGCAATATATCATAAACTCAACTTAATATATACTTAAAGTATCATATAGCAATGAATTTGATTCACTATTTCTTAATTCTTAGAAAATTAAAGTAAACTGTAGCACATTTTTTATCACGAAACTTGAACAGCATCCTCTAATTTAAATGAAGCAGATGTTCAAATTATAGGAGTTATGATGTATGTTTAAGTAGCAGTTTTAGTCAGTTAAAGTTGTTTTAAAGCTTCACCGTTCACTCATTTTTCGACCAAATTTCAAAAATTAATAAGAGTGTATAGATCACCTTCTCAGCTATATTGTGAAAAAAGAATTTTCGATTTTCGTTCAGTAAAACAAAAGTTATGATGAATTTACTGGTGTTCAAAATCGTAAAAAACCGTAAGGACGTGTGCGAGGTTTTTATGACTAGTTTCCATAGCAACCACGTCGCTAAAGCGAATACTGTTGCTACTAATTCACCACTCTGGCAACAAGAGAAGTAGCAAGTGAAACAGAGAGAATGAAAAATCAAAGGGAGATGATTGGGGGGATTTTATTGAAAGCAGACGAGTGCCGTATATTTTTATTGCATATGTGCATGTTATGTTTATGGGGGCAAAAAAATAAGGCTGCAATTAAACAAAGAACAAGTGCATTTACTGGAAGCCTGAATGATCATGGATTAAAAGTCAAATATGAACAATTAAAATTATAGAAGAATAAAAGGCCAATCAAATGAGGTATAGTTTATTTAAACAGTTACATTAAATTTAGCTAAAATTTGCAGTGCAGATTTCTTTTCCGCCTGTATATATATATATATATATATATATATATATATATCTGTGAATCCATTAGCATGAAACGTACCATTCGGCAAAAGCAAACCGTGGCAAGAATATAGTTAAAATTAACATTAATTTTTAGTATTTTTTTTAATTAATATAAGAAATATCTATTTTTCACTAGTGTATTTTATTGTAAAATCGATCTTGACTTTATAGCAGGTGCTTATACACTTTTTTTAATTGATTCTGTATTTAGGTGTTCCAAACGATATAACCAATAGAAATATTGAGGTTTTTTATTTATTTATTAATTTATTTATTTATTTATTTATTTTGCAGCGGTTTAAACTGATACGAAATTGCAAATTAACAAATAAAACAACATAGTTTTGTGATGAGTTTTAATAAGTGATTTAATTGCGGGATTTTATTTCAAAACATACTCAATTCAGTTTAATAATGGGAACCCTTTAAATAACTCGCCTATTGCGATTAATGCTCAAATCCGTATTAAAAAGAAAAACATTACATCAACAAAAGTCAAGTACGTGTATTTTTTATACAATTAGCTCTTTCTCACTTTTTATTAAATTCGTTCATACAATTTTCCCTTTCCTTCTTGTTTCAATGTTTAATTAATGATATTTTTACAGAATCAATTCGCACTTTAATTCGGACCATTTCTTTGTTTTTATTCTTCGGCCATCTTCAAAGATGCTCCCTTTTTCACTGCCTCCCTTCGACTAAAAGCGCGTTTTTATCTACATTGTGGGGTACGCGTTCAAACTGTCAAACTATAAAAATCATTATGATTTATTTTTTCGATTTTCTTATAAAAATAACATAAAGACAACAATAAGATATGAGTTTTAATCGTATAAATATGAGTAGATAAAAATATATAAACATTTAAAAAATTATTTTAGTCCTTTTTAATTAATAGAATTTTAAAAAAACATATCTTTTGCTTATTATGATCTAGGAAGTTAAAAAGATTTCACAGAAAAACTCAGTTTCATTATCTATTTATAAATCATCCAATCAAATTGCTTCGAAATTATGTGACGTCACACGTGTTTACCTGACCTGTTTTTACTTGTATTTTTTTTTTCAGCAATTCAACCTGTCAAACTTGTACCTATTTGCATTGCCTCCCCACGGGACAGAGTTAGACACCAGGGTCGTTTTTTAATGTGGAGAAAAGGAACAAAAAATAAAATTTGTCTCAGTCGTGAAAGATTTCTCTTCCACTAACAGAGAACAAGAAATTGAATTTTAGCATCTGAAGAACAGATACTACACTTTGATCTTGAACCAAAGGCATAATCCATTTAAGACGACAACCCGTAAGTAAAACCTTATTTCAAAACATCACATGCATTTTTAGGATTGTATTTTTTTATTAATAAATTAATATCGATTTTTTTTTTTCACGAGTGTATTTTTTTTTTATTTGTAAAAGTGATCCGGACTTTATAGCCGGTGCATATTAAAAATTTAAAAAAAAATGTTTGTTTCTGTATTTGAAACGATATCACCGATACTAATCCGGAGTTTTTATTTTTATTTTTTTGTTTGTTTGTTTTGTTTTGTTTTTTTTTAGCTGCTGTTTATCCTCAAATTGATGGGAACTTCTGCCAATTATTAAAAAACAGTTTGACTGTTTTATGATTTTGGAGAAGTGATTTAAATTCGGCATTTTATTTCGAAATAAAACATTTAATTGTTTATTTACCAGTATAGTTTATGAAATGAATTCCCTCTTTAATTCGGTATTTACATTTTTTTTTTTTTGTTTTTCCTCCGATCTCTTTCAGACAAAACGGTGCAGTTTCATCTACGTCGTAAGGTTTGTGTTCGAACCTGACAATAAAAGAAAAATACGTAAAAGAAAATCGTTGCGACGCGTTGCTTAAATAACTCTACCTTCCCATGAGGTATCGCTAATTACCCCCTTTTTTTTGCTCAGCATACACCTCCAAACACCCGGGCAACGCCGGGCACCCATGCTAGTATATATATATATATATATATATATATATATATATATATATATATATATATATATATATATATATATATATATATATAACTACTTCATTTACTCACACAAATTTAATATACGAAAGTATAGATTTATGCGTAAACTTTAAGTATTTACTTCAAAAGTGCTCAATACGTAGGTAGAGCTAGTTAGTAATTTATAAAATATATATGGCGATTAAGCTACACTGAATATTCTGCGTTTCATCCACTGTAGGATTCGTGAGGCTTATGCGAATATTCAGTTTAGCTTAATCGTCATATATATTTTATATATATATATATATATATATATATATATATATATATATATATATATATATATATATGGGATGGGGCGTCTGCTACTAATTTCTCCCTCCTGGATAGGATTCAAAAGAGAATCGCCAACCTGATAGCTCCTGAACTGTCATCTAAGCTTAAGCTATTGTTGTCATATTTGTGTGGTGTATCTGCTACTAGTCTCTCACTCCTACATAAGGTTCAAAAGAGAGTCGCCAACCTAATAGGCCCTGAACTGTCATCTAAGCATCAGCCTCTGTCCCATCTACGAAATGTTTCATCCCTCTGCTTGTTCTACAAGTATTTTAATGGCGAATGCTCTGAGTAACTACAAGCACTGGTACTCCCTCGACGTAAATACCTCCGTCAAACCCGACAAGCAGTTAAATCACACCCCTACACAGTAGAGATCCCTAGGTGTAAGAAAACCTTCTCCTCCAATAGTTTCTTCCCCGGAATTGCTTTCCCAATGTACTGACATTCAGAAGTTCAAATGTAGTTTGTGAACATGCAGGTCATCTCCCTTCATAATGTCCCTACAATTTATAGTAGCCCCCTACATCAAAGTGGCACTGTGACTTGTTTGGGGTGAAAGTTAAAAAAACAAAAACAAAACTTGATTTAAATGAACGAAAACATGTATTTTCCACTTATTGGTTTCAAATAAGTTAAAGATTTCACGGAAAGCCCCAGTACTATTTATAAATCAACCAATCAAATTGCTTCAAAATTGTCTGACGTCACACCTTTTTTCACTAACTTTGTTTCACTTTTAGCAACTTTTCCAGCAATTCAACAACTCAAACGTTTTTCTTCTTGAAGTTAAAAAAAACATTTACAAAAGATAAATTGTAAGTAAAATCTTATTTCCAAATATTACATTATTTTTTAAATTATATTTTTTTCACAATAGAAACAATATTGATTCATCTTTTTGTATCTTTTGTTTTAATATGGAAAGAAAAAAATACGGTTCAAAATTGAGGTCATTTCGTTTTTTGTCGATATATTTACTTTTTTTTTTAGTTTTTGGTTTGTTTGTTTTTTTTTACATTTTCTTTCATTTTATTTTTCCAAAAGGAAAGGAGGACGATTATAATAAAAGAAATTAACCCCCTTTTTTACGATAATATTTTATTGTAAAATGGTTCCAGACTTAAATATATATATATATATATATATATATATATATATATATATATATATATATATATTATACACCATTGTTTAAATGCTATTTGTTTTTACTTTCTTTCCAACTCAATAGTCACCGTTTAAAATGACGACTTAAAAAGTTTTGGGGAATGCTGAAAACGAATATCACATTTAAATTTTGAGGCAGATCAGCAGTTTTTTAGATATTAAGATTATATACAATGTAATCCATTGTGTTTTCACTGGTGGCCATGTGTCTTCCCAACTGAACTAGTACTAATGTGTGCATGCGTGTTATGAAACACCTCCCCCTCCCTATGTTAAGAATGGCGAATGTCACTTACATTTATTAAGTCCTACATCGGATAAAATGTCAATATATCTAGAAAACTGCCCCGAATTTGAATGTGATATTCGTTTTCAGCATACTTGAAAATCCATAAAAGTCGCCAATTAAAGGTGAGTGTTAAGTTGGAAAGAAAGTAAAAAATAACCTTTGGAATTCACTTTACTTGAATCTTTTGTTTTTTTTTTCATCTGGATAAAATATAAGATGAAATTCCTAAGTTTGTTTAGGTCCTTATATGCACTTATGTTACCGTACTAATTTTCAGGTTAAATTTAAGTTTATGATATGTTTCTATTTTATTAAATTGCTAGGTGAAAGTACAGAATAATTACAAAACGCCCTCCGTGTTAAGAATGTTTTTTTAAATAATAACTTGGGGGGGGGGATCGTCAGGGGTGGGGTAGTTACAAATCGGTTTCAATTCCAAACTTCTGCTAAAGAATAAAAATAAGGACGTCGTGGTTTAAATTATTTTTTAGAAGTCATTTAATTTCGGAATTTGTTTCTCTCTCTCTCTCTCTCTCTCTCTCTCTCACTCTCTCTCTCTCTCTCCCTCCGTATATATATATATATATATATATATATATATATATATATATATATATAAGACGAAATAAAGACGAAACGTTGATGAACACATAATACGATTTGTTCCTTTTTATTTCTCTATTTTGTGGGAATACTATTATTTTCATCATATATATATATAGTCACCGCGTATATATACTTTCACTTAAATTGTTGTATATGGACCATTTCGATTAATACCCAATATATATATATATATATATATATATATATATATATATATATATATATATATATATATATATATATAAATTAAAATACTTCAGCAAAGGTCAAGTACGTGTCGCTATTTCAAGCAATTCGTTCATACACAGATATTTTCTTCCTTCCTTTTTTTTTATCTTTAGCGTTTAATAGGAATATTTTTATAGTATACTCCTGTCTCTTGTTTGGATCGTTTACGTTTTTTTTTTGTTTTCCATTCACCTTTTTCTGATATTTTCTTTGTCATTCCCCCCCCCCTCCCCCGTAAAAGTAATCTGGTTTTCATGTACATCGTAAGGTCTGAGTTCGAGTCGGACAACCAGTAAAAAAAATTGCTGCGATTTATTTTTTTGTTTTCCTTTTTTTAGTTTGATAAAATTTACATGATTAAACCAATACAGAAGCTACCTTAAAAACTTGTTTTCAAGGAGTTTTCAAGTGTGCTGAAAACGAATATCGCATTTAAAATTAGGGCTGGCAACTAATTTTCAGGATATTGCAAAAATACTAGTAGTGATATAATGTAGCGACCATATTTGTTTATGATATCGCCACTTGGACGTAAGGGGCTACTATTTGGGGCTTTGTCTAGGAAAGATTTAACAAGATATTTGTTTATGTTACATTTAAACTTCTGCATATCAGTACATCCACGGAAGCAGGAAGCAAGGAGGGAATTCCAAAGTCTAGCTGTTCGAGGGAAGAAACTATTAGAATAGAAAGCTTTCTGGCATTTAAGGACATAACATAAAGAAGCTGACATGTGAACGAGTCGCGCATGCGCAGTCGTGAAACAGTGAAAAACAGATAAATGTCTGATGATACGCAAGTACCAATTTTTCAATCTGGACCTTTCGTAGCCCTTTTTCCCGTCCCCCCGATGAAAACGGATTAGAAAGCTTTCCACATATCTGAACACCCTATATACCAAATTTAAAGTATGTAGATAAAAATTCGTGGAGTATATAGGTTGAGAGGTGTCCTCATATATACACACACGCATTCTCATATTTATAGATTATAAAACTGTATTTTCCGTGAAATCTTTTCAATTTACAAGAAGATAATAAGCGAAAGTGTTTTTTTTCTAAGAGAAATAAGTATTTTTATGTTTAACTTATCTTACAATTAAAACAAAGGTTATATTGTTATTTTCGATGAGTCTTTGTCGTATACATGTAATCGATACGAGGTCATTATATATATATATATATATATATATATATATATTTACTATAATAATTAAATACCTACAGACACTAGTGTTTCATCCTTTCGGGAATCTTCAGTGCAGGGTGTCACGATTGACACCAGTCTACAGATTCGAACTCGGCAACACGAGCCATCCCTGGCTCGATTAGCAAAGACCGTATCCGTTCGGCTACCGTTAACCGTGTGAAATAACGTTGAATTTAAACATTTTAATTTTAAATGTTCTTTACGTCAGGCAGACAGTGATCAAATCGTTATACGATGATCCATGCATAAGAGCTAAATTCACCGATTTAATTCAACTGAAGTGTTCAACGATAAGAAACGAGTTTCTTAAAGGGGCTGTTATGATTATTTTTTTACTATAAAAATAATAATAATAATAATAATATATATATATATATTATACATATATATATATATATATATATTACTATAATATATATATATATTTTTACTATAATATGCATATATATTACTATAATAATAATATAATATATATTATAATAATAATATGTATATATATTTTTATTATTATAATATGTACATATATATATATATATATATATATATATATATTACTCATGTTCACGAGTTCTGGATATGACCTTAAACTATATCCGATGGTGAGGTCCCAGCTTGTGGGCTTTGGGGAGTGTGTAGCCACCTCTTAATTGCCATTGCTCCCAGGTCCACTCTGATCCGGAGTGGTAGTATCTATTAGGGTCCCAACTATGGATTAAATAGAAACTGATTTGAAAAAAGAAAACAAATATATTCTATTAAAAAATTTTTCTTCCAGATCACTGGATTCATCATTAAATAACCTGAAAAGGGTTGATATGCCGTAAAACAAAAACAACCAACCACAACAACAATCACCCCTTAAAAAACATATCGCCACTTGGACATAAGCGGCTACTATTTGGGGCCATGTTTAGGAAAGATTAACAAAATATTTGTTTACGTTACATTTAAACTTCTGCATAGCAGTACAGCCACGGAAGCAGGCAGCAGGAAGGGAATTCCAAAATCTAGCTGTTCGAGGGAAGAAATTATCAGAATACAAAGCTTTCTGAAATTTAGGGACATCAACAGTGAAGGGGTGAGATTTTGTTGCTAGTTATGTGTCTTAGCTTTCAGTCAACAATTTTCCTGGAGATGTCATCTGTTTTCATCAGTGCCATCTTTTGTATCATGTCAATATCCTATTTGATTAGAATTGCTTATAGTCTTTTCTATTGTTTTAGAAATTGTTTCGAATACTTGTTGACATGATTATAGTTTGCTATATGTTCCATATATTCTTAAGCTTTCTGTAATTGCTGTGTGTGTTTTTTCATGTCACACAGGGATGACACAGTCTACTATTTTGTAAGCTTTTGAGTTGTTGACTATAAAACCAAATGAGAAAATATTTAGCTGCTATGTAATTTCTTAATTAAATTGATATGTGGTAATGCTTAATTGAATAACTTTTACTATTTCTAGGAATTATTAAAAAGGGGAACAACTCTGTCTAAGCTGTTTATACTTGAATAATTTTGCGACATGATTAATACAATTTGACTGCTGTATAATGGAGTAATTAAACGACAAATAAATCTAATTAATCTATTATGGGATTTCTATCCGTCTTGTTTTCCTTGGGTTCGTGTGATGTTCTTTCTGTTTTATTCTTTTTCAACTTACCTGTGATTGGTCAGCATCACCTGGTTATGTGAGTTAGACTCAACGATTATCCTGAAGAATTCAGTTGTTTTCATTAGTGTATGGTGTCAGTCTTTCCTTTGATCAGAATTTCTTCTAGTTTTGGGGGGGGTTTCATAGTTTTTGAAACTCACAGTATTAATGCGGGTGTCCCTCAGGGGTCCATCCTGGGCCCAACTCTTTTCCTGATCTACATTAATGATCTTCCAAATCACATCCTTACATCATTTGTAGACATTTATGCTGACGACACTACCATTTATGGTAGCACATCTAAGATAGTAAACGACCAAGTTCTCTCCAATTCGCTCTCCTCTGATCTTGAGCACGTAGTACAATGGGGAAAGGAGTAGCTGGTTACTTTTAATGCATCTAAAACCAAGCTTCTCTTTTTACATCATCAACATTCTGATCCACATCTGGCATCAATTAAAATGAATGGCTCTCGTCTTCAGGAGGCCTCAAGTTTTCTGGGCTTGACCATTACTCCTGATCTTAAATGGAACACGTACATCAAATCTGTTGCCAAGGCCGCTGGAAAAATGGTGGGATCTTTCTATCGATCCGGTAGATATCTCACTGCTGATGCTATTCTCTATCTATATAAGAGCCAGATACGTCCAAGGATGGAATACTGTTGCCACATCTGGGCAGGAGCTGCTAGAAAGGACTTGTCCTGCCTTGATATAGTTCAAAATAGACTTCGTAGCCTCGTAGGAGATGTCCTTTTCTCCTCCTTGCAACCTCTATCTCACAGAAGAGATGTTGCGAGTTTGTCTCTGATGTATCGTTATTTTCATAGAAAGTGTTCGACTGAGCTTCAATCTATGGTCCCCCCTCGCCAAACTTTCACAAGAAACACTCGTCTAGCTGTAAACACTATCAATAATTCCCCCCACTCTTTATCTGTGCCTAAACCTAAACGTAGATTCCATGAACAAAGCTTCTTTCTTAGAACTGCACGCCTGTGGAATTGTCTTCCGTTTTCCTGCTTTCCGGCTGACTACAATATGATTGTGTTCAAGTCTAACGTAAATAAGTTCTTGATGAGCCGTTCCATATGTTATCAAATTTACCAAATTTTCATTACTAATGATTACTATATTGTCCAATTTCTACTGTACACTCTTTAACCCTTATCCTTGAGTGGCCTCTTGGCCTTGATAATGTGGTGATGCCTATGTAAAAAAAACTGTTGAAAATGCTATTCATATTATTGGCATGACTATAGTTTGTTTTCTGTTCCATATACCATTAAGCTCTTTGAATTTGCTTCGTTTTCTGCTGCTTTTATATTCACGTTGGGACAGTGTAATCTACTATATGGCAGGTCTTTTTCTTGTTGAGTTTTAAGCAAATCAAATAAGTGGAATAAATCTTTTTTATTAATTTTTTTTTTTTACTCATATTCACCCCTAATAAGGCATATCGCCACTTGAACATAACAGCAATTTAGGACCATGCTTAGAAAAGATTAACAAGATGTTTATTTACATTACATTTGCATATAAATAAAGTGAGGAAAGCAGGTAAGCAGGAAGGAGATTCTAAATCTAGCTGTTCAAAGGAAGAAACTATTAGAGTAGAAAGCTTTTTGGTATTTAGGGACCTCAACAGTGAAGGGGTGTGATTTTGTTGCTAAGTGGGTTTGTCGAAAATATGTACATCAAGGGGCACAAGTGCAACAAGTTCATCAGATTCCATTAAAATACTTGTAAAAAGGCACATTACAGCGATGGGATAGGAGTTGAAGATTCGTTGACAAAGACTCTTTTGGGGGGGGGCCTATCGAAGAGGGAGAAACGTGGTAGATGCACCAGTTCAGATGTGGCAACAATACTCTATGCATGGGCGAATATCGCCACTTGGACATAACAGCCTACTATTTAGGACCATGCCTAGAAAAGATTAACAATATGTTTATTTACATTACATTTATTTATTTATTTATTCATTTTTACTCACATGCTCTCTGGCACTGAAGGACATCAACAGTGAAGGAGTGAGATTTTGTTGCTAAGCGGGTTTGTCAGAGATATATACGTATATGGGGATACAAGTGAAACGGGTTCATCAGAACACATTCCATTAAAATATTTGTAAAACAGGCACAGTGATGCAACATTGCGGTGATGAGACAGGGGCTGGAGCTTAGTTGATAAAGTGGGACGGATTTGATTGACAACTCTTTTTTGGACTTTATCTAATAGGGAGAGACAAGTGGTAGATGCACCAGCCCAGATGTGGCAACAATACTTTATGCATGGGCGAATGGTGGCTTTGTAGAGGTACAGGTGTAGCAGAAACAAATGGAACTTTTTTCTTTCGCAAGTCAATGCCTCTCCCCTGTGTATTTGGCCACATACTGACCAATCAGGGGTGCAGTGCATTGATCCTTTCTCTCCCCTTAGAAAATCAGACAGCTTCCAGTTTGAAGGAAAAAAACTCTTTCTTATCGAGAGATACGCCAAGCGGATCGGACACTTTTCTTCGCTCTCTCTCCACCTCTGTGTTATTTCATCCAATATCGATAATTCCCACTGGGAATAACTACCGCGATAGCACCAGGTAGCCATATGACGCTTCAGGTCTCCACTCGATTTACAGACCAGAGAGTAAACAGAACATCTGTGCCCTGCAAAGTTTCCCCCATCAAAGAAAGATTGATCTCCATGTGAACGCTTGTGGCTAGCTAGGCCAGCCCTGGATAAAATCATTTTACCACATAAATCACAGGTGTGGTTCTGCATGAAATCCTCCGACAGACCTGATATATCTGACAGATTTTTTTCCTGATATCATGCTTCATTTTTGCATGCTCATATTTTTTCTTCTCAAAACTATCACACAGCCATGATAGACTAAGGAGCGCCACTTTTTACGATCATTGGAAGCACTTTCCCAACTGAACACGTCACTACCAAGAGCTTTAAGATTATCTTTGATATTATCCTTAAAGCGTTTCCTCGGTTTATGTTGTGGACGCTTTCCTTGTGTAATTTCACCATAGAACAGGCGCTTTGGCATTTTATCGTCGTCCATCCTTGTCAGATGTCCAGCCCACCTCATCTGGTTGCGTATAATCAACTTCTCGATACAAGGTATATCAGCCCGCATAAGAACATCCACATCAGATATAAAAGTGGTCCACTTGATGCCCAGAATGTGTCTCAGTAATTTCTGGTGCACTCTCTCCATGACTTTCATGTGTCTACCATAAGTTGTCCAGGCCTCAGAAATGTAAAGCAGGGATGGTAAAATACAAGATTGATAGACACTGATCTTTGTATGAATAGTTATACCCCTGTCAGACCATACTCGCTTCTCTAAGCCACCAAAAGCCTTAGTGGCACGCTGTATCCTATAGTTGACCTCAGCATCCAGGGTTCCATCTCTGGCGAGAGTACTACACAAATACACAAATGTGTCAATCACGGTAAGTCTCTGGTTGTTGACAAAAATATTTTGGTTCCACCGGGTGGAGGTGTGAATATGACTTTAGTCTTCTTAAGACTAATACTAGGCCCAAAAGATGCACAGGCCCCCGAAAACAGATCCCTGCATATCCCTCTCACCATGAGCCACAAGATCAGCGTCATCCGCATAAAGCAATTCACGAACCAGGTGCTGAAAGGTCCTTGTAGAAGCATGAAAACGACGAAGATCAAAGACTCTACCTGTGGTCCTGAAACACAAACAAACACCTAGAGAATATTCCCTAAAGGCATACGATAACAAAGTTGCAAAATAAATTGAAAAAAGTGTAGGTGCTAGGATATCACCCTGTTTCACACCATTGTCAACCAATGTGGGTTCCGACAGGCATCCGTTGAAGTTCAGTCGAGCCTTCATATTAGTGTGGAGCTCCCTGAGTAATCGTAGAAATTGAGGTGGGCATCCCAACTTCCCCAGAATTATCCATAGAGCACTTCTGTTCACCATATCAAAATACGTTGCCAACTGCTTCCAACAAACGTATCCCACGATAACTTCCACAGTCGGTCCTGGGCCCCTTTCCCTTGTACAGTGATATAAGAATTGCATCAACCCAATCCTGATGGACGGGAACACCCCTCTAGACATCAGTGATAAGATGAAGAATTTCATCAACAATTTTATCACCCCCATGTAAGAGGACTTCCACAGGAATACCATCAAGCCCTGGAGCCCTCCCAATGTTAACTTCCTTGATTGCATCTCTAATTTCATTCTCAGATGGGAACACAGACATTTCATGGATAAGCTTCTGTTGTGATAAAAATTAATTGATGACGTCCTCATCAATATTAGAGGGGTTGTCAAAGAGATCAGAATAATGCTCGGTCCAACAAAGGAGAATCTTGTTAGGATCCTTTATAAGGGCAATTCCATCACTTGAGAGTAGGGGAGATGTAGATAGTATTTGAGGACCAAAATCTTTTTTTAAGCAAATGGTACATGCGTTTCAGGTCTTTACAATCAAAAGCCATTTGGATTTGGTTGGCGAGTTTAGCCCACCACTGATTCTTCATTTGAAGGAGTCGCTTTTGGAGAATACCCTTGTTTGCTTTAAGTGACTGTCGGAGGGACTCTCGGCCTCCATGAGAGGCAGACAACATCTTATGGTGCAACTCATTTTTAGCACTTAAGAGTTGAGTAATTTCAGAATCATTATCATCAAACCAATCCTGATGTTTAGATTTGCGGAAGCCAAGAACATCTACACTTATTTCATAGATTCTATTTTTAAAATACGCCCACGACCCATTAAAATCAGCAGAATTGACTACGGATCAAAGCTTTTCACGAGGATGGGTCCAGGTAAACCTATGGACGTCTTTGTGGCTGAAGAAAGTGTTACAGATAGCAAGGTCAAACTGAGTGCATAGATGGAGAAGATGCAGACCATTACTGTTGACCCTACCTACACCAAACCGGCCTAGTGAGTCCCAGGTGTGATGATCCTTGCCAACACTTGCATTTAGACCACCCATGAGTAAGATCTTCTCAGATAAAGGAATAGAGGAAATGGTACGACTGAGATCTCGGTGAAACGCTGTGATGGTGTCTTCATCATGACCCATGGTAGGGGCATACACAGATAAAATTGTCATATACCTACTGTGTGCAAGAGGGAAGCACATCATCATAATTCTGTCACTTACACAGATTGGCTGTTCAATCTTCTTCACTAAATCAGAACGACCTGCAAAGCCAATTTCACCCTCTCGTCTCAGCCTCGATGGCTTTCCTTTCCAAAGGTGTATCCCGAGCCCACTTCCACCAATTGATCCTCACCATTCAATCGTGTTTCAGACAATGCTGCAATATCTATGCTGTACCTAGCAAACTTTTTTGCAACAATAGCTGTCTTACGCTCAGGTCCTTCACTATCCAGGACATCTAGCAAAGTTCTCACATTCCACATAGAAACAGTCAGGTTATTCCTCTCCTGATAAAAT
Source organism: Euprymna scolopes (assembly GCF_053919585.1). Classification (NCBI taxonomy): domain Eukaryota; kingdom Metazoa; phylum Mollusca; class Cephalopoda; order Sepiida; family Sepiolidae; genus Euprymna; species Euprymna scolopes. Next base: position 144,690,740 of record NC_136497.1, on the reverse strand, counting down.
TTTGATTTTCCTTGTTTATTATTTTTCTCCAACTTTATCTTGTTTCTCCTGCAAATATAGAGCAGCCGCCAACTGCAGGAAGCCGACCAGCTAATAAAAGGGTAGGTCACTTTTTCTAGACCCTTCCCAAATTCAAGGGTGAGCAGTGTATCCCTAGAAAAGGCTGTTCAGCCGCCAGATCATCCGCCGAAGTTGCTTCCACCCTGTAAGCGATTTAGTCGACAATGTTAGATAATTTACTGGCCGCCTATGTGCAGATTTGCAGCTATGCACTTCCAGCCCGCTAAGCCTGTGCATGTCGCCACTCACCTATCGCCATAGGACTTTTACTTTCTTTTTTTTTTTTCTCGGCGAAAGATATCTGCACATTAAGATCGCGACACAACATGCTTGTGCTACACATATTGTACCCTCTCGCACCCTACCACTGGTTGCACAGTGACAAACTGAAATAGTGAGATGACTGAGCAGTGGCATAGTGGGCATGTTTTATTATCACAGAGTTTTAACCTCTCCGGCAGCTGGACATATACACACACATACACATAAGCAAGCAAACATGCATATGTATTTATATATCCCTAGTTCTCACAATATAGTAACCCTCCAGAACTTGAGAGGGAGGCTAACAGGTACTACACCTTGCCCAAGGGTGACCTGAAATAATGCAAGGCAGAGGCGTTCATCTCCCTGAGGTAGCAGATTACCCACATACCCAAACACATACATACATACATACATACATGCATTTATATATTGGTAACTAAACATTTTCAACATAAACCGCCCTATCTCTGAATACCCTTTATGTCAAATTTCAAATGTTTAGACCAGAGTAATTTGCTAGACACCGCAGAGCTCACACTTTGACCCCTATTATGACCACTTAACATTTATTATTTTGGGCTCAAATCAAGTTATTAAGTTAGACCCATGTCCAAGGTCCAGAGTCATTGCAGTGAAAAATGTACAGACTCCAAAACTCCAAAACTCGAGTTTCACCCTCATTTGCTCTCTCTCTCTCTCTCTCTCTCTCTCTCTCTCTCTCTATATATATATATATATATATATATATATATATATATATATATATATATATATATATATATATATATATAAAAATGTAAATATTGGTTCGTTCGGAATTAATTGTCTAAAAAACCACTGGACGGATGGCTTCCACGTTTTGGTATAATATGTTTACTATATCAATGTGTGTTTTTATATATTTCTTTTTAATTATAACATTCTACTTAATTTTTCTATGATAAATAGGTGGATTTCTTTTTACCGAGAGGTCATTTTTTTTATTTAGGTACAATTATTTATTACCACTTCCTGTCACGTGACCAGTGTTACAATTTAGCGGTTTTCCTGCTATATCTGGAGATTTCGGTTACAATCTAGCGGGAAATTCTAGAAAATCTGGAGGTATTTGGCACCCACAAAAGCGCTTGAAAATATTCAATGTAAGTAAAAAAAAGTAGCATTTATTTCCTTTGGTAACAATTATTTATTGATTATTTGTTTTGTTTTTCACCTTTTTTTCGACTAACCATTCTTAAATCTCGCTATAAAATCGATTTTTCCATGTACATTTTAGGTGGGGGGGGGGATTCCAACCTCCGAAGTTTGGGTTTGTATTACTGTACACATAGATTCGAAAAAGTTGTCAAAAAACAAATATATAACAAATAAATGTTATCAAAGGCAAGATAAGTTACTTTTCTGCCAAACTGGATATTTAAATTAACCACACGTGGTCTCAAAATGAATGACGACGCTCAAAGTGTATACACATTTTGACTCCTCCCTTTACTTAAAAATTCACCAAAAATCAGGAAATTAACGAATTTTAATGAAAATTGCAGTATTTTTCAAATAATGATCGCAGAATATAATGAACTAATTATTTTTACTTAACTCTTAGTAAAAATGTTTTATTTTGTTTAAACAAAAAATACCTTTACTAAAGTTATGGTTTTCAGTAGTAAATAAAAAACGCAAGAATTTATTTTTGCTTTTTTTAAAGCATCGTAATTTGTAACAATAAAAAATAATTTTTACAGTAACATTACGAAAAACGCCCTAAAGTCCGTATTAATGTATTCGATATAACTCGAAGAAAAATTAATTATCGGATACTATTCAGGAAATTAAAGATTCAATTAGATTCCTATTTCAGTCACCTAAATTATTTAAGGTGAAATGAGTTTAGGAATTTATAGCCAAACCTAAATATATATTATTTTTTGGTAAATATCCAGATACGCTTCTACAGAACACCGGCCACTCTAATTTGTTTTTTTTTGGGGGGGGAACAAATATATAACAAATAAATGTTATCAAAGGCAAGATAAGTTACTTTTCTGCCAAACTGGATATATTTTTTGTGTTTTTATTCAATGTAACATATTTATACAGCTCGAAAAACATACAGTGTGTACCGATGTATTCGAAAATTCAAGATGGCGTCTCACACTCTCTTTAACACCGTAAGTTTGGAAAAAGGTGTTATAAATAAAAAACTATACAAAATACTATTAAAAATCTGCCGAATATATGTCAACCTATGTCACAGTAACATGTATTGAGCGAGTTTTTAACAGTATTTTATCCGGTTTATTATTTATAACATCTTTTCCCAAACTTACCGTGTTAAAGAAAGAATCAAACTCCATCTTGAATGTTCCAATACATCGGTAAACACTGTATGGTTTTCGAGCTGAATAAAAATGTTACATTGAATAAAAACACGAAAAATATATCCAGTTAGGTAGAAAAGTAACTTATCTTGCCTTTGATAACATTTATTTGTTATATATTTGTTTTTTGACAACTTCTTCGAATCTATGTGTACAGTAATACAAACCCAACATTCAGCTCGAAAAACATACAGTGTTTACCGATGACTTGGAAAATTCAAGATGGCGTCTGATTCTCTCTTTAACACGGTAAGTTTGGGAAAAGGTGTTATAAATAAAAAAACTATACAAAATACTATTAAAAACCCGCCGAATATATGTCAACCTATGTCACGGTAACATATATTGAGCGAGTTTTTAACAGTATTTTATCTGTGTTTTTATTTATAACACCTTTTCCCAAACTTACCGTGTAAAAGAGAGAATCAGACGCCATCTTGAATTTTCCAATACATCGGTAAACACTGTTTTTCGGGCTGAATAAACATGTTACATTGAATAAAAACACGAAAAATATATCCAGTTTGGTAGAAAAGTAACTTATCTTGCTTTTGATAACATTTATTTGTTATATATTTGTTTTTTGACAACGTTTTCGAATCTATGTGTACAGTAATACAAACCCAATATGTTACATTGAATAAAAACACGAAAAATATATCCAGTTTGGTAGAAAAGTAACTTATCTTGCCTTTGATAACATTTATTTGTTATATATTTGTTTTTTGACAACTTTTTCGAATCTATGTGTACAGTAATACAAACCCCACCGACCACTCTAATTTGTTTGGGGGGGGGGGAATCTGATGTTGGGGCGCGCGCGCCCCATAATTACACCCCCCCCCAATGTACAAAGTAAAATCTTCGGAAAATGTTAAATGGTGTTCTAATTGGTAAATGTCGGTGCATTACTTACGGAAAATTTGAAAATTCGATGTTCCAGGTAAAAAAAAAAAAAGATAAATTTCCAACTTGGTGTGCTTTCCTTTTCTTATTTTATTTCTTTTTCAGCTAATTTTAAATTTTCCACCCAAAAAGCACTATAATGTATTTTTGAAAATTAGAAAATTCTATGTCCTGGAAAAAAAAAATCCCCTCCCCCCAACGTAGTTTGCTTGGTGAAGCCGTCGTTTATGCTACAGCGTGCATGCGCGTAGCATAAACGGAAGCTGCAAAATGGTGGAAAGAAGTTCGTGGGTTCAGGGGTAAATACCATGCAAACGGTAAATTTGCCCCAAGTTTGACTATCAGATTCGTTGTCAGCGACCTCAATTACCTATAAAAAAACAAATTACAGTGGTCGAAGTTCTGTAGTAGCGTATCTGGATATTTACCTTTTTTTTCTTGCTTAAAAAAAATAGCATTAATACATTAAGTTAGGTAAACTGACTTTTTCGTTTAAAAATGGAATTATTTCCCTTTCCCTATTAACTTTTTTTTTTTTAATTTTTTTTTAATAAATATTTTGTGTTTTATATACATAAAGTACAATTGTTGAATGTTACTGTTTTGATTATATTCGTTTGGGGGGCACAATTAAAAAATTAAGAAAGATTAAAATGAAGCGAAATTTAAGTTTCCGTTCCATTTTTACAACAACCGTAAAACAGTGCATACTCAGCAAGTTTTATCGTAATTTATAAGCATATTGAAACACTAAATCAACATTTTATTTATTTTTTTGCATAATTAATGATGGAAGTATTTTTCTGTTTATTTTCTTAGCATCTGTTAAAAAAAATAATTTGTACATTCTCTTAAAAAAAAGAATCAAACTTTTCTCTACTTTCACATGTGTTCCATTTTAACAAACTGAGCCACAGCAACGCGTGGCCGGGTACAGCTAGTATATATATGTATATATATATATATAATATTTCCATGATATATGATTTTATATATATTGCATCCTATCATGTTTTATAATGTTATGAATAATATAGCGTATATATTACATTATATATACTAGCTGTACCGCACACGCCTTGCTGTGGCTCAGTCTGGTTAAACAGAAACGTACACACACACGCACACACACACACACACAGATTGTGATAATAGTCGGAAATGTACAGTTTATAGGTTCCAAAATTACACGTAAAGAGGATTAGGAAGTATTTAAACTCTCAATTTCTGGTTAGGATTAAAGGTTAGAGTCAAACATTATAGTTCACTTTGAAATGTTTCGGTAATTTCCGGGAGGCGGTTATAGTATTTGTGTTATTAATTTTTTTTTGTTTATGATCCAGTTACGAAGGACGTAACCCCACATCTCTAAAAGATGTGTATTTCCTCCCGGTGTTGACTGGTGTCGGTAGAAGGACTTGATATTTAGAGGAAAAAAAAGGAACTACTTCTTCTAAAGATGGTGCAATAGAAATGATGTTGTTTCTAGGATGAAATGTAGCATTTTATAAGAACGACTGTGTATTAAAATACTGTCCTAAATTTACATAAGATAATGATTAATATTCTAGACATAATACATTTGCTGCAAACCTACGCTACTTTGGTGCAGAGTGGAATTTCTGCAATCTAAATGTAATATATGGAGATAATTAATATTATATTAACGTATGTGTACATCGTATTATATTGATATTATACATATTATATTTTACGTATTATATTTTTATGTATTATATACAAATTATTATGCATATTCTATAAATATTTTAGATATTATGTATATTATATACAAGTAATCACATATATTATAATAGTTATATAATATACAGTATTATATATTCTATATTATGTATGTAGTCTCTTTTCATGATTTCTGTATATGTTGTCCCATTATATACGTATATATATGCATATATATGCATATATATACATATATATATATATATATATATATATATGTTTATATATATATATATATATGTTTATATATATTGTAACCTAGACAATGAATTTGTATATATGTTAAATTATAATTTTTTGAGTATTTTTTTTTTCAGTTTGATTTGCATTTTTATTCTTCATCGATGGCGTCTGTAGAGTATGGAACACTTTTCCAGTGTGTTGTATGTGAATCGCAATTAAACGAAACTTCCAAGACTTTACCATGTCTTCATAGTTTGTGTGAATCATGTTTCCGCAACACATTAGAAGAAGATGGAGAGACAGAAGGCAAATGTCCGCAATGTGGTGACAGATTTCAAAATGACGAAAGTTTGACCCTTTCACCTATTTTGGCCAATGAATTTAAACGACGATTATTGCTGTCCAAATTGAAATGTGACTCCTGTCTAGAAGAAGGCAAATCATCTATGGCAAACTTTTGGTGCATCCAATGTGAGAAATCGGTTTGCATTAATTGTAAGCGACTCCATAATCGATTTATAAAAGAACACATTTTAAAAAATTTGGACGAAATGAGAAGAGTGGATGCCATTGAAATGATCATGGGAAATGAATGTCCGTTGCATGGAAAAGCTGTAGAATTGTATTGTAACAAATGTAACATGTGTTTTTGCAACGCATGTTACGAGTCTCACTCGACTGACCCCGGCAGCAGCAAATGTATGAACGTGCCTCCATTATTACTGAAAGATGAGGCTTTAAAAAGGAAAACTCAAGTCCCGAATCTGGTGAAAGAAATGGATGAATTTAATGAATTTTTGCAGTTTTCAAATGAAAATAGTTTCAAATATATGGATAAATTAAATCGTGAATGCGAATCTAAATGCGCGAATGTTTGGATAAAATATGAACAGATCATAGAAAATGCCAAGTCTGATGCTTTGGATCTGTGCGAAAAGATAAGACAAGAAACGGCAAAAGAAATTAAAATATGGAGCAACATTACTGACAAAAATACAAGAATTCTCAAAGAAATCGAAATCTGGTTGCAGAATGTACAGCACGTGTTTCGTGAAGATCACCAAGACCGGGAGATCTTTTATGGATTAAAACTATTGACATCAAGACTTCCATCACGATACCATAAATGGATGCGACCGATTGAGAAACGTGAATTCTGTTTCACATTGCCTGACTGGTGGCATCAAGCAATGGAACCATTGGTCAACCGACAAATCCCATCAGTGTCTTGTGTTCGGAAAACAATTTCTGTAAAAAAACTTGTAAAAGAAAATCAATGGATTCTACCTGGACCAGAATCACGAGATATCAGAACTATTTTAATCAATGAAAAAGATGCTCACATTTTTTTGTGTGATAATGAAAATAAATCAATAATTGAAATGAGTGAAATCGGACAATTTGTGAGTGAATTTCTTTTGTCTGATAAAGAAAATCAAAATTTTAAACCTCTTGACATGTGTTCAATTTCATGTGAAGAATTTGTTGTTTGTGGAAGTGGAGAAAATAAACTAATTTTTTTGAAAAGAATTGAAAATGATCCATTTTTACAAATACAAAAAATCGTTCCAACAACAAGCGAATTTTATTCCGTGTGTGTAAAAAAAGAAACAATTTTTACTTGTGATCTTGATTTCGCAATTCATCACTTTACTAAAGAAGGCATAGAAATTAAAACCACCACAAATGAAGGAATGGGTGAGTCAAAATATTGTCCACGAATCCGTGTTGATTTCTCGAGTGGGGAATTTTGGGGTTCAAGTTGGGATCGTTCTGAAATGATATGCTTTAATTTGGAAGGCGAAAAAATTCATTCATTTAAGAAAGAAAATATTTTTTTTGATTTTAGTTTGACTGAGTTTGGACAATTTTATTGTACTTACGACGGTGTGTTTTCTTGTTGTCCACAAGAATGTCTGCTCCCTGTCAATATAAATCAATCACCAAAACCTCCACTTTTGTTTGTTTTCCAAAATAAAGTATTTTTTTGTTTTGAAAAAGATGGAGAATGGATAATTGAAATTCTGAAAATATTTTATTGAAAATGAATTTTCAAACTTTATATTTGAATGCTTCGATATATTTGTTGTAATTAAATGATAAAATTTCAATTGTTTATTAATATTTTCAGTTGTTTTTATCGACACGTTTTTTTCAATGATTATTTAACAAATAAAAGAATAAAAACACAATTGTCCTGACTTTATTTTATTTCTTAAAATGAGGATAGCCGCTTGATGATCTCCTACAGGGAGACGGGGCTGCTCAGGTATATTTTCCGAAATTGACAAGGAACATTATATGACACAGATTGAGTAGACGTTATTTGTACAGGTCAGGGATACATCTTTGACATCCAGACCGTACATTTGTGTAAAATTAAAAAAAAAAACAACGTCTTAACTGTTTTGAAGTCAATAAAGATCGACCTTGCACACATGAAGACTAAAATGCCTTTTATACAGCGTGTCTGAAAATTTTACCATTAAAGATTATTTTTTTTACTATTTCAGATATTTTACAGATAATATCTAAGGAAATATACTATGGATAAACATAGCATTGAAAGTATACGTATATTGTGAAATTGTTTTACGAAATTCAGTGACTTTTTGGACACCCTATTTATACAAGCTGAGATGGAGGTAGCGTGTATATATATCTATCTATATATCTATAAAAGTGAACGTGTCTGTCTGTCTGTCTGTGTACATTTCCCTACGCAATAACTCTGTCAATTTTTAGTCTATAGACTCGAAATTTGAAATACCGGGTACTGAGATTTGGGAAAATCGATGTGGCGGGTGTCAGCCAGAAATTTGGCTGTTAAGGGGTCAAATTTCAACGATTTGACCTTTAAGAACTCTACCAAACTCCTCCGACAATTTTCCCCCACTCTATATCTGTGCCTAAATCAAAACGTGGATTCATGAACAAAGCTTCTTTCTTAGAACTGCACGCCTGTGGAACTCTGTTCCGTCTGCCTGCTTCCCACCGGACTAAAACTTGGATGTCTTCAAGTCCAATGTTAACAAATTCCTAATGAACCCCCCCCCCCTTAAGTAAACACTTCATCAAATCTCCACACTAGCGTAATGTACTTGCAATAACCCTTATCCCTGAGTGGCTTCCGGGCCTTGATAAGTGGTGATCACTGTGTAAAAAAAAAAAAAAACCTCTGCGTCAAAGGTTTGGGGTTCAAGCCTACCTTTCTACTAAAACATTTTTTTCTTTTACACCTCCAAACACCCAGTCAACGTTTTTTTTTTTAAATAGAGTTGTTTTGATCTGCCCCCCCCCAATACACACACACCTCCAAACACCCGGGCAATGCCGGGTACCCCCTGCTTGTCTATTATATAAATCTAACCTGTCTGTTTAAATGTATGTATGTTTATATGTCTGCCTAAAACTTTCGACAGAAGCAAAGGATGTTCACAAGATTCATATCATTTTGAAGTTCTACCCTTCGGACAATAAATATCGAAAAATTGTCCCAAAACATTAATTTCTTCGCCCTTTACTGGCCACTTTTCTAGAGGAAGGGATCGATTTTTTCGCCGATATTTTCGAAAGTCATCCCCTCTTTTCGATTGATGAGCCTTAATTTAAACCTACGTTCACTTCCGGTTTGGCGATGGACGCAAGAGCAAAGACGTCACGTTTTTTTTCACGTTCTTTTCCTCTTTCGCGGTACAGGTTCGAGGCTTCCTGCCTACTACCACTTATTTTTTTGCTCAACACACACCCAAACACCCGGGCAACGCCGGACAGCCAGGCTAGTCTATAATATAAATGTCACCTGTCTGTTTAAATGTATGTATGTATGTATGAATGTATATATGTTTGCATGTTTGTCTAAAACTTTTGATAGATGTGCTGGAACGTGATGAAACTAGCATCGTTTTAAACCTCGAACTTTTGGATGACAAATATCGAAAAATTGGTCCAAAACATTAATTCTTTCACCCTCAACGGTTTTCTACAAGGATGGGTCGCTTTTTTCACAGATATTTTCGACAATCATCCACTCTTTTCGATTGACTAGCCTTAATTTTGACGTTCATCACTTCTGGTTTTGCGATGGACGCAAGAGCAAAGACGTCACATGTTTTTCACGTTCACATGTTTTTCACGTTCTTTTCCTCACGTTATTCATTCCTCTTCTCTCGTAGCCGAGATGGCTAAGTCCCAGGGTATTTTTCCATTTCGTTTCCATCAACCCGGCAAAGGTTCGGGGTTCAAGCCTACTTTTCTACTCAAACTTTTTTTTCCCCTTTTACACCTCCAAACACCTGGCCAACACACACACCTACAAACACCCGGGCCACGCCGTGTACCCCCCCCCCGCTAGTATAATAATAAATACGAATTTTATAGTGACTTCTTCACCATCTGAACCCCCTTGCAGCTTCTTTATATTCCGAGATCGTCTAGGTGTGTGTTCTTAACATTTTCTTGGCGTATAATTAAATCTTTTACTTTTTTACTCAGCCGTGATCGTTAGTAGTGTGTCCTGTAGCCTGTGTGTATGTGTGTGTGCGTGTGTATGCGTGTGTGTGTGTGTACGTGTGTGTGTGCGTGTGCGTGCGTGTGTGTGTGCGTACGTGTGTATGTGTATGTGTGTGTGTTTGTGTGGACATATAACACGAATACATGACGACGGCATATCTGGTTCTGTTGCTGCCCTTGCGGGGGGGGGGGGTTCTTCGATTCATCTTGAGCGAATTGATTCTATTTACAAAGAAGACGCATGCGATATAATTCAAGACTGGTTTGGTTATTATATTTCTTTAACTGACGATTTTTACTGTACACTTATCCTCGAGTGGCCCCGGGCCTTGATAAATAGTGACTCCTTTGTAAAAAAAAAAAAGTTTCCTTTCTTTTGTTTCCTTGTTTTATCTTTTTTTTGGGGGGGGGGGGGTTATAATATAAAAAAAACGTCGTTGGTTTAATTAGAAAAAGACGATTTCAGCCTTAATTTAAAAAAAATTAAGTCCAGCCTAAAAAACATGCCAGTACTTCAATGTTGCTATCACTGAAACAGGAAATTGTCTAGACAGGCCGAAACAATTCTTTCTGCAAAGTGTTACACGTTCAATGTCAATATTAAAAGGGTGAGGGTGAGGGTGGGGGTGGGGGCTTAAAGATTAGAATGTTTTAAGCGTCGCAAAGTCTTAGCTTATTGGTAATTATAAGGCTGTCAAATAGTAATGATGATAATGATGACGATAATGATGATGATGATGATGATGATGATGATGACAATAATGATGATGATGATGATTGATAATAATAATGATGATGATAATGATGATGACGATAATGATGATGATGATGATGACGGAAAAAATAATAATAACAATACAAGTAATGTAATTCTAATAATAGTAATAATAATGGTAATAGTAAATTTAATGATAATGTTATTACTAATTATACCGCTAATAATAATAATATTAATACTACTACTACTACTAATAATAAGAAGAATGATAATATAAATAATTATCTCTAATAATAATAATAATAATAATAATAATAATAGCAGCAAAATAATAATAATCGTAATATCAGTAATGATAGTAAAAAATTTAATAATAATAATAATAATAATAATAATAATAATAATAATAATAATAATAATAATAATAATAATTACAATGATGATAAGAAAGATGATGTTAATATCATACCGATACATGTAAAAAAAGCAATAAGGATATATATATATATATATATATATATATATATATATATATATATATATATATATATATATATATATATATATATATATTTATATATATATATTGTCACCCATAGTCTGGATGACACGCAGAACATCCTCAACAGCTTTTCTGGTGCATGTAAGGCCTTCGGTCTTACAATTAGCATAAAAAAGACTGAATTTATTCACCAGCCAAAACCAAACACTACGTCCTCTTCACAACCAGTGGTATATGTTGACGGTAAAGCTTTGAAAACAGTATCTTCTTTTACATACCTCGGCTCTATTGTGTCTGATGATGCTAAATTTGAAAAAGACATCCAATGTAGAATTAATAAAGCTAGTGAGGCATTTGGTAGGTTGCGACACAGACTCTGGAACAGCCACGATGTGTCTCTAAAAGTAAAGGTGGCAGTCTACAAATCTGTTGTTCTGCCTACTCTTCCGTATGGTGCCGAAACGTGGACCTTGTACCGCAAGCATATAAATCAGCTTGACTCCTTCCATATGAGATGTCTGCGTTTTATCTGCAATGTTGGATGGCAGGATTGTGTTCTGAATAGTTAATTACTGGAGAGATGTGAAATCACTGGTATTGAATCATTTTTGATCAGGATACAAATGCGATGGTCGGGTCATCTTGTAAGAATGGATGACTCAAGAGTTCCTAAGAAACTTTTTTATGGGCAACTGACAAATTCTGTCCGTCCAATAGGGCGTCCCCTGCTTCGTTTAAAAAACGACCCTGGTGTCTAACTCTGTCCCGTGGGGAGGCATTGTAAATAGGTACAAAGATAAACTAAAAGACAACCTGAAACGTTGTGGAATTTCTCTGAGTTCCTGGGAGAGTGCGGCAGAGGATCGCAGAAAATGGAGGAATACGTGTTTCCTGGGGACCAAAGCATTTGAACATAACCGCCTTTGTCATAGGGACACCCTTCGTGCAAATATGAAGGCAAAACACAAGAAACATCCACCTAAAAATGAATATGTATGCCATTGTGGTTTCAGAGCACGCAGCAAAGCAGGGTTATCTGTTCATTCGAGAAGGCATCTTTGACCTACGAGCATATGAAAGTTCACCATCTGCGGAGGAGTGTGCCGGACGTCTACAGGATTGCAATTACGCATGTGGTGTCACAGATCTTGGGAGCTGCTGAAGATTGCATACTGAACCCTCATTCATCGTCTTCGATGAGAGAATCCACCATATATATATATATATATATATATATATATATATATATATATATATATATATATATATATATATATATATATATACTAGCTGTACCCTGCCATGCATTGCTGTGGCTCAATTTGGTGTAATGGAAAATTCAATAAAAAGAGAAAATGCATGTTTCTTATATTCTTAGTACAGCAATCCACTCAAAAAAGTAAAAAAAAAAAAAAAGGCGAAAATGAAAAAAAAAATGGTACTCTTGCAGAATTGGATCCGGGTCCACGGGATTACCGTTAATCATGGCTTGGGTTCGACCAACAATCAGTGGATAAAGCTGAACGTAGCAAAAATGTTGAAACGTTAAATGTTTTTTTTCTGTATACAAAAATGTGAGTTAGTAATTAATATTTGAGTGAGGGGGGGTTACTACACACAGATTCGAAAAAGTTGTCCAAAAACAAATAAATGAAAGCAAAGGTAAGGTAAGTTATGTTTCTACCTAACTGGATAATTGTTTAGTGTTTTTATGTAATGTAAAATGTTTAATCGGCTGGAAAAACAGAAATGGTTGCAGACTGTTGAATACGTTAAGTTTGAGAAAGTAAGTTAAAAACTAAAAACTATACAAGACAGTGTCAAAAACCCACCGAATATATGTTACCATGACATAGGCTGACATAATCGGTGGGTTTGTGACAGTATTTTGTATAATTTTTTGTTTTAACTCACTTTCTCAAACTTAACGTAATCAACAGTGTCCGCCACCATTTGTAGCTTTCAAATACACCGATAAACACTGTTTTTCGAGCCGACTAAACGTTACATTAAATGAAAAGGGTTTGTATTACTAAACACAGATACAAAGAAGTTATCAAAAAATAAATATATAACAAATAAATGTTATCAAAGGCAATAAAAGTAAATGTTCTACCTAACTGGATAAGATTGTAGTATTTTTATGTAAATGTATAATGTTTAATCGGTTCAAACACATGCAGTGTTTATCGGTATATTTGAAAAATACAAATGGCGGCAGACTGTATCGAACACGTTAAGTTTGGGGAAATTTTAGGAAAATAAAATGAGTTTAAACTAAAAAAACTATACAAAATACTGTTAGGAACTCACTCAATATATGTTACTGTGACGTAGGCTTACATATAATCAGTGGTTTTAAACTTTTGCTCGATACAGGTGACGACTTTTAAGAGTCCCTTTTAGTGATTACCTGGTTTGAGGATATTATACAACTAAACGGCAAATCTGCCCAAAAAAATCCGGTATTATTTCACTTTAAGGCCCGTCTCATGTTCGTATATAACGAAATATTTCATTGTAGATTTCAGTGTACTAAAAACGAATCTGCAAACCGTTTCCGTCGCAAAAAGAAAGTTTTCATGATATGAAGAAATTACTTTTTCGAAAAGTGGGTGATCATTTTCAATGTAAATTTAACTTACAATGAGCACCCACTTTCTGGCCACCAAAACACCCCCTCCAATCAATTTAAACAGGTAATTTTAAAGGATTTTCCAAGGGTAGAAAGAACCCCCCCCCCCAAAAAAAAAACCGTGCCACAAAGTGGGTGATCATTTTACGTTAAATTATTATGGAAAAGTGGTCCTTCACTTTTTAAAACTAATATTTCTTAATATCTTGGAAACTACTCGTTTGCCTTGATTATAAAAGTTATTTTTGTTTTCAGTGACCCCGAAAACCTAATAAGAGTGGTAATTTTAAAGAAATTTTCGAGGGTGGAGTAATTCTTCATATTTACCTTCTTCCCCCCCCCCAATCACATAAGAAATTAAGAATTAGACAAATTTATTTTAGGTAGGCTTCGCCAGGAAAGCTTTTAAAAATAAAAAAATAAGATAAAAAAATGGTGCTAGTGCACTTACCGGTCCGCGCTATTTTTTAAATCGTATTTCAAAGTTTAATTAAAGTTTTATGATATGTTTTTTTTATTCAATTGTAAGGTTAAAGTACAAAAAAATGTATATATAATTTTTAAAATAGGGATTTTTTTACAACCTATTAATTAGATAGTTAAATGTTGTAATTCGAAAGTCGTCAACGTGTGGTGCACGTGAAAGGCTCATTTCTACCGGAAATGAAATGGCGGACAGTCTCGCAGTTACGAAAAATATTTTTATTTTATTTAATATATTTTTATAATTTGCGATCTTAATGTATTTTAATTTATTTTAATAACATGCAAACATTCCTTGACTTTACAGATAAATTTTCTGAAAATTTCAATTATATTGGTAATGTAGAAATATGGTTCTATCGACTTTGAACGAACCAAGAATTACATTTATATATATATATATATATATATATATATATATATATATATATATATATATATATATATATATATATATATAACAGTTTAACACTCTCAAAATAATTTATTTCACCACACCAAACAATAGATATGGAAAAGGTTAATTTCGAAACATGGCTAAAAAACATCACCACACCTAGCAAGCATAGCTTTATTATTAAATTAATTAAAATAATAGATGAACTAATACGCCGAATGCGATGGTGAGCAAATTTCTTCCTTAAAAAGGAACACATAAACAAAAAAGAATCCTACGGTTTTAAACCTTAACAAAATGCGGAAGCAGTAGACCTTTTTATAAACTTTGAAAATGACCTTTTAAACGTAATTCAAAATTTAGAATTCCACCAACCTAACAATTTCCAACGGAAACTACACAAAATCGGTTGAAACATAAACAACTCTAATAAAATCTTTTTAAAATCAGATAAAACTAGAAACTTTTATAAAATAGATAAACAAGAATATAACAAACTAACCACAGAAAACATTACATAAAAAATTACAAAAAACTGGATACAAACGAATGCGATTACATAGATTTAGTAAATACTGAAAGTAAACAAATCATTGATAAATTAAAAATTATCGATAAATTTGGCAAATTGAAACCTGGATAGGCATACATTCTGCTCAAAGACCACAAATGTGACTTCAATAATAACCCCAGTACTCGCTTGATAAACCGAACTAAACCAGAAATAGGTAGAATTAGCAAAGCAATACTTTCTAGTGTAAACAAACAAATCAAACAAGACCTACAATTAAACCAATGGGCAAATACTGCCGAAGCACTCGCTTGGTTTAAAAATATAGAAACCAAAAATAAATGTACGTTTATACAGTTCGACGTCATAGAATTCTATCCCTCGATATCCGAAGAACTTTTCAACATTGCCCAAGAATTTGCCGAGGCATACACTGATATATCCCCGGAAGAAATACCACATTATTAAAAAATGTAGAAAATCAGTTCTAGTAAATGACAATAACCAATTGATAAAAAAACTAACATGACAAATTCGTTTGATTTTGCGATGGATGTCTAGATTCTGCTAAGGCACCAGATCTTGTGTACTTATTCTATATACCCCGACAAGCATATTTTATCCTACGAATATCGGCCTATATAGAGATGATGAACTAGCTATAATAAAAGACTCCAACAAAGTCAAGGGAGATTACTTTAAGAAAATCATACACAAGGAAATTTAAAAATTAGGCCTAAAAATAGACGTACAAGCTAACATAGAAATAACAAACTTCCTGGACGTCACGTTAAACTATATATAGTACACCCGTAAAGTCCAATCCCCCAACATCTATTATAAAACAGATTCCTAACTCGATCGTAAGTAGACCCAGCAATAACTCAAGCGATGAAAATGTATTTAACAAGTCAGTCAATACTTACGAAACAGCCCTAAAAAATAGGAGATACAAAAATATTGATATCAAATATAAGCCACAAAACACCAATAACTATAATAAAATTAAAAATAGAAGAATAAAAATATAATCTGGTATACGGCGCCATACAATCAAATGTTAAATACAAAACAAAAATGTCTAGATCTCATCGAAAAGCATTTTCCCGTAACCAATCCCTTACACAAAATTTTCAATAAAAATAACCTAAAGTTATCATACAGTTGCTGCTAAAATTTAGAGATGATAATTAAAGCACATAATAACAAAATATTAAATAAAAGCAATGAAAACAACAAAATAAATAATAAAAAAGTGGACACTATGACAAAAAATAAAACTATATCAAAAAGCACATATGTAACTAGTAGAAATAATAATAATAATAATAATAATAATAATAATAATAATAATAATAATAATAATAATAAACTGAGACAACTCGACCAGAAAACCAAGAAACTCATGACCATGCATAATGCACTACACCCAAAGGACGATATTGACAGGCTATGTGAAAAGGAAAGACGGCGGGAGAGGACTGATTTGTATAGAAGACTGTGTGAAGGACACGAAAAAAGTACTAGAAAAATACATAATGCAAAACACTGAAAAGATAATTATGGTAGCGAGATACACTGAAAAAAACCAGCAAACCAGAAAACAGAGAGACAAACGACAAAACGAGAAAAGAGAAATGAGAAGAGAAACAACTCCACGGAAGATTCATAAGAATGGCAAAAAATGAGAATAACGAAAACACCTGGACATGGATGCGAAAAGGACATATAAACCGAGAAACTGAATCTCTAATAACTGCAGCACAAGATAACTCGATAAAAACCAACCATATCAAATAACGATCGATAAAACACAAGGAAACAGCAAATGCAGACTATCTGGACAAAGAGACGAAACGATAAACCATATAGTAAGTGAATGCAGCAAACTGACCCAAAAGGAATACAAAAACAGGCATGACCAAGTGGGGAGGGCGGTACACTGGGAATTATGCAAACGACTGCATTTTGAGCGTACAGACAAATGGTACAAGCATAAACCCGCAACAGCACTTGAAAACGAGAACCACAAAATATTATGGGACATGGGCATACAGACGGGCAAACCCAAGCAAGAAGACCAGATGTCGTAATAATTAACAAGAAAGAAAAATCATGTCAAATCGTAGACTTTGCTGTCCCAGCTGACCACAGGGTGAGTATGAAAAAAAAGGAGAAACGAAGCAAATACACAGAGCTAGTCAGAGACTTGAAGGGGATTTGGATGATGAATAAAATCAAAATAGTACCGATAATAGTAGGAGCACTAGGAACAATTCCGAAAAACTTCGAAAAAAGAATGTCAGAATTTGGAATCAGAGGAATAGCTGTAAAAGTACAAAGACTAACGATAATGAAAACGGCTGAAATATTAAGGAAAACCATAGAATGAGGGGAATAACAGAAGACAATGTAACAAAGAAGCGTTACAGGGAATGAAGAACACTGAAGCAGCATATCTACAAGTTCTACACCCCCATCATGCATCCCCCTATTGTTTCATCACCCCCCCACAGAAAAGTGATATCAAAGAGCCGAGAAGGGTCAAGGAGGATGGAAAGATGCAATTTAAAAACATTATCTTTCATCTAGCAATTAATGATATAGATATATAATTTTAAATTATATTTTTTTTAAGTGCAACAGAATGTACATTACATAAAATAAATCCAAGGTAATTTTTTGATTCAATTTAAATTAATTTTTTATACCTTACTTTGTAAAATGTATAAAAGTGCACTTTGAAGATAAATAAATTTCAAATTGAATCTTGTACCTTTATTTTTAAAGCCTATAGTAAAAACATTTTATTTAACAATTTTCATGTCTTGGATAAAATGCGTTTCTGACTTATATATATATATATATATATATATATATATATATATATATATATATATATATATATATATTATGTAATGTGATTTATAATTTAAAAATTTAAAAAAAAATTTAAAATTTAAAAATCAAAATTTAATTAAATTAAAAATCAGTTTCATAAGAAGGAACAACAACAAAGTCAATTATCTGTACGATCGTTTCGGAAATCCGTGCTTTTTATTTGTGGTATACATGAAGTCACGTAGAACAGTTATACATAGTTTTTTTGGTAAGCACGGTCTCCTCATCAGCAAATTTAGGAGGATTTCTATTGAATTGAAAAGACACCAAAAATAAATCTAGCATTAAAAGTAAGGCAGATGAATCTTTTAGTTTTTCTTTTTTTGAAATCATGAACTGTATTTAAAGTAGTCATTTAGATGTTTGCTATAGCTTTTTATTTTATTGAAATATATATATATATATATATATATATATATATATATATATATATATATATATATATATACTAGCATGGGTGCCCGGCTTGCCCGGCTTGCCCGGGTACTTGGAGGTGTATGCTGCCCCCCCCCAAAAAAAAGCTGTCAATTTTTTTAACTTTGACCCCTATTATGACCCCTTAACATTTATTGTTTTGGGCTCAACTCAAATTATTAAGTTAGATCCATGTCCAACGAACCTATATCTAAAATTTCAAGTGTGTAGACCCCAAATTGTCGTAGGAGTTTGGTAGAGTTTTCAAAGGTCAAATCGTTGAACTTTGACCCCTTAATCGCTAAATTTCTGGCCAAAAACCAATTACAAAGATTTATCCAAGTCTCAGAACCGTGTATATCACATTTCGAGCCTGTAGACTAAAATTTGACAGAGTTATTGCGTAGGGAAATGTACACAGATACACAGACACGTTCACTTTTATATATATTAATATATATATATATATATATATATATATATATATATATATATATATATAAATAACAAATTTCTATATTCCAAACTTCAAGATGTTCAACGTCTTTTATATGTGTATATATATATATATATATTTACATGCATATATATATATATATATATATATATATATATATATATATATATATATATATATAAAGGCATTTTTAAAAAAAAATTATTACATTTTCACCCCAAACAAGGCACATTGCGCCTTGGGTGTAGGGGGCCACTATCAGGGGCAGCAACTACTGGGGCACTATGTTGGTATTTGGGCAGCAAGATGTCGGTTCACGTTACACTTGAACTTCTGCATGTCAGTACAGTTGGGGAAGCAGGGACCTGGAATGGAATTCCAGGGTCTAGCGGTTCTGGGGAAGAAAGTACTGGAGTAGAAAGATCTTTTACATCTAGGGATCTCTACTGCGTGGGGGGATTTAGCTGCCTGTCGGGTTTGTCGAGAGTGTCTACGTCGTGGGGGCACAATTGTCTGCAGTTCGTCAGAGCATTCACCATTAAAATACTTGTAGAGCAGGCAGAGGGATGCAAGGTTTCGTCGATGGGACAGAGGCTGAAGCTTAGATGCCAGTTCAGGGCCTATCAGATTGGCGACTCTCTTTTGAACCTTGTCTAGGAGCGAGAGGCTAGCAGTAGATGCACCAGCCCAAATGTGACAGTAATACTCCATACATGGGCGAATGGGTGTCTTATAGAGGTACAGGATACTTTCAGTTGTCAGTAGTTTTCTAGCACGGTAGAGAGAGCCTACCTTCTTCGCAGCGGCCCTGGCAATGTTTTCAATGTAATTATTCCAACTCATGTTTCCTGTGAACAATAGCCCAAGCAGATAGGGAGTCACTGGCCATAGCTATTGGTGGCAGAGAGGGTTTCTTGTAATTATTGAAGGAAACCAGTTTAGTCTTGGCAGCATTGAATGTGATTATCCATTTTTGTCCCTATTCCTCTACATATTGGAGATCATCCTCTAGTGCTTTTGCCATTTCTTTAGTTATGTGTTCATTTGTTTTCCTGTCATGCCTGTTATAGAGTATGGTGTTACCAGCATATATAACCATCTCAGAGACAGTTTTGTCGGAGAGGTCATTAATAAATATTAGGAACAATAGAGGTCCAAGGATAGACCCCTGAGGCACTCCCGCATTTATATCATATTGTTTAGATGTACGACCGTCAAGGACAACCTGGATTTTTCTCTTATCTAAGAAGGATTTAATTATGTTAAGTATTCTAGCAGTGATACCGTATGATCTAATTTTCCTGAAGAGGCCCTCATGCCATACCCTGTCAAAGGCCTTCCATATATCTAGAGCTACCGCTCTGCCCTCCCCTGCTTTGTCCAGTGAATGGTATATACGTTCAGAGATTACAGTGAGGATGTCTGCTGTGGAACGGGCTTGTCTAAATTCATATTGTCTGTCAGTCAGAAGTTTAGCATCTGTAAGGTGACGGACCAGAGCATGGTTAATTATGGTCTCAAAAAGTTGAAGGAGGCTAATGGGGCGATAATTTGATGGGTCAGTTCTTTTGCCAGAATTCTTGAATACGCATATATATATATATATATTCCAAAACTCATAACGATCTGCTCATTCATTTATGAGATAATTGTGCGAATACACACACACACACACACACACACACACACACACACACACACACACACACACACACACACACACACACACACATATATATATATAAATATATATATATATATATATATATATATATTTATAGTAATGCCCATTCCTTACTTCAAACATAAAAAATTATTTAGAAGACGTTTTTATTTAAACAACACATGTTCTACATATGCGTATCCATGTTGCAGGTGCGAATTTATTCGAATTTCAATTGCCGTGAGTTACGTTATATTAGTGAGATTTGTGAAGCATAATTTTACTTTGATTAAATAACGTCATCTGATCTATATGTATGCAAGCACTGCCACCCGACCTGATTAACTGAAGTTGCGGAGCATAATTTGGCTCTACCTCATCTGAAGAATGGATAACAGTTTTTCAAAAGATTTATTTCATAAAGTCATCCTGATTTATTAAAGAATTAATTGGAAAGAAACAAATGAAAAAAATATTAACTAAAAAAATATAGGAATTTGCTATTTTTCACGTTTTTTCTTTCAACCGAAAATTGCATGGAAATCTACATGAATGAATAAGTGCACACTAAAATTGATTTATCATATTTTCTTGTTCATAAAATTATATATGAAAAAAGATCGAATTAAATGGGGAATCAGGACAATATGATTTTTCTTTGGAAATCTTGAATTTTCTTATTGAATCGATTTGAGCGGATCGAATCATAGATTACCGTTCGAAAAAAAAGAGCGGTAAAATCGATATGATTAAATGTCGATGAACTATTGCAAATTGAAAAAAATAAAATCGATTTTGTAATCGAAAATAAAGACGAATAAGTAATAATGCGAAAAGAAAACAAAAAAGAATTTGCAACGAAATGTAAAGCACAAATGTCTGTGACAAAACCTGATGACAGATATAAACGTCTCTCTCTCTCTCTCTCTCTCTCTCTCTCTCTATCTATCTATCTATCTATCTATCTATCTATATATATATATATATATATATATATATATATATATATATATATATATATATATATATGCATATATATATATGGTTAGCATTGCTGGATGGCATCGTCCTTTCGAGTTAAAACTCCTACTTGTGAGACATTGGCTTGGGGTTATTAGCTGGTTGGATGACCGCGTCCCTTGTTGAGACGAAGTAGGTTCATTTCACAGTCGGATTTCGGCGCGGTTTGCTTGATCTGTGTTGGTTAATAGAAATTCTTATGTGCAGGGCGTTTGCTCAGTTGGTAGAGTGCTTTCCTTGCATGCAAGATCCTCGGGTTTCGAATCCTGAGTTCGGATGTGTCTAACTGATGAGCCAAAATGAGGGCGAAACTCGAGTCTTCGGCTTCCGGTTCTTTGACTGTCATGGCTCTTGTGTGTTGCGACGTTGTTTGGCTGTGGAATTTATTATATACAATCTCTCACATTCTGAAAATCATATATATATATATATATATGTGTGTGTGTGTTTTATTTTTATTACCAATATATCTGCTTAGTTACACATGTTTCGGTTATCGAATCGTATTAACTATCCAATAACTTCATCAGACATTACAGAAATTTCTGTAATGTCTGATGAAGTTACTGGATAGTTAATACGATTCGATAACCGAAACATGTGTAACTAAGCAGATAAATCGGTAATAAAAAAGAAAACATATATTTTCTCTGCAATAGTATTGAGCACTTTATTAAGGTTTTTATTAATTGCCATTTTTGATATATATATATATATATATATATATATATATATATATATATATATATATATATATATAAGAGTTGGGACGATAATTCGGAATTAGAATCGAAAATCGGAAAAATCGGAGCCTTTGGGGTATTGGAATCGGAAAATTTTGAGTCTATTTTCCGATGCCGAAACCGATTATTTTTATTTATTTTTTTTTTATCTGATTTTGGTTTAAGAAACATCTTCCACTGACTGTAGTAATAATAAAATAATAAATACCGATTTAAACTTCCAGTAACACTAACATCTCTAGATCACCTCCTCACAAATGTTTTTTTACACAGTCGTCACCACTTATCAAGGCCCGGAAGCCACTCAGGGATAAGGGTTATTGAAAGTACATAACGTTAGTGTGGAGATTTGATGAAGTGTTTACTTAAGGGGGCTGTTCATTAAGAATTTGTTAAGGTTGGATTTTAAGACATCCAAGTTGTAGTCAGGTGGGAAGCAGGCAGACGGAACAGAGTTCCACAGGCGTGCAGTTCTAAGAAAGAAGCTTTGTTCATGGAATCCGCGTTTTGATTTAGGCACAGATAAAGAGTGGGGAAAATTTTTCACATTGGAATCAGCTAGACGGGTGTTTTTCGTGAAAGATTGGCGAGGGGGGACCAGAGATTGGAGTTCAGACGAGCACCTTCCATGGAAATAACGATAAAACAAGGATAGGCTCGCAACGTCTCTTCTGTGGGAGAGAGGTTGCAGGGTAGAGAAAAGGGCATCCCCCACTAAGCCACGAAGTCTATTTTGTACTCTGTCAAGGCAGGATAGGCTGTTTTTAGCAGCTTCTGCCCAGCTATGGCAGCAGTATTCCATCCTTGGACGAAAATAAAAATAGAAAATAAAAATATAGATAACAAAATATATATATATATTTATAACAAGTCAGAAAATAAAAGAAAAAGGATGAAAGAAATAAAGTTAAACAAATTATCTCCCTTACACCATAAGCTACCCGGAGTATTACTGCGATATTATAATAAAAACCCACTTACACATTAATGCAAATAAAATAGAAAATAAAAATATAAATAACAAAAACATATATTTATGACAAGTCAGAAAATAAAAGAAAAAGGATGAAAGAAATAAAGTTAAACAGTGTTATCTCCTTTACCACATGTTCCTCACAGCTTATTCATAGTAAAATAGTTTTATGGCTATCAATGCTTACAAAGGCGGGGAGTAAGATCCAGTAGAAGATTAAGCGTGCAGTGTTAATGCCTCAGTATCATGAAAGGTGGACAGTACGTCAGATATAAAGAATACAGAAAAAAGCACGAAGTGACTATGGAGTAGGCACATCTACGAAACACGTAGTCGCGTTCAGATATCTGGGAAGAAAACTATATGACTCACTTACTGAAGTTCCGTCCTTTTATTCCGCCTTGACAGTGTTATTCGCGTTGAAGACTGAACCGCCATCGTCCTATTGAGTGCAACTTATAACTGAATTTTACCAAGTACTCTATCCACTACGCCACGCGTTCATATGTGTAAAAGGTTACGTGAACCAAAATGTTGTGAAAATAACACTCAAGATATGAACAATAATCCGAAGCATCCAAATAATACGAAGACAAAATTCTTATCTCATATATAAAAGACTATATATCTGTCTGTCTGTTTCTCTCCAAATTTTCAAACTCTATCTCTCCCGAAACTAAAGGTCGCAGAGCGGTGCTAGGGGCCTCAAATAATTGGATTTTTTATGGACCGTTTTTTACTGGTCTTTGGCTGATTAAAACAGATTTCAAGGGGTCAAAAGGGGTCAAAATTGAAAAAATCATGAAACATTTTTTACATTTATCTTAGTTTATATTTGATTTTTAATCAGCTCGTAATCGTGTACCGTTAGTACGGTGGTGACGTCACCAGCTTTGAATGGCCCAGTTTTGCTTTTGTTTTCGATTTTAGCTGATAGCAGCGAAATACACAGGTGGCAAAAAGAAAGTCCGCACTTGTAATTTTTTCAAAAACTCTAAATTTAAGCTAAATTTAATGTAACTGTTTAAAAAACTACACATCATTTGATTGGTCTTTTATTCTTCTGTAATTTTACATGTTCGTATTTGACTTTTAATTTAAGTATTTTGGTGTTCACGTCAATTTTAAAAAAAAATAACTTCTAATTGAGGAGGAAAAAAGAAAGTCCGCCACATGGAAAATTGCTATTTAAATTAGGACATTAATACAACACAAGTACCAAAGGAACATAATAGACTAGTTAATATTTAGTAACATAGCTCTTGTGCGATTTGACAGTCTGAAATATTTTGGGACTTCCTTGAATTAGACTGCAGCAATACTCCGGGGAAAGGGCATCCCACTTTTCTTTAATTTTTGTCCCAAATTCTTCCAAATTTGAAATTTTATTATAGCATAGCTGTTGCTTGATGTAATGCCATACGTTTTCGATAGGATTGAGGTCTGGAGATTGTGCAAGTCAACCCAAACACGGAATATCATGCTCTTCCAGGAACCTCTTGACATTGCAAGTTGTGTGAATGGGAGCATTATCCTGCATGAAGATGGGATTATCATTCAAGTTCCGACCAAAGTAGAGTGGAAAATGCTCACTCAGCATATTAATGTACTTGGTCGAATTAATTCGACCTTGCAAGCGAAGTATAGGCACTGGACCATTGGTACTAATAATGCCCCACACCAAAACTGAACCTTCACCACCTTGCAGCGTGGAAACTAAGCACCTACGATTAAATTCTTCGTTATTCCTCCGACGGACCTACTGCCTAACCTATTGAACTCGCTTTCGTCGTTAAAAAGCATTTTGACCAATATGAAGAGTCATGATTCTCATTGCATCTGACGAAGTCCAGACGGCCCTTTCTGTTCTTTACAGAAATCATTGACTTGCGTCTTGCAATATATCCTCGCAAATTAAATTCCTTTAACCTGTTCTGAGCACTTTTTAACAAGATTGCATTGTTATTGGATTTGGGGAGCCGTTTCAAATCTGTTTCTTACGCTGCAGATCTTGATAGCATTGTCTTCCGTGTTAGAAGTAACTCTAGTACGATCAGATTTAGGGGCACCATGAACACTGCCGATGTTTTGGTGCTTTTGCACAGACTTTCATACAGTTTTCTCATCACGTTTCAATCTGCGGCCGATTTCTCGATTGGATAAACAGAAATGTGGAGATTAATAAGCTCCTGACGATCACTAAGAGAAAGTCGTTGCATATGGACTAACTGTTACGTTGTATAACCTGGAACAACAACAATTACAATTAGAGATGCTTTGTTGCCTGTTGATTGATATTTTGAACTGATTTAGAGGCGATAATTTAAGCTGGTTTTAAGCGAATTTGTTGCTACGGACTTTCTTTTTTCCTCCTCAATTTGAAGTTATTTTTTTTAATTGACGGGAACACTAGAATATTTCAATTAAAAGTCAAATATGAACAGGTAAAATTATAGAGGCCAATCAACTCCCGCTTGTCTAGACTATCCAGAAAAAATGAAACTTCTATTTTCCGTAGCAAATGATAAGCGGCACTTGTCTAATCATTACATCTTTTATCGTTGTTTTCTTTGTGTAGCGCCTTTGGCAAACACACCGTCAGCATTGTCGAATCGATATCAAATTAAATCGATTTGATTGGCCGCAAGAAAAAATAGTTATTGCATCTTTTGCTCTCACTTATTCGTCGGTTTAATAACAATAAAAATATTAAATACAAAAAGTAACATCGTTTTTCATGCTTCAAAAACCCCTGGTTCTACCAGATCAGGCTGTCTGAAGATATTGACTTCCTGAGACGAATTGTACCTAACATTGATGTTTTTTGTTTTTCTACTTCCTTTTGCAAAACTTAATTATGTTCTGCAAAACCAAAACCAACAACAACAACCCACCTTTTCCTCCTTTTTTCCCCTTTCTATTTCTATCTCCCCCACTTCCTGGCTGGTTTCCTCTTAAAATGTACCAAACATTAATATTGTAACCCTTTTCCCTCTCCCATTTCAAAACTCATTCATGTTCTGCAGGTCAGGAAACAAAAACGATAAAATCCACTATAAAACAACCAAACCAAACACTCAAACTAGCGATACAAAGAGCTTGAAGAATAAAAACCTTCGACAAAATAACTGGATGCAACATAAATATTATTTCCAAAATAACTGGATTCGGCATTAAATAACCCGAAAAAGGGTTGCTATGCCGTAAAACAAAACAACAAAGATTTATTTTTAAAAAAACCTCATAACCTTTGAATTACTATCCTAGAAGCATACGTGGACTTTTAGCATTATATATATATATATATATATATATATATATATATATATATATATATATATATATATATATAATGCTAAAAGTCCACGTATGGGGGGGTGCTTAAAGAAAAAAATAATATAGAAGGCATCATCCCATACTTTTTAATTTATTGCTTCAAATTTATTACCTTATTAAAGTAGCATGCAAAATAAATAATAAAATAAAGGATAAAATAAATAAATAAAAATTATGGTGTGCATATATAGAGTTCCGGTTCCGGTTAAAGACAGATGAGAGTCGGCTGAAGAGAGCCTGAGGCAGACATTAAGAGCAGTCCTCAACTACCGGGCTTGAAACCGTCGGTACCGACTACCGATATAAATGTAAATTCCTGTATATATTATACAATATATATATATATATATATATATATATATATATATATATATGGTTGATTTTTTTTTCTCGCTCTGACATTGATATTAAGATGCTTTTTTTTCTGTTGGTATTTGTTAAATGTGACACAAGGTAATTTTTAATGGGGAAGAAATACAACCCTCCAAAAAGGGGCATTCTTGAAGTAGCTTAAATATAAAAGATTTCAATATGGAAGGTTTCTCCTTCATTAATCAAGGAGTAATAAACTTTACTGAAGAATCAGAACAGATACTACACTGTGATCTGACCTAGATAACGTATCTACTTTTCTATTTAAAAATTATTAAAACGAACTTCTTAATATACACATTCACAGAAATGCAAGCGACTACACGAAAGTTAACAAATTTGTATATTCCTTAGAAAAACGAGCGTTAATTAATTACTTAGTCATTATTTATGCTTTTTATGAAATGATTGCTTTCATTTTACTATTCTGCTGAATTTTTATTCATTTATAATTTCTACATTATATATATATATATATATATATATATATATATTTCTGTACAAATATAATTTCTTATAATATATATCAATCTTTATTTAAGGAGCTCAATATAATTACAGAGCAATATAGAGAGTAAACGAACAAAAAGTTATATTCCAAAATTCATGATCTTATAATTATCTTATAATTTATTCCTTTAATTCAGTGGACTTTCTTGACAGTATCTGTTTCGTAGCGCGAAATCAATAACTTAATTATTATATCAATCAGTGAATCTATTATGCCCTTAACTCATCAGAAGATATAGCAATAATCAATCCGTCAAAAGGAATTGAAGTGTGATTTGACAAGATGAAAATCTGAAAATTGGAAGAGAAGCTGCAAAATACCTTTTTATTTTTCCATTACGCTATATTGAAATTTTCCTTGAATATATATATATATATATATATATATATATATATATATATATATATATGTGTGTGTGTGTGTGTGTGTGGGTGTGTCTTTTTAGTTTTGATCTTACTAATATATATTAGGTTCAGTATAATAATCGATAAGAAATTGTCTCAATAATAAGAAGAAAAGATAATTGAGTTGTTCAGAATGAAACTTCAGGTCAGAACACGTGGAAGTTTCAGTCTAAAGATGGCATGAAAAAAGAAACAGAAAATCTTATATTTGCTGCTCAAGAACAGGTAATTATACACAAATGCAATAAATAAAACTATGGGAATGACTGTTCTGATAAGTGCAGGTTGTATGGTATATTTCTTATTGTTGAGGTGTGTTCTATACTTGCTCCCCAAAATACAAACTTCGCTATCACGAAGTTTGTACAAATCTGCAATGGAGTTTGTGCCAAAAGTTTGGAATCCAGCAAACATCCTACGCTAGGTGCTTTTTATCTAATTGACTCTTTGACTCTCCTCACTAGCTTTCGTATAAAAGAGGGAAAAACCGATGTAAAACATCACAATACTATGAAGTTAATGGAATAATAATAATAATAATAATGATAATAATAATAATAATAACAACAACTAATAATAATAATAATAATAATAATAACTAATAACTAATAATAATAATAATAATAATAATAATAATAACTAATAACTAATAATAATTATAATAATAATAACTACTAATAATAATAACTAATAATGACTAATATTAATACGGATGATGATGTTAATAATAATACTAATAATATCAAAACTACTACTACTAATAATAATGATGATGATGATGATGATGATGATGATGATGATGATGATGATGATGATGATGATGATGCTATAACAACTACTACTACGAATAATAATAATAATGAGAATAATAATAATAATAATAATGAGAATAATAATAATAATAATAATAATAATAATAATAATAATAATAATAATAATGAGAAGAATTGCCAACATTCATCAGATGTTACTTTGTAACAAAAGATGAAAAAGGATGCTGATGAGAAAAATCTAATATATAAAGTAAAGCCGATCTTTTTTTATTGTTTCCTCATCACCAATTCAAAACATATCCCTTAACGGACCACCATATTGTTGTACATTAAAAAAAAAATAAAATGAAAGACGAAGCGATGACTGTGACACGCACAGAATTAACTCACGTTTTCAATCCATTTCATGTGCGAAGTATCATTACTTTTTCCCTTCAAACAGAGAACGAAAAGCAATAAAAATGACCCTTGAGTATCAGATTGTCTTTTCGTTTCGTGAATCGTAGCTTGACTTAAAACAATATTATTACAAACAAAACAAATGTTTATTCGGTGAATCCAATAATAGCGCAATTGGATTCTATCGTCGATAACAGATCTCTCGTGTTTATTACGTTTCCGGAATTGCCATAAAAATACGGAATAAAAAAAAAATGATTTATTACTTTGCAATAGAGTTACTGTTTCTTTTACGTGAGGTTTTGGACACAAAACTTTTTAATAATAAACATTTAATTATGTTTCGGAATTTCTTTTAGATGGGAATTGATAATCTGTTGCCATTTATTGGTTTCGCCATGACAACGACATGTGACACGTAAAGGAGCACTCTAGAAGTAGGAGCAATAATAATTGACTGCGTTAAAAATTGACTTCGTATAGACGGATTTCCTTAAAATTGACTAAAGACAAATTTAAGTTGGTTGTTGGTTGTTTTTGTTTTACGGCATATCAACCCTTTTCGGGTTATGTAATGCCGAATCCAAAGATTTTGAAGAAAATTTTTTTTAATAGAATATATTTGTTGTTTTCACCTCGGTTTCTATTTAACCCATAGTTGGGACCCTAACAGGTACTACCACTCCGGGTCAGAGTGGACCTGGGAGTAATGGAAATTAAAGGGTGGCTCCACACTCCCCGAAGCCCACAATCTGGGGCCTCAGCACTGGATATAGTTTAAGGTCATATCCAGGACCGACAAATTTAAGTAAGTGTAGCATCGAAACAGATATTACACTGACCCGAAAATCTGAATTACACGCATATATATATATATATATATATATATATATATATATATATATATATATATATATATATATATAACTACTTAATTTACTCACATAAAATTAATATACGAAAGTATAGATTTATGCGTAAACTTTAAGTATTTACTTCAAAAGTGCTCAATACGTAGGTAGAGCTAGTTAGTAATTTATAAAATATATATGGCGATTAAGCTACACTGAATATTCGGCGTTTCATCCACTCTAGGACAGGCGCATAAGCCTGAGGATTCCTAGAGTCGATGAAACGCCGAATATTCAGTGTAGCTTAATCGCCATATATATTTTATAAATTACTATATATATATATATATATATATATATATATATATATATATATATATATATATTAGCATTAGAGTTTAGTTTCCTAGAAGTACATCCAATGAAACAACATGTGTCTACCAAAAAGTGCTCAATGAGTAAACAGAGCAGGTATATTAAATGTATTTATACAAACATTGGTGGCTACATATGTGCATACATGTTTCTGTAATCACCCTTTATCGGGGAGATTACGTCTTCAGGCCAAGAATTACCCTTGGAAACTACTTTTCGAGAGTAATTCTTGGCCTGAAGACGTAATCTCCCCGGTAAAGGGTGATTACAGAAACATGTACGTACATATGTAGCCATTAATGTTTGTATAAATATATTGTATATATATGCATATATATATATATATATATTGTATGTCAGGTCATGTCATATGCTACTGGTACCATGTAACCCAGTACTACCTGCCTCATGGTCGGGTCACCGGCGACTAAACTGGTTCCCCCACCAGACTTGTTTGGTGAGTCTCCCTGAAGGATTAAAAACAAGACCTTCCAAAGGGCGAATGAACTCTTTTTCTGGGTCAACGGCCAACTAGCACCGTGTATATTTGTGTGTGTGTATATGTGTATTGGGGTAGAGAGGGCTCCCGTAAGCCGTGGTGAAGGCAACCTTTCTAGGAGAAGCAAATCTCTGATTTAAAAAACCATAAAGCAGGAGACCAGTACCCGCATTAAGCTGGTCTGCAGTTTAATTTGTTGCTGGCTATCTTGCTCTTGCTTGTTGCTGGATCTCAACATTTTGAACCGAGAGAGAGACTTAGCTGTCGTACAAAGCTAAGACTCTGTAACATCATCTTTGTATAGATACTCCCTCAGACATTTGGGCTCATGGATTTTAAATGTCTGAGGGAGTGGCACTCGTCTGACAAGACGTTGCAATCATCATATATATATATAATTTTGTTGAAGGATACATTTTTTCTTTAATATATCTCTTGTTAATTTCATCTTGGATTTCTTCATTACAGCTTTTACAGTTAATGGGATGAAAATTTTATCTTTTCATAAAAAATGTTCTTTCTCATCAACTCGTAAGATGTGATTTCCATCCTATGTCACCAACAAAATATTAATTTTTTAGATAATAAAGCCGTTGCGTTCGCTTGGGTAAAAGAAATTCCATCCCACGTTGTTACAGGTCGGTCATCTTGGGTAACCTGAAAACCAATTTTTTTGTTTTAAACCTTATTCTCGTATTTTTTTTTTGTTTTTGTCTTAATTTCCAGTTTTTTTTTTCAATTATTTATTCTTTCCTATGTTTTTATAATTTTTATTACTACATTTATGCGTATTTCTTCTAATATTCATTTTGTTTGATTTCGAATTATTATCGATTAGTTAAGCCCTTGTTTCAAAGGGGAGGTCACTCTCATGGAATACATTTTTATTAATAGAGTTACTTCCCTTACATCTTTTCCGTTACCTATATATATATATATATATATATATATATATATATATATATATATATATATATATATATATATATAGTGTATAAGCTAGGACACATCGTACGACTCATCAGCTCCACTCATGCGGACAAAAATCGAACGTAGGTACCTGAATGTTCCGAGTCTAGTGCTCTGCCACTGAGCAAAGACTCTCCATTTAACAACGTACTGCATTTTTAGTGGTTGTAAATTTTCTAATGATGTTTTCTATAGCTTTTTTGTGCATGAGTGTCTGTGGTTAATATATTTTAAATCTCTCTCGTTGTTTCTCTCAATAATTACACAGACACACACACACACACACACACACAACACACACGCACACACACACACACACACACACACATATATATATATATATATATATATATATATATATATACATACATATATATATTGTATGGTTTGCTTAAGACCCATAAAAAGAGGATACCGTTCAAACCATATTATCCATGATAGGGTCCTGTCAACATCAGTGAACAAAATGGTTGACAAGTATTTTAGAACACGTTTTTGAACGTTATAGTTCATTTTGCATTAAAGACTCTTTTAGCTTTGCGGACTTTATGCAAAATTATACTCATTCACACAAATTTATATGTTCTTTTGATATTTCTAGTCTCTTTACTTACATCCCATTGTTAAAGACTATTAATATTTGTGCGGACGCCTTATATCGGAGTAAACTTCAAACTTCAAAAGGATATTATGTACAGACAGATAGATGGTGTGGCCATGTGTTCCCCATTAGTACTAGTGTTGGCTAATACCTTTGTGGGTTTTGATGAACAGGGTCTATTGTCTGGTTTGCATAAACCAGACATTTATTTTCGTTACGTTGATGACATGTTTTGCTTATTTGACAACGAGATAAATGCGGATGCTTTTTTTTGTATCTCTCAATAACGTTCATCCAGCCCTTAAGGTTAAGGTAGACAAGGAAACGAATTCTACTCTTCCGTTTTTGGATGTTCTTGTGTCCAAGACATCCTTGTGTTTTCTTACTTCTGTTTATCGTAAACCAACCTTTACCGGTCTCTATACACGTTGGGACTCTTTTTGCCTTACAGATCAAAAATACAATCTAATTAAGACTTTAGCACATATTGATGATTTGTTCTAAAGTTATTCTGGATGACGAGCTTAAATTTATTACTAAGAACCTTTGTAACAAAGGTTATCCTTAGATATTGTTGAAACTACTATTAATAAGAAAGTTTCCAATTTTTATAAACCTAAAGAAATCATAGTTAACATATGTCCTGTTTATCTATGTCTACCTTGGCTAGGTAACATCAGAGACCGATTTGCTAAGCAAATTTCTTTGTCTGTGCAACGGTGTTATTTTGCATCGAAACCACCTGTTGTTTTTTCAGTTAGACCTATGTTGCCGTCCATTTCCAAAGACGCTGTTATTTTTACTTTTTCCGCTACCTTAGCGGTTTTTAAGAGCTATAATCTCGTATTGTTATTCATATATCTATATGAATGGATCAACTCAACCTTATTTTTTTCTGGGACGTATTTTTTTATTTACATTATTAAATATTACTTTACGTGCATAAATGTATACCTATGGAAACGCGTGTTTTTTGTCTTTTAGCCGCCGTTAGGCCAGGTCAGGATCTAACATTAGTATTCATATATTGTTTTCACAAAATCAAGACAACAAAGATTGGATTGATAATCAACAAGTAGTGTATTTTCATTCCATGCGCTGTATGTGCTTTCCACCTATCTCGGCATTGTTTTCAGTCGTCGTAAACTTACACTTACCACTGTTATTCAACAATGTCGACTCAGGAGAGGTGCGGTTGATGATTGCGCAACTGATACCACAAACATTTCACGCGCAGGAACCCTTACCATGAGTATTCATAGTCTGTCAGGACTGAAGGAAGCCTTGTATGTATGTATGTATGTATGTATGTGTCTGCCTATAACATTCGACAGAGGCGACGGCTTTTCACAAGATTGGTATCGTTTTAAGGCTCAACCCTTCTGACGGCAAATATCGAAAAATTGGTTAAAAACATTTATTCCTTCACGCTAAAGTAAACACTTTTCTACAGGGAGAGGTCGTTTTTTTTTTTTCGCCGATATTTTCGAAAGACATCCTCTCTTTTCGATTGACGAGCCTTAATTTAAACATTCGTCACTTTCGGTTGGACAATGTGCGCAACAGTAAAGACGTCACTTTTTTTCACGTTCCTTTCCTCCTTCACGCCACGGGTTCCAGCCTGCCTGCCCGCCTTCCTGACTGCCTACTACCACTTTTTGTTTGTTAGTTTTGTTTTTTTATCAACAAAAACCCGGGCAACGCTGGGCATCCAGGCTAGTTATATATAAAATGGTTTTATAAAATCAGCAGTAGGTTCTCTAGTAGACTACAAAATAGAGCAGGCAATTAATCGAGTTGTTTGAAAAATGGACGATTTCGTCGATTTCCATGGCAATAAAAATATAGGAGTGTGAAACATTCGTTTACCACAATTCAATCCCGGGCAACGTCTGGTCACTCTGCTAGTATTTGCATAAGTGAGTCAAAGATTTAGAACTTCAACTTTAATATAACTTCTCTATATCTCATTCCCTATCAGTTTCTCTATATCTCATTCCCTATCACAGACGGTTACGTTCCCAACCCGTTCCCCTGACCAGCAAGAACAACACGCATCACTTTTAGATCTGTTTCTGACCACAGTTCCTGATGATTGTGTTACGAACGCCCACAGCCCACTTGGGCATGCTGATCATGCAGTGATAATAGTTGAAATCGCCCTAAACTCTAGAGCCAACAGAAGAGCTATTGCTCAAACAACGAGATATTATAAAAAAAAAAAAGCTGACTGGGAAACCATCAGAGACGCCCCATGGCGAAATATCTTTTCACTTCCTGCTGAACAGTGCGCACATGAGACCACTGAGTCGTCTAAAATAGCAATTGAAGCACATGTTCCCACGCGGAAGTTTTATAGCAAGACCCAGTCTCCCTAATGGTTTACTTCTACTAGTGCAGCTGCCATCGCGGAAAGGCAGCATGCGTACCGCAGATTAAACCGACATAAGTCCAGTTCAAACAGAAATAAGTATATAGAAACCAGAAATAACTGTAAGAAAGAAA
The DNA here is from genome assembly GCF_053919585.1 of Euprymna scolopes. NCBI lineage: Eukaryota > Metazoa > Mollusca > Cephalopoda > Sepiida > Sepiolidae > Euprymna > Euprymna scolopes. The sequence goes on along the minus strand of NC_136497.1, from coordinate 144,655,679 downwards.
TAGGGGCAGCTGAGAGAGAATTTACTGAAACCACCAAAAAACGCATCGAAGCACGGAAATTAGGAACCCGTGACTTCTGGAAAATTTACAACAGTGTAGTAAATATTGTCCAATCCACAATTCCCCCACTATCCAACAATCATGAGGTTGTTTGCTCAGCAACTGAAAAGGCTAACATGCTTGCCAGTCGGTTTGCCTCCAACTCCACACTGGACCCTGCAAACCACCCCCTCCCTGACTTTCCTTTGCGGACAGACACCACACTAGACGATCTGGAAATCACTCCTTCTCAGGTGCATGCCATCATAAAAGATCTTTACAATTCAAAAGCATGTGGACTTGATCTTATCCCGGCTGTGCTATTAAAAAAGTGCTCCGCCGAAGTAGCTCCAGTTCTCTCCAAACTATTCAACAAATGCCGTAATGAATCTTGCTTTCCTGCCTGCTAGAAAACTGCTTCTGTGGTACCAGTTTTCAAGAATTCTGGCGAAAGAACTGACCCAGTAAATTACCGCCCCATTAGCCTCCTCCCATTTTTCGCCAAAATATTTGAGTACATAATCAATCAAGCTCTAGTCTATCACTTTACAGATGCTAAACTTCTGACCGACCAACAATATGGATCTAGGCAAGCCCGTTCCACGGCAGACATCCTAACTGTAATATCTGAACGTATATACCATTCACTTGACAAAGCAGGGGAGGGTAGAACGGTAGCTAGATATATCGAAGGCTTTTGACAGGGTATGGCATGAGGTCTTCTCAGGAAAATCAGATCATACGGTATCACTGGAAGAATCTTTAACATAATTAAATCCTTTTTAGATAAGAGAAAAATTCAGGTGGTCATCGATGGTCGTACATATAAAAATATGATATAAATGCGGGAGTGTCACAGGGGTCTATCCTTGGACCTCTATTATTCCTGATATTCATAAATGACCTCCCTGACAAAATTGTCTGTAAGATGGGTATATATGCTGATGACACCACGCTCTATAACCAACACGACAGGAAAACAAATGAACACATATCTAGAGAAATGGTAGAAACACTAGAGGACGACCTCCAATCTGTAGTGGAATGCGGACAAAAATGGATGGTCACATTCAATGCTGCTAAGACTAAACTTGTTTCTTTCAATAACTACAAGAAATCTTGTCTACCACTAGTAGCAATGGCCAAATAATCTTTATCTGAAAGTACATCTTTTAAACTCCTCGGCCTAACGTTCACAGGAAACATGAGTTGGAACAATTACATTGAGAACATTGCCAGGACCATTGCGAAAAAGATGGGTTCTCTCTACCGTGCCAGAAAGCTACTAACGCACGAAAGTATCCTCTACCTCTATAAGGCCACCATTCGCCCATGTATGGAGTATTGTTGTTATATTTGGGCTGGTGCATCTGCTACTAGTCTCTCACTCCTAGACAGGGTTCAAAAGAGAGTCGCCAACCTAATGGGTCCTGAACTGTCATCTAAGCTTCAGCCTCTGTCCCATCGACGAAATGTAGCATCCCTATGCCTGTTCTACAAGTATTTTAATGGTGAATGCTCTGACAAACTGCAAGCACTTGTGCCCCCTCGACGTAAATACTCCCGACAAACCCGACAAGAAGCAAAATCTCACCCCATCACAGTTGAGATCCCTAAATGTAAGAGAGCTTTCTACGCCAGTAGTTTCTTCCCCAGAACCGCTGGACTTTGGAATTCCCTTCCGAGTTCCTGCTTCCCCAACTGTAGTTACATACAGACGTTCAAGTGTAACGTCAACCGACATCTTGCTGTCCAACTCCCCACATAGTACCAAAATTCCTGACAAAACGCCCCCTTAAGTAAGACACTCTATCAAATCTCCAATACTAATGATTACTACGATACTATCCAATTGCTTACTGTACATGCAATAACCCTTATCCCCGAGTAGCTATCCTTGATAAGTGGTGACCTCCATGTAAAAAAGTACCCCTGTAGCTTATGTCTCTGATAGTAGCCCCCAACATCAAAGTGGCAATGTGCCTTGTTTGGGGTGAAATTGTAATAAGAAATATATATATATATATATATATATATATATATATATATATATATATATATATATATATATATATACACACGAATAAAACGTTTTTTTTTTCTTTTGTATATTAAATTTTAACTCATAAATCTTTGTATGTTTGTATATTTTTTGTGAAAATGGAAACATAAATCGGTTATGTTCATGGACAGGGAAGGCAAAACTTGATGTCGGTCACTGTAAATGCGGGTTCGGAATATATGAGCTTCATTCTGATATTCATTTAATTCTAAGGTTGAAAATTTCCCGGTCTTGTGAATGTTAAAGATAAAATATTTTATTGCTATTAAAAAGTTATTATCAAAGTTTCATTTCAGATAATTGAAGAAGAAAGACATTTAAACAAGTATCAAATTTTCAATTTTCACCAGTTAGCAGCCATATTTTCGAATTAAAACCAATTAGAAGGATTTCCACATGTCTGAATATCCTATATTCTAACTGTTAAGTCCAAGTCTTTAGATCAAATAATTCTTTGAGTATACAGGGTTTTTAAGTGTTCTCACACACACACATTCTCACTTTTCTAGATATATAGATATAATTAAAAATAGAAACTTCGATTGACAAATTCTAAAAAGATACATTAATTAACTTCGTATAAAAAGTTCAGTAATATTTTTTATAACAGGAGAGTTCCAGTCGATGGAGATAATACAAAAAAAACGTTATTCTCTGGCGGTTGGCAACCAGATTAAGTATAATTGCATCGATAACGAATATAAACATTGGTGTTATTCAGTGCAATTCGCTCAGAGATCAAATTAGATTTCCAGAATATAGAAATATCTGTTTCGTTCAATTTCCGCCTCTATCTCTGTCTCTCCTCTCTTCTGCCTTTTTTTCCTTCTCCACTATTGCAGTTCTTGTATTCTTTTTTTTTTACACAAGAATCACCACTTATCAAGACCCGGAGGCCACTCGAGGATAAGGGTTAATTGGTACACATTAGTCAATGTGATTATAGCGTTGTAAACATAAGTAGTGGGAATTTTGTAAATTGGATTACTTAGGGGGACGGTTCATCAAGAACTTGTTTACATTGGACTTGAAGACAATCAGATTGTAGTCAGCTGGAAAGCAGATACTCGGAAGAGAATTCCACAGGCGTGCAATTCTAAGAAAGAAGCTTTGTTCATGGAATCTACATTTAGGTTTGGGCACAGATAAAGAGTGTGGGAAATTATTGATAGTGGTTTTGGCTAGACGAGTGTTTTTTATGAAAGATTGGCGAGGGGGGGTCATAAATTAAAGCTCAGACGGGTATTTGCCATGAAAATAACGATAAAGCAGACACAGGCTCGCAACGTCTCTTATGTGGGAAAGATTGTTGCAGGGAAGAGAAAAGGGCATCCCCACTGCACTACGAACTCTATTTTGAAATCTGTCAAGTCAGGATAAGCTGCTTCTAAAAGCTCCTGCTCAGATGTGGCAACAGTACTCCATCGTTGGTCGTACCTGGCTTATATATAGGTAGAGAATTTCATCAGGAGTGGGATATCTAATGGAGCGGAAGAAAGATCCCACCATTTTCCCAGCGACCTTGGCAATGGATTTGATATACGTATTCCATTTCAGGTCAGGAGTAAAGGTCAAGCCCAGAAGCTTGTCAAAACATGAAGCCTCACCACAATGAGTGCCATTCATTTCAACCGATGCCAGATTGGCATCAGAGCGTAGATGGTGTAGAGATAGAAGCTTGGTTTCAGATGCATTAAAAGTAACCAGTCACCTCTTTCCCCATTGTACCACATGCTCAAGATAAGAGGAGAGAGAATTAGAGAGAACTTGGCCGTTTACGGTGTTCCTACTAATATCATTTTTCAGCGTTATAGAAATAGCATAGAGATTTACTGGAAGCCGAAACTTTTCGCATTCAATAAATTAGATATTTAAAATTCAAGAAATAACTTTTCCGTTCGAAACGAATGCTTCTGTTTAGAGCACAATTGAAGCATGGTGTTTGAGTTTTGCATTTTAAACTTGAATGCAAGCCATTATAAAAGAATTGTATTAAATCAATAGTAGCTTCTCTACAGTGCAATGTAGACTACAACATATTGCGAACTTAATCAATGCGAGAGGCTTTTGAAGCCTTCCCAGATACATCACGACAGAGCTCTAATCAGAGCAGGCAATCAATCGATTTGATTGAAAAATGGGCTATTTCATCGATGTTTCCCCCTCTCCACTATTGCAGTTCTTGTCTTCCCACTAATATCATTTTTCAGCGGTATAGAAATAGCAAAGGCATGTAATTGAAGCCGAAAGTGCTCGCATTCAATACATTAGATATTTTAAACTTCAAGAAATAACTTTTTCGTGAATTTTTCGAGATAACGATTTATAATTTCCATTATTTGTATTATTCGAACTTCTGTCAGTCACGTATTGGATAAACTACTTGATAAAATTTTAGTTGTAAGTGACACTATTTTGGAGGTTGAAGGATCGATCCCCAATGAAGCAATATTCACAACAATATTGCAAATTACTTTGTACTTCTACCAATCATGGCTGACGGAACAAGAGAAAGCTATCCCTGAGGATAAAATAAAGGATTCCGTTTTAAATTCTGTACAGATTTTCGAGTTCGACGGAAAAATTCTAGAGTTCGACGAGACACACCGTCAGATGGTCGGGGAGTGGAAACGTTATGACAAATCTCAATAAAGAATAGAACAATAGTCTGGCTTATATTATTTCATTAAATGCAATTTTTATTGAGGTGAGTATTATTCATTTATTTATTGCGGGATTTTATCGTCATCTCTTAATTGTTGTTTCACGGCGTTTTGCCCAACTATTCCTCTGGCCTTCGTCAGGTGGTAACCGGGACGGGACACGAAAAACAAGTATGGAAGGCACTAATTGCTGAGAATGCAGTTAGGAGATTCGGAGTTCCAATCCCGCCACGGTTATCACCTTACGAATTCCAGATGAATATTTGGCCGAAACGTCATGAAACATCAACTAAACGATGAGGATAATTGTTTGCAATAAATAAATTAATAAATAGTCTGGTTATTCCAAATAACGTTTCCGTTCCTTTCTGAGTCTTAGATTCCGTACGAAGTTTATTTATATGTATCTGTAGATTAACCGAGTAACTGGTACTATATAAGTAAACTCAATCAATTAATTAAGAATTTTAATTAAAATTCCACCAGACAATTCCTCATCGTGCCACAATAAGGAATTATATAGAATTTTTAACAATTCATGTAATTTTGTAGTTAACGTGCATATGTTATAGAAGAATAAATTCATAAGATCTGCTTTTATTTAACTTTCTTATAAAGTAAAGTGATAATTTTTTTATTTGTTATACCACTAAAAACGAAAAGTACATGTCTTAGGATTTGATTTTCCCTAATTATTGGCACGTATTTTTCAAATTCAATTATTAGGTTGGTTATCGATTTTATATAACAAAATATATTCAGTTATTAACATTTTTATTACTAACTAGACTGGGTGGCCGCGGTAGCCCGGATGTGTGGAGGTGTGTGCAAAACCACTTCTCCAAAAAAAGAATTCAAACTTTTTTTTAAATCGCATTACGAGGACTTGTTGTTTTAACCAAGTATCTATCCGAACCATTAGCATTCCAATGTAGTGACCATATACATTTGTCAATATATATATATATATATATATATATATATATATATATATATATATATATATATATAAGTAAATTTTTGGTACAGCAAAATGGAAGGAGAAATTTCAGAGGAAACATAATTTAATTTAAATACCAAAAAACAAGAAATGGGCAGGTGAAATTATTAAAATTTCCTTAAGGCCTTATCGTCTGACCCTCTAAGAGGAAACGTCAGAATGATAAATTAAAAACTAAGAAAACGAATGAGGGAAGAAGGGAATTTTGGTTTCAGTTGGAAGAACAGTGGGTGAAAAAAAAAAATATCTCACTGTTCAGGTGGTTTTAAATCAATGAATATCTCCAACTGATGTTTCAGAATCTTTTGTCCTAGCCTGTGTAGACAAAAGATTCTGAAACATCAGTTGGAGATATTCATTGATTTAAAACCACCTGAACAGTGAGATTTTTTTTTTTTTCCCCACTGTTCTTCCAACTGAAACCAAAATTCCCTTCTTCCCTCATTCGTTTTCTTAGTTTTTAATTTATCATTCTGACGTTTCCTCTTAGAGGGTCAGACGATAAGGCCTTAAGGAAATTTTAATAATTTCACCTGCCCATTTCTTGTTTTTTGGTATTTAAATTAAATTATATATATATATATATAAATATATATATATATATATATATATATATATATATATATATATATATATATATATATATATATATATATATATAGTTCGATCCCTAGAAACAGTTGAGCTACGCTGACTCGAGTTAAGGAAACTCGAAACACGCGTGTACGTAGATTACTGTTTTAAAAATAAATAAAAAATATTATATATACGTCCAAACTAATTAGGGCGACTTTCTACAAAATCTAGCTTCGAGGCGAAGACATTACTAAACGAATCTATCGTTTGAAAAACAAAAACAACAACAACAAATCTACATATATATATATATATATATATTTTTTGTATAATATATACAGGAATTTACATCGGTAGTCGGTACCGACGGTTTCAAGCCCGGTAGTTGAGGACTGCTCTTAATGTCCGCCTCAGGCTCTCTTCAGCCGACTCTCATCTCTATAGAAACCGTCGGTACCGACTACCGATGTAAATTCCTGTATATATTATACAAAAAATATATTGTTCTTATTTCGAGAAAGGTTTTTTCCCTAATAATAGAGCACTGTATGGGATTTCTTTTTCTACAAAAAAGTACAAGTATATATATATATATATATATATATATATATATATATATATATATGTATATATATATATATATATATATATATATATATATATCGTATGTCTATCAGCTTTTATTTCGGTTGTGTCTTATTCATTATTCATGAATAAATTTTACAATATTCTTTGTCAAGATATTTTATCAGATTTTTAAACTTTTGTTTCTATGAAAAAAATCAAATATCGGTTCGAAGTATTTTCAGCGGAGACTTCAAGTCTTGAAAAAAGAAAAAAAAGGAAGAAAAAAAATCTTTACGTGAAAGATTATTGTAGTCTGGGTTTTTATTGATTAAACAGAAATGAAACATTTTTTCACAACACGTAACACATTGATCAAATGATTGGAAAATACATACAACAACATAATAAACCATTTCATAAATAAAGTGAAGACATGACAAAATCAAAACGCCGCCAATTGAGTTGAGAAATGTCGAAATCGACAACGAGGATTTGAGGAAAATCGATTTTTACTTTCACATAAATAAATGAATCCAATTTTGTTTTATTGTATTTGTTGCTTCTACTTTATTTTAAAATCACTTCAATAACATATAAACACAAACACACAAATACACACACACACACACACACACATATATATATATATATATATATATATATATAATATGATATAATTTCTATTTTTTACATAAGTATTGAGAGGTCGCTACACATTCATGAGCATGTTTGGATCAGCTAGTTACTTGTAACTGGTGACCTCTTCAAGTAGAACAGCTTATACCAAATTATGTTTCTTCCTGTTAAGCAAATCTTATTGACTAACACAGACAATTTATGTCTACTACTTCCGGTTTGGAACCTTTCTAATTTTATTTTATTTTATTTTATTTTTTTTTGTAAGGGATGAACCGTCAGTGGATTGTTAATAATACATATTAAAGAAAACGCACTTCTATAATTATTTCAAAATTAATTATGTATAGTTATCTCTGATGATAAGTCTAGATCGATCCCAAGGTACTTAAAACTACAGGAACCACAGCAACTATATCAGTCGGTTCGTGCATGAAGAAAGAAAATACGATTCATAAAAATCTAAACTAGAATAAGTAAGCATCAATTGTTTGTGTTGTTCAATATATGTTCTATAGTATATTACGACGCACCGATACTTATTAGATCACCGACGTTAAGCGAAGTTGAGCCATTTAGTGCGAGATATGTGATCAATTTGATAATGTCACTGACTGTATGGACGAGGATATCGACATATATTTTAAACAACGGCTACCTATCTGTATATCTATAAAGTAGTACGTTTGTGTGAATGTGCGTGTGTCTGTCTTTACAACTCTTCTACCGCCCACACCATTTGACCGATTATGACTAAACCCGGCATGATGATGGTCCCCCACCTAGGAATAGTGCACAGCATTTTTCAAGGTTAAGGTCAAAGGTCAAGGTCATAGCGTATACATATATACTCTCTTACAGCCCACACCACTGAACCGATTATAACCAAACCTGGCATGATGATGGTATTCAGCCTAGGGATATTGAACACTATTTTTCAAGGCCAAGGTCAAATGCGGGAATTAACATGAATGACATTGTACTATTCATAAGAAAATAAGCCAAAAACTATATGGTCCTCCGACTAATGCTTTTGTCATGCTTCTGCCACGTATATCCATGTGGTTTTGCTTTTTCGGTAATTTTCTGCAAAATCTAATGGTCGGAAAAGATTCTACGTCCAGGAAATTATAGCTTGGGCTATTTTGATCCCTTTTGACCCCCTTGAGATTCAACAAGTATCTCCCTAGGGTCATATATTACGTTTCCAGATGTATATCAATGTGATCTTGCTTTTGGGGTAATTTTCAGCAAAATCTCATGGTCGGAAAAGATTCTATGTCCTCAAAAGTGCTATTTCGGGCCATTTTGACATGTTTTGACTCCCTGGAGACGCAACCAGAAGATTTATCAAAAAATCTGAATGTTACATTTCCTCCCTTGGTTAGTTGCAACTTCGTGCAAAATTTCAGAAAAATGTAATGAGCAGTTATTGAGAATTTTAGGAACGAACGGACGAACGAACGAAGGTGAATTCTAAGGTCTAAATCCGACTAAGTTGATCAACCAAAAATGACGGATTAGAAATAAAGATTAGAATTGTAGAGATGAAGCTTACGATTAAGAAACACGGATAAATAGAGTAAATTTGCTTATGCTGATAAAACCACATTGTAAAATATATTTTGATTTCTTTGGTGTAGTGAAAAAAAAAATAACAAGGTACAGATCTTATTCCTATTTCCCGATTTCCACGTTATGGTAGCTAAAATTAAGTATTCATTTTGTTTTTAACTGACTAAACTTGAAAGTTTCCAGTATTGAAAATAGCATTTACCACTAATTCTAATGATGTGGACGATAGTGACATTTTGGATTCTTTTTTCTCCAAACAGGCCAATCGTCTACCTTATGTGTATCTTTCTAATGATGTGGGCGATAGTCACATTTTGGATTCTTTTTTCTCCAAACAGGCCAATCGTCCACCTTATGTGTATCTTTCTAATGATGTGGGCGATAGTGACATTTTGGATTCTTTTTTCTCCAAACAGGCCAATCGTCCACCTTATGTGTATCTTTCTAATGATGTGGGCGATAGTGACATTTTGGATTCTTTTTTCTCCAAACAGGCCAATCGTCCACCTTATGTGTATCTTTCTAATGATGTGGGCGATAGTGACATTTTGGATTCTTTTTTCTCCAAACAGGCCAATCGTCCACCTTATATGTATCGTTCTGCCAGAACGAGCAGAGTGGACACAAGATCCAATGTCGTGACCTTATAGATTTATCTATACGTATATCTTGAAATTGAAGAGCTCCGTGTTCTGTTAAAAGTGTTTGGTCAGCAATGTCAGCATTCCCAAAAGGGACCTCTACAGGCGAGTTTGTCTGAGTACGTTGCATTAAAATATTTGTGAAACTCGCAAAATGTAAAAGAGATGTAACTTTGCGGTTGGAGTCTGGTTGAGAATACTTATTGTCTAATTCCTGTGTTTAGACATAGCAACAATACTCCATGCATGGGCGAATTACTTTGTAAAGAAACAGTGAGTAGTTTTCTAGCACGGTAGATGGCGCCCGCCTTCTTTGCTGCAGCCTTTTCAGTATCCTTAATGTATTTCTTCAATCCACGTTGTCAGTGATTGTAAAAGCGAGGAATACGAAGGATAAACTCACAGAAAGGGTGTTACTAGCCATGGCTATCGCTGATTAAGAATAAGTGATGTAATTATTTAATAGAAAGAAGCTTAATCTTAGTAGCATTAAACTTTCTCTACCACTAAACTGCTAAACTTTTCACCAACAAACAATATGGATTTAGAAAAGCTCGTTCCAGAGCAGATACACTAACTGTAATCTCTGAACGTATATATCGTTCACTGGACAAAACAGGGGTGGGTAGAACGTTAGCTCTAGATATATCAAACGCTTTTGACAGAGTATGGGACGATGGTCTTCTAAGGAAGTTAGATCAGATGGTATCACTGGAAGAATGCATAATTTAATTAAATTCTTCTTTAGTAAGAGAAAAATCCAAGTTGTCCTCGAGGGTCGTACATCTAAACAATATGATATAAATGCGAGAGTACCTCAGGGATCTATTCTTGGACCTTTATTATTCCTGATATTCATAAATGACCCCCTGATAAAATTGTTTCTGAGATGGGTATATTTGCTGATGACACAATTCTCTATAACAGGCTACGAGGGGAAAACAAATGAACACATATCTAAGGAAATGGCAGAAACACTAGAGGATGACCTCCAATCTGTAGTGGAATGGGGACAAAAATGGATGGTCACATTCAATGCTACCAAGACCAAGCTTATTTTCTTCAATAATTACAAGAAACCCTCTTTGCCACCAATAGCAATGGCCAAGAACACGTTACCTGGAAGTACTTCCTTTAAACTCCTCGGCCTAACGTTTACAGGGAACATGAACTGGAATAAATACATTGAGAGCATTGCCAAGGCTGCTGCGAAGAAACATGGTTCTCTCCACCATGCTAGAAAACTACTTACGCCTGAAAGTATCCTGTACCTCTATAAGGCCACCATTCGCCCATGTATGGAGTACTGTTGTCATCTTTAGGCTGGTGCGTCTGCTACTTGTCTCTCACTCCTAGACAAGGTTCAAAAGAGTGTCGCCAACTTTATAGGTCTTGAACTGTCATCTAGGCTTCAGCCTCTGTCCCATCGACAAAATGTTGCTACAAGTACATAATGGTGAATGCTCTGAGGAACCACAAGTACTTGTACCCCCTCGACGTAAATACCTCCGTCAAACCTGACAAGCAGCTAAATCCCACTCCTTCACAGTTGAGATCCCTAGTTGTAAGAAGGCCTTCTACTCCAATATTTTCTTCCCCAGAACTGCTAGACTTTGGAACTCCCTTCCGGGATTCTGCTTTCCCAACTGTACTGACATGCAGAAGTTCAAGTGTAATAAGAACAGACATCTTGCTGCTCATCTCCCTTCATAATATCCCTGCAACTTATGTCCCCGATAGTAGCCTTCTACTTCAAAGTGGCACTGTGCTTTGTTTGTGGTAAAGATTGAATTAACAAAAAACAACAAAAAAAAACGGCCACTTTTAAGTACAGATAGAAAGTTGTTTTTTTTTTGTTTTGTTTTTTTACACAGTGATCACCACTTATCAAGGCCCGGAAGCCACTCAGGGATAAGGGTTATTGCAAGTACATTACGTTAGTGTGAAGATTTGATGAAGTGTTTACTTAAGGGGTCAGTTCATTAGGAATTTGTTAACATTGGACTTGAAGACATCCAAGTTGTAGTCCGGTGGGAAGCAGGCAGACGGAACAGAGTTCCACAGGCGTGCAGTTCTAATTTTTTTAATCTTTCTAATATTGGCTTGAATATATGTTTTAGCGGCAATTTGTTCGGGGGAATTTGAGTAACAAAAAGCATTCTATCACCATTTGACAACTACTAACAGTTTAATCTTCTACATGTCTTCCGGCCAAAAATGTGGAAAGAAAACGTATGAAAAACTTTAACAAAATTACATTATAGTACATAATGTCGATAACTCCAGTTAGCAACAAAATCCCACCCTTCCACTGTTTAGGTCCCTAAATTCCAGAAAGCTGTCTACTCTAATAGTTTCTTCTTTCGAACAGTTAAATTTTGGAATTCACTTCCTGCTACTAGCTTTCCTGACTGTACTGATATGTAGAAGTTAAAATATAATGTAAACCTATATCAGTTTCATCTTTCCTAGTACTCTGAAGCAGTAGCCCATTACGTCTAAATAGTGATATTTTTTTCCACGGTGGTCACAACTTATCAAGGCCCGGAAGCCACTCAGGGATAAGGGTTATTGCAAGTACAGTACGTTAGTGTGGAGATTTGATGAAGTGTTTACTTAAGGGGGCGGTTCATTAGGAATTTGTTAACGTTGGGCTTGAAGAGATCCAAGTTGTAGTCAGGTGGAAAGCAGGAAGACGGAACAGAGTTCCACAGCCGTGTAGTTCTAAGAAAGAAGCTTTGTTCATGGAATCCACGTTTTGATTTAGGCACAGATAAAGAGTTGGGGAAATTTTTCACGGTGGATTCAGCTAGACGGGTGTTTTTAGTGAAAGATTGGCGAGGGGGAACCAGAGATTGGAGTTCAGACGAGCACCTGCCATGGAAATAACGATAAAACAAGGATAGGCTTGCAACGTCTCTTCTGTGGGAGAGAGGTTGCAGGGTAGAGAAAAGGTCATCCCCCACTAAGCCACGAAGTCTATTTTGTACTCTGTCAAGGCAGGATAGGCTGTTTTTAGCAGCTCCTGCCCAGATATGGCAGCAGTATTCCATCCTTGGACGTACGTATTCCCTGTAAGAGGTGAACGTGAGTTATAAAAAAGTTCAGATCAAGAGCGAAGGTCGCTCTTAAAAGATTGTCTAAACATGGTGCTTCCTCAAAATAAGGGCCGTTTATTTCAATTAGGGTCAAATGGGGTCAGAGCGTTGATGATGGAAAGAGAACAGCTTGGTTTTTGATGCATTAAAATTAACCAGTCACCTATTTCCCCATTACACCACGTGATGAAGATAAAAAGAGAGAAAATTGGGAGATTTTGGTGATTGCCGGCCTTTGAAGTGTTGCCGCTGATGGTAGTGTCGTTTGCATACACACCTATGAAGAAGCCAAGAATGTGATTTGGGAAACCATTGGTGAAACCCCAGGAAGTGGTTTGGGCCCAGGATAGAACATTCCGAGGTGCCAGCGTTGGTGCTATGAGCTTTTGATTTCTGTCTATGTACGACTGCAAATAATCTAATATATAAACGGCTGTATTTAAATAGAATTGTAGAAGGCGGTACAATGCAGAAGTAACAGAAAGACACAAGCTGAAGCAGGTGAGAAATTTTATTAATACAACTTATAAATACATGTGTACATATTCATATTTCATATACGCAGTATATTTATATTTGCACAGTGGTCACCTGGGAAAGTCGGTCTGGTGGTGTATCTGTGTATATAATATTTCGAGAAAGATCTCTTCGTCAGATATTTACTTGACTTTGATGAACGTGCTGTTGTAAGCAGTAACTGTACCGCAGCAAATCATCGCTCGGAACTTGTAGGTAGTATATGGTTAGGGTTTTTTTTCCAATTCTTTATTTTATATTTCTAAATTATTTATTTTTTATTATATTTTATTTCATTTATTAGGGTTTTTATAATAGTTTATCTATGGTTCAAACGTGTTGTTGTAAACAGTAACAGTATCGCGCTAAATAATTGTCCGGACCTTGTTGATGGTTTTTTAATTTAATATGATTGAGTTTGTTTGTTTTTCTTTAAGTTATTTTTATTTCCAATTTATTCATTTATTTTATTTTTTTTATAGTAGTTTATGTTTATATTGAGGAGATTTAAATAACTAATCTATTTGTTGTTTGTGTTTCTGCATTCTGGTTGAGAGGTGGTGGAAACGCAGACTTAGAATATATATATATATATTCATATATATACATTATATATATATATTATATATATATACATATATATATATATATATATATATATATATATTCATTCCAACTGTAGGGGGACTGCGTGTGAAATTCTTTAACAGAAGGTGCGCAATCTCCAACCACACGTCTCCTGAGTTAAATACCAGTTGCAAGTGAAGTGTATGTTCAGGACGACTGGAAACAAATACCGAGATAAGCAGGAGAGCACAAACCGCGCTAGAATTCGCAAACGGTCATCCGCCTGGTAATTATTAGGCTCAACATTGCTATACTCGGTTAACTGATGAGATTCAGTGTGTCACCGCTATATATATATATATATATATATATATATATATATATATATATATATATATATATATATATATATATGAAAAGTTTTCGGGGAGGTACAGAATTTAATAATGGCTAAATACAGACCAATCAACATAATGAGTTAAAAAAATAAAAAAATAAAAACAAAGGTTAGCTAACCAGGTTTCGTTCCTCGCTCAACAGAGCTTAATCGAGGAAAATACACAAGTATCACAAGTCATCACAAACCCGATAAAGGATCTAGCGTTGTCATAATAGATCGCCAGAATCATGTCAATAAAATGATGACTATCCTGGGGGACACCTCTAAATTTGTTAAATTAGGTCCGGTAGATACTCATGATTCTACTATCTCTATCGAGATCAAGTTCCAAAAACGACTTGTCAAATGGGTCAAAAGTTGAGCTCTTCCCACTTTCATTTCTAATTTACTGCGTCCCACTCGTTCTATTCGCTCGCGTTTGTATGGTTTTCCTAAGACCCATAAAGAGGAGGTACTGTTGAAACCCACATTATCTATGATAGGGTCCTGTCAACATAAGTTAGCAAAATGGTTGACAAGTATTTAAGAACCCGTTTTGGAACGTTATAGTTCATTTTGCATTAAAGACTCTTTTAGCTTTGCTAACTTTATGCAAAATTATACTCATTCAGACAAATTTATTTGTTCTTTTGATATTTCTAGTCTTTTTACTTGCATCCCATTGTTAGAGACTATTGATATTTGTGCTGACGCCTTATATCGGAGTAAACTTTCAACTCCCCCAATTCCAGAAAATATTTTTATATAATTGATGAAATTCGCCACCATGTCGGTAGAATTTAGTTTTAACGATATTATGTACAGAGAGACAGATGGTGTGACCATGGGTTCCCCATTGGAACCAGCGTTGGCTTATATCTTTGTGGGTTTTCATGAACAGGGTCTATTGTCTGGTTTGCATAAGCCAGTCACTTATTTTCGTTATGTT
Source organism: Euprymna scolopes (assembly GCF_053919585.1). Lineage (NCBI taxonomy): Eukaryota > Metazoa > Mollusca > Cephalopoda > Sepiida > Sepiolidae > Euprymna > Euprymna scolopes. Next base: position 144,640,411 of record NC_136497.1, on the reverse strand, counting down.
GATGGCACTTTCTGCTTATTTGACAACGAGACGAATGCGGATGATTTTTTTTTTGCGTCCCTCAATAACGTTCATCCAGCCCTTAAGGTTAAGGTAGACAAGGAAACGAATTCTACTCTTCCGTTTTTGGATGCTCTTGTGTCTAAGACATCCTCGTGTTTTCTTACTTCTGTTTATCATAAACCAACCTTTACCGGTCTCTATACGCGTTGGGACTTTTTTTGAGCTACAAACCAAAACTACAATTTAATTAAGACTTTAGCACGTAGAGCCTTGATGATTTGTTCTAAAGTTAATCTGGATGACGATCTTAAATTTATTACTAAGACCCTTTGTAATAATGGTTACCCTTAGATATTGTTGAAACTACTATTAATAAGAAAGTTTCCAATTTTTATAAACCCAAAGAAATTATAGTTAATAGATGTTCTATGTACCTACGTCTACCTTGGCTAGGTAACATCAGCGACCGATTTGCTAAGCAAATTTCTTTGTCTGTGCAACGGTGTTATTTTGCATCGAATCCACGTGTTGTTTTTACAACCAGACCTATGTTGTCGTCCATTTGCAAAGACGCTGTTATTTTTACTTAATTCTATTATTTATTTATTTAAATGTAGTTGCAGTGCGCACTATGTTGGGCGAACATCGCAAAGATTTCTGTTTGAAACAACATGTACCAGCAAAGATTTGTTATGCAAAATTTTCACCCTCGGATGTTCTGAATAATACGTATGGTGCTGCGATTTGCGAGCACCTTATAAATAACCATGCGTGTACCACGAATTTCAGTGCTGATATGTTTACGATCTTGCGTAAGTCGCACTCTCCCTATCATTTAAAAATTCTACACACTATTTTTATTAAGCTTTGAGACCTTCTCTTGGCAAGCAAACAGAAAATTGTTTAGGACTTTATTTAGTCTCTATGTAAATTTTTTCTCTCGTTTATTTTTCGCTTTTCTTTTCCTCCCCCAGCCATATTCATGAATTTTTTTAATCGTATTTTCTCGATTAAGCTCTGTTGAGCGAGGAACGAAATCTGGTTAGCTAACCTTTATTTTATTTTTTTTATTTTTTAAATCATTATGTTGCTTGGTCTGTATTTTGCCAATGTATATACATATATATATATATATATATATATATATATATATATATAGAGAGAGAGAGAGAGAGAGAGAGAGAGAGATATTAGAGATATTAGTTTAGGAGGATGAATCGTAATCGGAAATGAAGAAAATCAAAACATTTTGGGTATCGGAATCGGTAACGGAACCGGAGAAATTTGTGCGTATATTCCGATGCCAAAAACAATTCTTTTCATTGTTAATATTTGTTGATTTTTATTTAACACTTAATTTTTTTATGGCTCAGATTAATGATGAAATGATAAATATTTATTGATTTTAAGCTGACAGCAAAACTAAAATTGTTGCTATTTCTTCTGATGAGTTAAAAGCATAATAGATTCACTGATTGATATAATAATTAAGTGATTGATTTTTGCGCTACGAAACAGATACCGTCAAGAATTGTATAAGTCAAGGGAATTAAAGGAATAAATTATAAGATGGTCGACATCATGAATTTTGGAATATAACTTTCTTTGTCATTTATTCTCTATATTGCTCTGTAATTACATTGAGCTTCTTAAATAAGGATTGATATATATTATAAGAAAATATAATTCTACCGAAATATATTTATATAAATATATATATATATATATGTGTGTATATATATGCGTGTGTGCGTGTCCACGCGTGTGCGTGTGTGTATGTGTGTGTGTATGTCTGTCTGTTCGTCTGTCTGTCTGTGTCTGTTCGTATATATTACTGCCAACGAACTCGAGACAATCGAATCAACACATCAAAGTAAATCGATAGAAATCTTCTAAAGCGTGTTTGAAAGATTCATGGATTTTGTTGTACAACTATATTTGCCCAGATAAAAGCTGTTGACGCCATCAATCGCGTAAGCGTTGACTTATAGCAATATTATCGATCACAAATTTCTTGAAGGCGAAATCGATGGCACAACATGTAAACTCTCCGAGGAGATGCAGATCCCAATTTGTCGATATTTTTAGCTTTGATAAGAATATAACAAGTTAAGAACATACACACATACGCACACACATATAGTTAGTTATAATATATATATATATATATATATATATATATATATATATATATATATGTATATATATATATATATATATATATATATATATATATATGAAATAAAATGGAGGTGGAAGGACCTGAATACTCAACGTTTCGCCCGATTTATGCGGGATTCTTCAATGACCATCCCTCTTGAAGAAGCCCGCATAAATCGGGCGAAACGTTGAGTATTCAGGTCCTTCCAACTCCATTTTATTTCATATCGTCGGATTTAATCTAGCTCAACAATCATATATATATATATATATATATATATATATATATATATATATATATATATATATATATATATATATATATTATTTTTTTTTTTTTTGTAAAAAGAAATCCAGCAGAGTGCTCAATTAAAAGAAAAATTCAAACAATAAGAGCGTATTTACATTTTGTATACAGAAAGTTGTTAGATGAGACAAGTTATTGGTACCGTCGGTTTCAAGCACGATAATTAGGACCGTTTAAGATATCCATATCAAGCTCTCTTCAGCCAATAACATCTCAAGAGAGCCTGATATGGATAGCTTAAACGGTCCTAATTATCGGGCTTGAAACCGACGGAACCAATGGCTTGTCTCATCAAACAACTTTCTGTACACAAAATACAAAATATAAATACACTCTTATTTTCGGATTTTCCTTTTAATTGAGCACTCTGCTGGGTTTCTTTTCTCTCTTGAGTTTAGTATTGGCTGAAGAGAGCTTGATATGGATATCTTAAACGGTCCTAAACGGGCTTGAAACCGACTGTACCAATGACTTGTCTCATCTAACAACTTTCTGTACACAAAATACAGTATATATATATATATATATTTACACACACACACACACATATATATATATATATATATATATATATATATATATATATATATATATATATATATATCGCCCCTGCTATGAGGAGCAGCTAAAAATATTTTTTTTTTAAATGATAAATAAAATAAACATATAACTATATAATTATATAATCAGATTAATAAGAAAAGCCTAAAAGAGAAAAATGAACTTCTTTCGGACATAGAATTTCGAATCAAAATTCTTCTCATCTTAAAGCGAGTAGGGCGAGAATTATACAAAATCTAACATAAAGAAAAAAATGGATAAATAAAATAAAAATTTGAAATGGATGTGAAGGGATTACACATTAAGATGAATTTCCTAAGGCTAGCTACACCCATAATTTTATTTTACCATATTACTTCAAACTGAAACATAATTATCAAGTATACTTACGCAGATAGATATAAAAAGTCTTTATTAAAGTTTGTGCCTATTTCCATTCTAATGAGGCCAGGCGCGAACGCAGACCCCACAATTTTATTATACTATTCCTATTTAAGCTAAAACATACGTATCAAAGTATTATGTACATCTATATCAAACACATGTGTAAACGTTTTTTTTTTCATTTTTAAAGTTTTTATTTCTATACCTTGTAGACCAGGCGCGTACACAGACCCTACAATTTTAATGAACCACCGTTCTACCAGATCAAACATACCCATTCCTGTGTCTCGATATCTCTTCTATCATTATATTTATTCAGTTTTTTAAAACAGTCAACCATATAGGAGCCTATTTGTCACAAGACACACACACACAGACATTCAGCTTTATATATATATATATATATATATATATATATATATATATATATATATATATATATAGCGTGTCCAGGGGTGATGAAAAAATCCAATAAAGTGCTCGATCGTAGATGTGAGAGCTGAAGATACAATATTTATTATGACACTATATATACATATTTCAAGGTCGTACCATTGGTTTCAATACACCGAAAACAGTAATACGATTTTCCACAGTATATTATTACTGTTTTCGGTGTATTGAAACCAATGGTACGACCTTGAAATATGTATATATAGTGTCATAATAAATATTGTATATATATATATATATATATATATATATATATATATATATATATATATATATATATATATCGTGTATATGTATCATGTATATATTGTGAAACAGACAAGCGGATCTTGATAGAGGAAATTGATAGGACATTTTTAAAGCATATTTGAAGATTTTTGTATTTTATTTGAGGAAATATTTGCTTAGATATAAACTTGTGGTTCATGTATTCGACCTTTTAACTTAGGGCAATATTATCGATCATTGAATTATAGAGCAAAGTTCGAATGGGAAATCAATTATTGAACATGTGAAATATACGAAGAGAAGTAACGACAGAATCTTATATGTTGTTAAGAAATATTTTTTTTAAAGGCTTAACGTCTTTTACTCATTTCTATGTGATGGATATATTCACAGGTCGTTACAAAAATGCCTTTTATATTTTTTATTATTAGAGTATTATGTTTTTCGTATCTTCTTTATAGAATGTTTATCGTATTCTTTTACGAAAAAAGTGGAAGATTTAACAAAACAGGAGCAACACCATAACAACGAGCATAAGCTTTGGATATGTGATGGATATATTCTAAGCTCGTTTCAAAGTAATGTCTTCTACTTTTTAACTCAAAAAGTTGAAGAGCTACAAAGACAGGAGTTATATCATTTAAACAAGGAATCTTTTGTGCTTCAATATTTATTTTTCTACCCAGTCACTATGTTGCATAGGTGACAGTCTTTTTAAGATACATCACGAGGACATTCATATTGGTGAGAGATACGGTGGACATGTATATAACTGTGAGAGGGAGAGATGAGGGAGGAGGATATTTATACATTTTACAGTGGATGTTCTTCTTGTTACATATATTTAGAGAAGAGGGTTATCAGTTCTTATGACACAGGAGGGGACAGTCATTACTTATGATAGAGAGAGGGGCACATTACTTAGGTGAGTTATGCATAAAGTTCATTATAAAGAGGTGTGGGAACAATGTCCATATAAGAAATGTTTCACATTACCTTTAATTGTTGAAAAATGACACAACACGGAGATGCAGTTTCAAAATTATGAGATGTGTTCTTTTATTACATGCGACCGGTCGCAATGATTATCACATACAGGAATTTAAGTCGCCTACATGATTAAAACTTTCTCCCTCGCTTCCAAAGGGAACTGCCTTCTCTCGACTCTCTGTCTGTCTATATGTCTGTCTCAAACTAGCAAACTATATTGAAAATTCATTTCTCCATGATATCATACGTGTATCTGGCCACGTGATTGGTCCATGTGGCCTAAACCTGCGTTGGTTCGGCACGTTTCCAAACCACTTTTGCAGACAATAAAATTTCTCTAACCTATTTCTCGACCTAACTTATTTTTCAATATGTTTTTCATTTTCTATTGTTCTTTATTCTTACTGATCTTATTTTAATTCTGTTTTCATAAAAAAGAATTGAACAGTAAAAATTCCTTTTACGCAAACATATCTACTATTTTATATTAATTGAACAATGCGAATTCCTTCCTGAATCTATTTCCGAACCTTGCTTACTAGGTTCGAATCTCAATCTATCTAATATCAGTTTCACTTATTTAATGTTTTCCTTACTTACAAGAAAAGGTGGCCTTTCTTTTATCAACATTCTCAATATATTTTTGCTAGCAACGAGAGCCTTGATACCTGGGTCGTATATGTCAGCGCCTACAGAGGCGATCCAGTATTTTACGGCTGTGATTATGGAATTATTGTCGGGGAAATGCTACCCATGTAATATGTCTATCAGAAGTTCAAAACAATAGAAGTCTAGCCGTGCTTGGTCGTGAGTATACGGTGGGTCTGACAGCACTGTCTAGTCGAACTTTGTCACACATTCTGAATATGACCCGGCGTTGTAGTGATACAAAGAGAATGTTTCCTTTTTCCCTGTGCTTACACGTGGAATCTGAACTTTCAGCTTTGTTAACGTTTCAAGTTTCCAGTCAGAGGTGACAGGCAACACTGGTTCTAATAAATCGAAGAAGATGAGGCTCTTTCCATCCCAGAAGACGGCGCTTCTTTTTTCCTGCAAATGTCTGCGTTTTAAACTTCTTTTTTGTTGGGGAACGTAAGTGGTATTATTCGACTGCCGTTTTTTCGACATTTTTCATCTGAAGAGTCGAGCTTCAAACGATACTGAAACTTTCGAAAGTTTTATGCAGACGTGCAAACATACATACATAAATGTATATATTGATAGCTCAAATTTTGGACCCAAACCGATTAAAAAACTTGCCCAATCTTTGAATACCCTTTATACAAAATTTCAAATGTTTAGACCAGAAATTGTCTGAGTAATTTGGTCGAGACCGCAGCGGCCAAATATATATTTTTTTAATTTGACCCCTATCATAACCCCTTAACATTTATTGTTTTGGGCTCAAATCAAGTTATTAAGTTAGATCCATGTTCAAAGAAACATTTACAAGGAACTTATTTCTAAAATTTCAAGTGTTTAGACTCAAAATTGGCGGAGGAGTTTGACACCTTAACAACTTAATATCTGGCCGAAAGCCGATTACAAAGATTTTCCCAAATCTCATTATTTTGTGTATCAAATTTCGAGTTATCGCATAGGAAAATGTACACAGACACACAGACACACGGACAGATACTTTCACTGGTCATTCTATTCAATACTCGATTCGAAATTTTCTTGGGCGCAGCAGCCCGAATAAGATTGACAGTGGTATGATGCGTTTTCCATTTCCTTATTATTGAACCTACCAATCAATCTGTAGCCTTCACCACATTTATGGGCACCAATAATCTTGTTTCGCAGATCCACACTATGTTCTTGGGTTTGAACTAGGCACCGCCAGAACTGGGGGGGGGGCAGGTAAGTACTTTTTGACGGACCGTCTTTTTAAAAATTTACCAAAAATCAGATAATTATCCGATCAATACGAAATTTTCAGCGATTATTAAGAGAAGAATGAACTTTATAACAGTGTACTTATTTTTCATAAACAATATTTATATATTTTTTTTTTGCTTACAACCCCCCTTTGTTTTGAGGGGGTTCCAAATATGCTTAAAATAATCATCTTAAACTGAACAAAACATATTATGTTGTTGTAAGGGACGGGATTATAGATTTAAAAAAAAAAAACTTATTTGCATACCTTATTTTGATGTCTGAATATCAGAACTTCGATTGTGTTTAATTATCCAGCTTTTGAGTTTTGAAGTGTGAAATTCGGTGAATATGTTAAGTAAAATAATTAATTCAAGTTAAGCAAAACAAAAAATTTTTTTTTTAATATTTATACGAAAAAAGCCATTTTAAAATCTTTGATAAATGAATTAACAATTTCTTTTTAGCGAGCCGAATGACCATTATTAAACAGGGCATGCTTTGAAGAATCGATACAAAAAAAATTCGATAAATATTGTGCCCTTTGTGTCAAAAATATCACTATTTTTTCGATCAAGTTTGGAAACGTTTGCCGCCTTTCGACTACGGTGGACCAAACGCGCTGAAATAATTTTTTTATTCTGTTTTAAATTGCCCCCCTCCCCATTTTGGAGAGCCTGGCCCCCACACACATACACATTAAAAACCAAACTCATACAAATGGTCACCCATCTTGTACTAGCCAGCCTCAGCGTTAATAATACATTGAAATTTTCGTCACTGAAAAATAAGTTGTTTTTTTTTGGCTTTTTGGTCTTCCGTAGTTTGCTTTTTATCAAGTGCAAATGTAAACATTGTAATCAAATCGACTCGAAGTAAGTGGTTTCCTATATGAATAAGTGGAATTATTTGAAATCCAGGTACTTATATTATAATATTTTTTGCATATTCTCATAGAAAATCACCCTAAATCTTAGTTAGACAAGAAATAAACAAATTAATTCTTTCAAAAACCTTCTTTTTTTTTTTTTTTAAACTATTTATATACGTTTTTGTGCAAAACAAAAAACGCGAATTGTTAACTTTTGGGGAAAATTTAACATTTAAAATTTAATTAAAAATAGTAGAAAAAGTTTTACATTATTCTGCTTCCTATATGATAAAAGTCAGGGTTTTATCTTTCTGGGGAAAAAAAGTTACTCAGAAATAATGGATTTTAATAAATGTAATTTCGTTTTAAAAAAAAACAACAACTTTATTTTTCGGCCATTTTTGGCGGTGCCTAGTTTTATCCATTATTCAAAATGTCAGATAATAGCAAGACACTGCAGATGTCTTCAATACACGATTCACGCCTACCAACCGAATAATTCGCGACCAAGATTGATTTTTTAAAATAAATTTATTAAATAACGAAAAATTCAAAATTTGAAGAAGCCAAAATTCTGTGTGGTATTAAAAAAATCTAATATTTGAAATTAAAAAAAAAATACTCCTACAAATGGATAGAATAGAGACACACTTTTAAATACGAAAATTCGGCTTAAAAACACATTCTGGTTGAATGTCAACCAGTGTCAATCGGAATCTGTCCCTTTCGTCGGCACTTGGATTGGGGGTCCTTATTGTAGACTAGATCCAGACAGAGAATCATATGTATCTCTGTGTATGTATCGCATAGGGCAGTGATTACATATTAATAAATAACATGAAGTACTTCATTTAGATAGCTCAACAGTACAATACTAGAGCTATAAGTATGGTTTTTAAAGATATTGCGTTAAAAAGATAGATACACAAGAATTCTCTTATTTTCAGTTTTTCTTTTATTGGTCACAACATGGCGTACAATTGTTTCAGCCCCATAATAAGAATATTAATGTTCATGCAATTATAATTCGTACAACATTCGGCTTCATTAGTGCTTAGAAAAATCAATATTAAAAACATTTCACAACACATACATCAAATAGACTGCCAAGATCACTAGAAAGATGGTTAGATCACTACCGATCCAGTAAGTATCTCACTGCCGATCATATCCTCTATCTGTATAAAAGCCAGATGCACCCTACAATGGAGTACTGTTCACACGTCTGGGCAGGAGCTGCTCAACACACCCTATCTTGCCTCGATAGATTTCAAAACCGGCTTCAGAAACCTAATAAGTGATGCCCTTTTTTCATCCCTACAACCTGTTTCTCACAGAAGAATTTTTGTGAGCCTGACTCTGCACTGTCGCTATTTTAAAAGTACTCGTCTGATCTCTAATCTATGGTCTCCCCTTGCCAAACTTTCGGAAAACACTCCATTAGCTAAAAACCACTGTATATGACGTTTCCCAGAACTGCCCGCCGTTGCAACACTGTTCCGCTGGCGTGTTTCCCGGCTAAATGCAACTTAGAAGCCTGCATATCTAATGTGTACAAATTTCTGTTAAGTTGTCCTCATAAATAATCAAATCCCACCCTATTTACGTCATTAACGATTGCTTCATAACCACCTTACATTCATTAACACTTATCCTCGAGTGGCTTTCGGGCCTTAATAAATGGTGCCCCCCCCCAAATAAAAAAGCACACGAATATGACCTTTTGAGTTAATACATCAAGTGTTCGTTTTTTTATCAAAAATATATAAAGTTTCAAGCGGGATTTATCTGCATTTTTAAATTGAACAAACTTGCGTTACAATACAGTAATTACTCGAATTTCCTAGTAGTTGGTAGTCGTTCGTTTGATAGTTGTGTTAGTTTCAATCTTGTACCATCACGGAGGAGGCCACCATGACGCCGGCCATCATCGTTGTGAATTTGAATCAGTTCCCCTCCTTCACTCCTATCTCCTCAACCACTCTTGATATAGCATCTTTGCTTTAAAATTCATAGTATGATTTCAGTCACTCCGAGAGATAAAATAATTTAAACACCTAAAGAAATAATTGCTCTTACAATATTTACTTAGTGCAAGGATGCACGCAAAGCGGTTACCCGAGTGTACAGTAAAGTCCCGCGCGAAACATGCGTATCTTTGCTAGTAAATATATATATATATATAAAATAAAATAAAAATTACAATTGAATTTACCAAAATGATCCAAGATGGTAGAATTAAAGTATATTATAAACATTATTATTATTATTATTATTATTATTATTATTATTATTATTATTATTATTATAATAATTATTATTATTATTATTATTATTATTATTATTATTATTATTATTATCATTTTCCACCAGACTATCCATTCATGTGTAATCACCTTTTCTTTACCATATTCCCTCTGCTTCACTTTTTTTTGTTTTCAAGTAAGATCTTTGACTTACTTGTTGTTTCATCAAATACTTCTGCATGCATAATACGATCCCGCATTTTGCTAATTCCTACCCTCCGATGAGAAGGAAAGTATTTCTTCGAAACTCCGCGAATTAAGGACTATCCATTTATCTAGTGTTTCCTTTTCAGATTAAATATGTTTTTAGCTCATTTCAAAGTGTTTTTTAACATATTTTATTAACTGTTTGCTCATCTCGCTTTGTTATGCTTCGTTTCAACACCGGTAGATATTAATTTTGTTAAGGATCGCTTAATGCCAGAAAGATATTTTTACGTCTAGGGTAAATAAGCCATAAACAATAAAATTGTTGTGTTTGTTTCAATCTTACATTGAATTTGGAATACATTAGAATTAGACAAATAGAATTAGAATCGTACAACATTAGAATCAAACAAATAATAAATCTTTATTCTATGGAAACTATTTTCATCAATATCAGTTATGAGTTATAGAATTCGCGAGTTTTGTCGTTGCATAAAACTGCCTTATTTTTCTCTCGATTATTATTCGTAGACAGAAACAACCAAACATTTTTCTGGTTTACTTTTAGTTTTATTAAAAGGCAGCGTAGGATCTAGATGGACAAATTTTTCTTGCAGACAAACTTATTTTAATCTTAGCTTTTGAGTCTGGATTTTATCTTTATAAACTTTCAAAAGCTTATTATGAGAAAAGTATTCGACAAAAATATGGAGATTTTTAAAAAAGAATCGAATACAAAGTTCTATTTTTGGCTTTAATCTGTTCGCATTTATTTTGGAAAAAATGATATCATGTTTCTTCTTTGGAAAAGCCGATAAAGTATTTAAGGATAAAGTTTCTTTTGTCGTAGATCGTCAAATACGAACATTTATTAATATCAACCTTGTCTTAAAACTGTTTTTCATGGTCTGTCTCTTTATGACTTGAAATCTAGAAATAATATAACAAAATGTGCATCGTTGTTCGAACTTCCGGTGTTTTGTTTTTATAAATATGTATATATCTGTATATACTGTCTTCACTCCTTAACTAATTATATGTTTTCGTGTCTTTAAAAAATACAATCATTTTTTTCCAGGCGGTGATGTGGCATTCTACAGGATGCCAGAGATTTGCCCGCTCTTTCAAACCTTCCAACAGTAAGATCTTTTTTTTAAACCGTCAATTTAAATGCAATTGTTTGCATTTCTATCGCATGTTGGTTACTAGGTATATTCTTCAAAGGGCGAATGAACTCTTTTCCGGATCAACGGCCAACTAGCACCGTATATATTTGTGTGTGTGTATATGTGTATTGGGGTGGAGAGGGCTCCCAAGCCGTGGTGAAGGCAACCTTTCTAGGAGAAGCAAATCTCTGATTTAAAAAACCATAAAGCGGGAGACCAGTACCCGCATAAAGCTGGTCTTCAGTTTAATTTGTTGCTGGCTATCTTGCTCTTGCTTGTTGCTTGATCTCAATATTTTGAACCGAGAGAGAGACTTAGCTGTCGTACAAAGCTAAGACTCTGTAACATCATATTTGTATAGATACTCCCTCAGGCATTTGGAATCATGGATTTTAAATGTCTGAGGGAGTGGCACTCGTCTGACAAGACGTTGCAATCATCATCATCATATTCTTCAAATAGTTTTTTAAATTCTTTTTCATAGATCCAGGTGCTCCTATGATTACTGGAATGATAGAGATCTTCCTTAGATTCCAATTTCTTTTCATGTCATGCAATAAGATCTTGGTATTTCGTTATGTTTTCTATCTTACCTCTGCTTAATCCAGCATCATTAGAGATACTAACTTTTACTAAGGTTGCTTCTTTCCTTTCTGTTATCCCATATAACTATTTCAGGTTTAAAGCTCTGTTGTCTAGGTTCGTCTCTGTGGGAATTGCATAATCAGGATGTATCTCCAACTGTTTTTCTGGTATATGTTCCCATGACTTGCTGCTACTTGTTAATTGTTATCCTTTTCTCTGTCTTCTTCCCTCTACCCCATCTCTCTCGTTTGTTCTCTAACATAGCGCAGATGGCTATTTGCAATTGCATGCGAAATTATTTCACATGTAAAGAAAAATATGAAAAAAGGAGATTACGAGGGAGACGTAAAAGAACGTTCGTGATCTAGTTAGAGGCTTAAAAAACGTTTGGGATCACGTGAGCGGAGGTGAATTGCGCACGAGAGGGGCATTACAACGCTACCGAAAGAATCAGGAAATAAATGTCGTTGTACAATAAAACAAGCAAATTGAGATTCTTTTTTATTGTTGGTCTCTTTTGCGACTGGGCTTACAACGTGTTGGTTTCCGGACAACATTACATTTATCTCTCTCTCGTTCTTCCTCTCTCTTTCTATCTCTCTCTCTCTCTCTATATATATATATATATATATATATATAGTCTTTGAAGTTTTCAACCTTTAAAACTATACAAAAAAATATTTTTATCATTCGTTAGAAAACCATCTAGTCAGTAAGTTATTCAATCACCTGCAATCACTGCATCAACTCGCTCTCGAATTTACTATAGTACCAATAATTTACTTTTCAAGGGATACACCAGTTGTTTACCATGAAACACTGTTTCGGGGATTTAAAAACAAAACAGTATATTACATTATGGCTCCCCAGCAGTGTTGATCAAACACCACCACCCTTAATCTTAGGAAGAAGACATGTTACAAACATTTGATCCAATTTCCTATTCTTAATTGCAGTCAGTTACTAACCTTTTCATACTATAAAAATGAATTTCTTACCTGTGTGATTCATCAATTTCCACATTTAAAATGGATTATATTTATTTGCTGTCCACTCAGAAAAATGTGGCACAAGGCCGGAAAGTGGTAACCCAGCAGGCTCCCCTAAAGGAGGGGCACTCCTGCAATTTTAAAAATTGCCTGAGTAACCCCGTCGGCATTCCCCGGTCGGGGCGCCTCAGGCAACAAGCAATAAACTTGCCCCACCGGAAAGCCCGGTGGCAAGGCCTGGGAGGGTGGACCTCCTAGGTATTACCCAGGCGGTGTACCTCAGTCCAACAGGTGCTGGGCCGGTTCCCGGCCCCTCACCTGTTGAGCTGAGTGTCAAGTGACGGATCCTTGACTGGTACTATCCATTTGAAATGGATTATATTTATTTGCTGTCCACTCAGCAAAATGTGGCACAAGGCCGGAAAGTGGTAACCCAGCAGACTCCCCTAAAGGAGGGGCACTCCTGCAATTTTAAAAATTGCCTGAGTAACCCCGTCGGCATTCCCCGGTCGGGGCGCCTCAGGCAGCAAGCAATAAACTTGCCCCACCGGAAAGCCCAGTGGCAAGGCCTGGGAGGGTGGACCTCCTAGGTATTACCCAGGCGGTGTACCTCAGTCCAACAGGTGCTGGGCCGGTTCCCGGCCCCTCACCTGTTGAGCTGAGTGTCAAGTGACGGATCCTTGACTGGTACTATCCATTTGAAATGGATTATATTTATTTGCTGTCCACTCAGCAAAATGTGGCACAAGGCCGGAAAGTGGTAACCCAGCAGGCTCCCCTAAAGGAGGGGCACTCCTGCAATTTTAAAAATTGCCTGAGTAACCCCGTCGGCATTCCCCGGTCGGGGCGCCTCAGGCAACAAGCAATAAACTTGCCCCACCGGAAAGCCCGGTGGCAAGGCCTGGGAGGGTGGACCTCCTAGGTATTACCCAGGCGGTGTACCTCAGTCCAACAGGTGCTGGGCCGGTCTCCGGCCCCTCACCTGTTGGGCTGAGTGTCAAGTGACGGATCCTTGACTGGTACTATCCATTTGAAATGGATTATATTTATTTGCTGTCCACTCAGCAAAATGTGGCACAAGGCCGGAAAGTGGTAACCTAGCAGGCTCCCCTAAAGGAGGGGCACTCCTGCAATTTTAAAAATTGCCTGAGTAACCCCGTCGGCATTCCCCGGTCGGGGCGCCTCAGGCAACAAGCAATAAACTTGCCCCACCGGAAAGCCCGGTGGCAAGGCCTGGGAGGGTGGACCTCCTAGGTATTACCCAGGCGGTGTACCTCAGTCCAACAGGTGCTGGGCCGGTTCCCGGCCCCTCACCTGTTGAGCTGAGTGTCAAGTGACGGATCCTTGACTGGTACTATCCATTTGAAATGGATTATATTTATTTGCTGTCCACTCAGCAAAATGTGGCACAAGGCCGGAAAGTGGTAACCCAGCAGGCTCCCCTAAAGGAGGGGCACTCCTGCAATTTTAAAAATTGCCTGAGTAACCCCGTCGGCATTCCCCGGTCGGGGCGCCTCAGGCAGCAAGCAATAAACTTGCCCCACCGGAAAGCCCAGTGGCCAGGCCTGGGAGGGTGGACCTCCTAGGTATTACCCAGGCGGTGTACCTCAGTCCAACAGGTGCTGGGCCGGTTCCCGGCTCCTCACCTGTTAGGCTGAGTGTCAAGTGACGGATCCTTGACTGGTACTATCCATTTGAAATGGATTATATTTATTTGCTGTCCACTCAGCAAAATGTGGCACAAGGCCGGAAAGTGGTAACCCAGCAGGCTCCCCTTAAGGAGGGGCACTCCTGCAATTTTAAAAATTGCCTGAGTAACCCCGTCGGCATTCCCCGGTCGGGGCGCCTCAGGCAACAAGCAATAAACTTGCCCCACCGGAAAGCCCGGTGGCAAGGCCTGGGAGGGTGGACCTCCTAGGTATTACCCAGGCGGTGTACCTCAGTCCAACAGGTGCTGGGCCGATCCCCGGCCCCTCACCTGTTGGGCTGAGTGTCAAGTGACGAATCCTTGACTGGTACTATCCATTTGAAATGGATTATATTTATTTGCTGTCCACTCAGCAAAATGTGGCACAAGGCCGGAAAGTGGTAACCTAGCAGGCTCCCCTAAAGGAGGGGCACTCCTGCAATTTTAAAAATTGCCTGAGTAACCCCGTCGGCATTCCCCGGTCGGGGCGCCTCAGGCAACAAGCAATAAACTTGCCCCACCGGAAAGCCCGGTGGCAAGGCCTGGGAGGGTGGACCTCCTAGGTATTACCCAGGCGGTGTACCTCAGTCCAACAGGTGCTGGACCGGTCTCCGGCCCCTCACCTGTTGAGCTGATTGTCAAGTGACGGATCCTTGACTGGTACTATCCATTTGAAATGGATTATATTTATTTGCTGTCCACTCAGCAAAATGTGGCACAAGGCCGGAAAGTGGTAAGCTAGCAGGCTCCCCTAAAGGAGGGGCACTCCTGCAATTTTAAAAATTGCCCGAGTAACCCCGTCGGCATTCCCCGGTCGGGGCGCCTCAGGCAGCAAGCAATAAACTTGCCCCACCGGAAAGCCCAGTGGCAAGGCCTGGGAGGGTGGACCTCCTAGGTATTACCCAGGCGGTGTACCTCAGTCCAACAGGTGCTGGGCCGGTCCCCGGCCCCTCACCTGTTGGGCTGAGTGTCAAGTGACGGATCCTTGACTGGTACTATCCATTTGAAATGGATACATTTTTTAATTTATCAGTCCTGTATTTATAAGATTACGGATTAATCCATTTAACTACTTATCACCCCCACTATACTATATTTAGTATATTTACATTCTTATTTATTTAAAATTAGATATGTAAAGGTTTTTAACCTTTTAACTTATTTTTACATATATACATATATACATTTTTTTTTAATTATATGTAATTATAAAGACATTTTATACATTGCTAATATAGTTTTGGATTTCCTTTATTAATATAGTCTGGTTAATCTTAAACGATTCAAAAGCATATATATATATATATATATATATATATATATATATATATATATATATATATATATATATATAGTGAAAATGTCTCTGTGTATGTGTCCGTCTGTGTTTATTTCCCTACCAAATAACTCTGTCAATTTTCGGTCTACAGACTCGAGATTTGACATAAGGGGTATTGAGACTTGGGAAATCTTCTTAATTTGTTTTCAGCCAGAAATGTGACTCTTAAGGGGACAAAGTTCACGATTTGACCTTTAAGAACTCTATTTTGGGTCTAAACACTTGAAATTTAAGATATAGCTTACTTAGACATGAATCTAACCCTTCAATTTGATTTGAGCCCTAAACAATAAATATTAAGGGACATAATTAGGGTCAAAGTTTAAAAAAAAAACTGACCTCTGCGGTCTCTACACAATTACTCAGATAATTTTGGGTCTAAACATTTGAAATTTTACATAAAGTGTATTTAGACATAGGGCAAGCTTTTTAATCGTTTATTTGCTGAAAATTTAGCTTCCATAGGGTCAAAGTCCAATAGATTTTACCTTTGTACTCTCTAGTAAACTATTAAGCCAATCTTTGGGTCTAAACATTTGAAAATTTACATAAAGGGCATTCAGACATGCAGCAAGCTTTTTAATCAGTTTTTGGGCAAAAATTTGGCTGCTAAGAGGTCAAAGTTTACAGAGTTGACCTTTGCAGACCCAACCAAACTCGTCTGTCAATTTTGGGTCTAAACGCTTGAAACTGTAGATGTAGGTTACTTAGACATTGGTTAAACATTTTAATTTTATTTAAGCCCAAAACAATAAATGTTAATGGGTAAAAAATTAGAGTCAAAGTTTAAAAAAAAATTGACGTCTGCGATCTCTTCCAACTTTTCTCTATGGTACTTAAGGAAGCCTATTATATAGAAAGGCATTACCGTGCATATTAGAACTTTTTAATACATACATATGCACATAAAGTTATGAAGAGTACATAGGGTCCGAGGAAATCCGGACTGAACTGCTAGTATATACACCGAGTGTCAAATTATTAACGAGATAACAATTTCTTTTCAGTGTCAGAAACTTACCGGTAGTTTCGTATCAAAAGCTTTGGAAACGTTAGCAATGCTGAGCTGCGCATACTGTGAACTTTTTGTATTCTTCCGCGCAATGTAAACAATTTGCCATTGTAATTGCTGAATCCACGGTATTCGAGGTGTGTCAAATTATTAACAAAGCAGTTTGTTTCGCCAATAAAATGGGTTGTAAAGGTTGTTTGAGTAGTTCTGAAAAGAATACTATTACAGAACAGCTAGCAAAAGGTAAAACTACCCTCGAAATATCGAAAATGATAAGAAGATACCACCAAACTGTGAAGAACTTTGACAAGGACCCTACAAAGGTACGTTAGAGATTTGATGAAACTAAATCTAGAGTTGTTTCCCGCCGTTCTCTACTCAAAATTAAACGTAAAGTTGTTAAGAACCCTGGGCAGACAAGTCGAGAAGTTTCGATCAAGCCGGATTGAAGAATGTCTCAAAAGATACTCGGTGTCGTCTTCTGAAAGAAGTGACAACGTCTGTTAAGCCTGTGACAAAGCCTCCATTAAAGACATATCACATACAAAACCGATTGAAATGGGAAGAGGACAACATGAAAACGAATTTTTCCAAAGTTTTGTTCACGGATGAAGTGTGCGTCACTCTTGATAGCCCAGATGGCTGGAGCAAGGGATGAGTCCTTGATGGACGACATCGCCATCAGCGTTTAAGGCGCCAACACGGTGTGTGTGGGATAATGATTTAGTCTAGGATTATCGGAGGTACTTTAGTTGGCCCATGGTGTCCTAGAAGGCGTAAAAGTGACGTCAAATACTTACATAACTTTTCTGAAGGAGCACTTTGAGCCATGGCTGAGGAAACAAAGGTTGACGTTCAGAAGAACTATTATTTTTATGCAGGATAATGATCCCTCGCATGCAGCCAACAAAAGCAAAGAGTATTTGCAACTACTGGGGTTCCCTGGGCTACAGAAGATGAAGTAGTCTGCGAGTTCACCATATTTTAATCCAATTGAGAACTTTTGAATTATCATGAAGCGATAATTGTGAAGTGGACGCCAATTTAAGAGAAAAGATGAGTTGTAAGATGCTCTCCAAGAGGTATCGCGAGGAATAACTGTTGAAGAAATCACAAATTTGACTAATTCTGTAGACCAACGTCTTTTACAAGTCAGTCATAAAAAAAGAATCGCATATCTCCTACTAATTATGTCAACGTAGAAATTGCTATGTAGTTATTGTGTTCTAAGCATTTTTCCTAGTTCATTTAATGTTTGAAAATTATTTCAATAAACAAGTTATGGGATTTTTTTTTCTCAACCTCGTTAAAAACTTGACACTGAAATCAACAGATATTCCTATCTTCTGCCATAGTTTCGCTAATACTGCTTTAAATACTTTTATTTTCTGACGGGAGTAGCTGAATAGTATTTTAAGCACTTTCTCAAAGTTTCACGGATTTTTATTCACTCGTTCATTAAATATTTAAAAAAAAATGTAACTTCCTTAATAATATGACACGCAGTGTATTATATACAATTCGGTTTGTTTAAATGTTTATTTGTATGTGCACTCTTTACAGCTAAACTAATTAACTCATGATCATTAATTCAAGCATTACCTTCTCAACATAAGAGTCGTAATGTGGTATATAT
Organism: Euprymna scolopes; assembly: GCF_053919585.1. Taxonomy (NCBI): domain Eukaryota; kingdom Metazoa; phylum Mollusca; class Cephalopoda; order Sepiida; family Sepiolidae; genus Euprymna; species Euprymna scolopes. The sequence goes on along the minus strand of NC_136497.1, from coordinate 144,621,706 downwards.
TTAATTATATGGATTACGGATGTGAAACACCCGCCAAGAAAATTTGAATACCGCGTTTTTTTTTTAAATTTTAATAATAGGAATTAGACATCGATTTATAAATATTGCTTTAATTTTAGTTTTATTTGGATATTTTAAAGGCTGTCATAACCTTAATGCGAGCATAATTACTCTTTTAAAAATTACTCTTTTAAAATTACTCTTTTAAAAATTACTCTTTTAAAAATTACTCTTTTAAAAATTGCTCTTTTAAAAATTACTCTTTTAAAAATTACTCTTTTAAAAATTGCTCTTTTAAAAATTACTCTTTTAAAATTACTCTTTTAAAAATTACTCTTTTAAAAATTACTCTTTTAAAAAGTGCTCTTTTAAAAATTACTCTTTTAAAAGTTACTCTTTTAAAAGTTACTTTTTTAAAAATTACTCTTTTAAAAATTACTCTTTTAAAAATTACTCTTTTAAAAATTACTCTTTTAAAAATTACTCTTTTAAAAGTTACTCTTTTAAAAATTACTCTTTTAAAAATTACTTTTTTAAAATTACTCTTTTAAAAATTACTCTTTTAAAAATTACTCTTTTAAAAGTTACTCTTTTAAAAATTACTCTTTTAAAAATTACTCTTTTAAAAGTTACTCTTTTAAAAATTACTCTTTTAAAAATTACTTTTTTAAAAATTACTCTTTTAAAAATTACTCTTTTAAAATTACTCTTTTAAAAATTACTCTTTTAAAAATTACTCTTTTAAAAATTCAAATATTTCATATTTACTTTATTTTTTTCCATGTTCACTTGACATTAAATAAGCAAAATTTCCTAAATTTCAATTTCGTGTTACAACACTTAAAAATTTTCAGCACTATAAAATACTATTACGCAGTATATTATCACCAAACTAAATAGCAAATATAATGCAACATTAGTGTGTTATCATAATGTTACTCTCAATATCAAAACTAGCGGTAGGTTATGTCAATTCAATTGTTCATTTTTTTTTTTACACCGCTTAATACTCGGCGGATGGCGGCGATCACGCTGGCTTCGTGGGGGGTCATGTTTGTGATGTTCTCGACGTATGCCCAAACTAAATAGTCCAGCGGGTTACTGCTGAGGAATAGGGGGACAATGAGAAAAGAGTACAATTGTAGCACTCCTTGCAAAGCAAAGCCTGGGTCCCTTTGGAATTGGAGGCTGGCGTCGAATCATGTTGCTACACTCAGAGTCTGCCAGCGGAAACTCGATAGCACTAGAGGATCGCTACACTCTTAAACACATCCAGATACACTTTCGTGTTGACTTTCAAGCCGACTTCGAACATGTGAGGTGACATGATGTGGCCCTCACTTGAAACCACACCAAAGACCATAACCGTTGCCGGAAACTTTGTTTCCATCACCCTGTGCACGTTTCTGTTATTCGTGGCCATCCAACGATACATTTTGAGGGTGCTGACACTAGTTCTGTTGTCATAACTTAGATCGTTTAAGAGCATGAGTTGTACAGCGGCGCATCTCCGATCTCATTTGTTGAACATTGTGTCACTTGCAAACACGAAAGAAGGCTTCTTTCGCTAAGATTTATACACATCTGGCCAACTAGTAGATGCTCTGCAATAAAAAAAAGAAAACCGGTCTTACTTAAACGGAAATGGAATCATGTCATCTTTTCTAGGGCGACAATTTTATCGTTCTACATTGTAGTGAGGCAATTATGCACAAAGTTAACACCATGGAAACTTTTTTCATCGTAATTTTTCGGAGAATTATATCAGTTTTTCATGTGTTTTTTACATAAATTTTGATTCAATTTCTCACGTGTAAAAAAAAGTGTAAAAGCAAAACTAAAAACAATCTAACATAGGCATCGGTTCAATATAATCTCTATTTTCTGTGTCCTTATCTGTTCCCTTGGGAAATATTCCGAATTTGCGACCGACGATATTTGCAGAAGAGAAGTGGATGTCGTTTCAAAAAAAAGCGAATCTAAACCAAATAATTCAATTGGCAATATTTGTATCAGATCTTGTTGAAAAACGGAAAACAAATTATTTTTAAACTTTTTTTTGCACTCCAGTCCTAAGCTTATTCAATTTGGCGTCATGATGATAAAAAAAAAAAAAAAAATTCACAATTTTTCAAAAAAAAAAAAAAAAAAAAAAAGAAAAAGTTAATAAAATCGAACAGTGCTGAAACGAAAAGTATGGTTTCATCTTTTATTGAATTTCAACTGTTTTTTGTCAGGCATTTGAATATTTACATTTCGTTTTTTTTATATTTTGTCCAGTAAATTCTGTAGGATCGAGATGAGTTCATGTTGCTTGTGCTGATTATAAAACCCGTCAATGGCGAGGATTGAAAAGAAAGGTGAACACATATAATTATTTTTCTATTTTGTCAAAAGCGTCGTAGATACTGATTCATCATGAATAGAATCGATAGCGAGGCGAGATCTGATAATCTTTAATTCAATATCTTCTTTATTTTCGCGGATAATTATTGTCCGAAGTTTATTTCATTATACGAATACATGTAATGGTTTCTTAAAAACGAAACACCATTTGTTACATATATACGTGTGTATGTGTGTGTTTATTACAAGCTGAAGTGTATCACCTTAATTAACCACGAGTTGTAATGAATTAAGTTAATACAGTTGAGCTTATAATCAAAAAAGATATTTGGCTCTATTAACGTATTGAGCACTCGTTATGCTTGTTCTTTACCATATATACCTCTTAATATATATATATATATATAACAGCGCGCGCATATCCAGACGTGTACGAAGTGACGTCACGGTAAGGGTAAAGAAAAGACTATAAAAGAACGTATGCACAGATGGACAAGAACGTTAAGAAAGGGTAGAGGTCAGAGAGGAGCACAATCACATGTTATTCGGGATAGAACACAGAAATAAATGTCGTAGGAACAAAAACAAAAAAGGTCGAGTTGTTACTTGGGTTATATTCCTCGCGACGTACTCTACTACAATGTGTTGGGTCCTGAATCGCGACATGTTAATGCCTGTGTAAACGTGTATGACGCTATATATATATATATATATATATATATATATATATATATATATATATATATATATATTATTTTATTCATATAGACAAATATTACATAATCGCTACACTGAGCATGCTAATTTTTTAGAGTAAATTGGTTTATTAAAAAAACTAAATGTTCCTCATAAGGCGAGAGAAATATAGTTTATATGTGTGTTGGAGACGCTCCTCCATGGGATTAATTGACTATCTGATGGCGTCACTTCCTCTGGTGACGTCACTTCCGGTATCGAGTCAGAGATTGGCATGCGGCCAAGGAGATCAAATGCAAAACTACAGTTTAGGAATGGTATTGCTCAACCTGCTTTGCTTGTAATATATGTGACTACACGTTTGCTCCTAAAAGTCCCGCACCCTTCGTTTTATTACCATGTACACCCATGGCAATCTGCTATCCAAAGTATCATATTCTTTAATCGTTTTAATGCATGGGTTTTATCTCCTAAACACCTTTACTTTAACGTGGTGTATATATACAGTCCTGGTCAAAATCATAAGACCACTTAAGAAAATAAGCGTTTACGCATATTATCGAATTTTTAATCAAACAAAGTTAAGGTTTCGAATGAAGTAGATTTCATTTTTTTTCCATCATATTTTCCCTTTTGGCAATGGTTTCAACCATTTGTTTGATTAAAAATATGCGTAAACGCTTACTTTCTTTAGTGGTCTTATGTTTTGTCCAGGACTGTGTGTGTGTGTGTGTATATATATATATATATATATATATATATATATATATATATATATATATATACATCACATATATATATATATTTGTGTGCGTGTGAATGTGTAGGTGTGTGTGCGTATGTGTGCGTGTGTGTGTGTGATGGACTCTCCCGTCGATTTCGAACTCGGCGCGGTACATACAGAGCATAGCCTTCCCAAATGGTCATCCATCTGGTACGGCAAGGCTCAACATTGCTTAACTCCGATGATCTGACGAGAACCGGTGTGTCAACGTAATTATGCCGTATATATATATATATATATGCAAACTATTAGCAAAGAACTTTGCAGCTAATTCTACCCTATGCGACGAAGGCCATCAACTCCCCATATTTCCTCCTATAACACAGAACAAGCTGGGTAGCATACAAATATCCGTGCATGAGGCCGCCAAGCTAATAAAGAACCTAGATTCCAGTAAAGCAACTGGTCCTGATGCCATCCCAATTATAGTGTTAAAAAAGCTTCAACCAGAACTTGCTCCCATACTTACGGAACTATTTAAGCGCTGCCTTAAGGAGAAGTGCTTTCCGACTCCCTGGAAGACCTCATCAGTTTGCCCTGTATTTAAGAATTCAGGTGATAAGTCATCTCCCTCTCAGTACAGACCAATAAGTCTCCTGTGTGTTATGAGTAAGTTGCTGGAATCCATATTAAATAGAGAAATAGTCAACCACCTCAGCAGGAATAACCTTCTTAGTGACACACAATATGGTTTCCGCTCTGCAAGATCCACCGCAGATGTGCTGACGGTTATATCCCACAGGATAAGTGAATCTCTTGACAAAGGCTTTCTTTCTAGGGCAATTGCTCTTGACATATCAAAGGTCTTTGACAAGGTATGGCATAAGGGTCTACTTCACAAGATTTCCAGCTACGGTATAACGGGAAATGTTTTCTCAATCATTAAATCATTTCTCTACGATAGGCTCATAAGAGTTGTGGTCGATGGACAAAAATCGGAGGCCTGCAATATAAATGCTGGAGTCCCCCAGGGGTCAATCCTGGGCCCAACTCTCTTCCTGATCTACATCAATGACCTCCCTAAACACATACTTAAATCATTCGTTGACATCTATGCTGATGACACAACCATCTACGGCAACACATCAAAGGCTGTAAATGACAAAGTTCTCTCTGATTCTCTCTCCTCTGATCTCGAGCGCGTGGTTCAGTGGGGGAAGATGTGGCTGGTTACCTTTAATGCATCCAAAACCAAACTCCTATCCTTACATCATCAACGCTCTGATCCCCAGCTGGCATCAATTGTGATGGATGGCTCTCGTCTGGGTGAGGCCCCGTGTTTTGACAAGCTTCTGGGTTTAACCTTTACTCCTGATCTGAAATGGAACACGTACATCAAGTCTGTTGCCAAGGTCGCTGGTAAGATGGTGGGATCCTTCTACCGCTCCAGAAGATATCTCACTACTGATGCAATTCTCTATCTATATAAAAGCCAAGTACGTCCAAGGATGGAATACTGTTGCCATATCTGGGAAGGAGCTGCTAAAAAAGCCTATCCTGCCTTGACAGAGTACAAAATAGACTTCGTGGCTTAGTGGGGAATGCCCTTTTCTCTACCCTGCAACCTCTCTTCCACAGAAGAGACGTTGCGATCCTGTCCTTGTTTTATCGTTATTTCCATGGCAGATGCTCGTCTGAACTCCAATCTCTGGTCCCCCCCTCGCCAATCTTTCACAAGAAACACCCGTCTAGCTGAATCCACCGTGAAAAATTTCCCCCACTCTATATCTGTGCCTAAATCAAAACGCCGATTCCATGAACAAAGCTTCTTTCTTAGAACTGCACGCCTATGGAACTCTGTTCCGTCTGCCTGCTTCCCTCCGGACTACAATTTGGACGTCTTCAAGTCCAATGTTAACAAATTCCTAATGAACCGCCCCCTTAAGTAAACACTTCAGCAAATCTCCTCACTAACTTTATGTACTTGCAATAACCCTTATCCCTGAGTGGCTTCCGGGCCTTGATAATTGGTGATCACTGTGTAAAAAAAATATATATATATAATTATTTTTCTACTATAATAATTAAATACCTACAGACACTAGTGTTTCATCCTTTCGGGAATCTTCAGTGCAGGGTGTCACGATTACTACCAGTCGAACGATTCGAACCCCGCATCACGAGACATCTCTGGCTCGATTAGCGGAGACCGTATCCATTCGGCTACCATTAGCCGCTTAAAATAACGTTGAATTTTAAACATCTTAATTTTAAGTGTTCATTTACGTCAGGCAGACAGTGATCTAATCGTTATACGATGATCTACGCATAAGAGCTAAATTGACCGACTTTTAATTCAACTGAAAGTGCTCAACGATAAGAAACGAATTTCTTAAAGGGGCTGTCATAATTATTTTTCTACTATAATAATTAAATACCTACAGACACTAGTGTTTCATCCATTCGGGAATCTTCAGTGTTGTTAATTGTCACTGAATTTACGATAAGCGCTGATTTAATAAGTTTCCGGCGGGGTTTATTTGAAATAAATGTAACTATTTTTGTTTGTTTAAAGTCAAAGGTGAGATCATGCTGCAATGAATGAGAGAATAATGCACTTAGAGAATTGCCATTTCTTATATCTCTTTTATGTTCATTGAGACTTTTTTTAATTTACGCAGGGTTTCACCAACGTAAGTATGATAGTAATGTTGGCAAAGATTGCATTGGGAACTGGTTTGTTTTGGAGATGTTTTTTTTTAATTTTTAATATTTATCTTTGTGATGTGTTTTGTATAATTGGAATTCCTAGTTTGTTTAGTGTGTTGCAAATTATTGTATTATTAGTGTGTGTAAGTAAAAGAAGGTGTCTGTTTATGAGAAAAATGTCTAGTATATATGATTTTTGTTCCTGGGAAAATATTTATGTGGCTTTTCGCTTAGCATTTAATATTTAATGTGTGGGATATTGCAAGGTTTTCAAAGTGATTGTGTGGTATTTTAATTCATCGTGTAGATATTCTGGACTGCAAAACTTAGAAGCACGTAAAAATAAACCAATTATAATACCTGTTTTTATTTTGTTATTATGGTGGGAATAGAAGTGTATGTAATTATTTTTGTGTGTGGTTTTGAGGTGAACTTTGAAGGATAGTTTATTATTGGATTTTATCATAAGTATGTCAAGAAAAGCTAATGAGTGATTGTTTCCTGTTTCATAGGTAAACTTTATGGGGGGTTCGACTGAGTCTAATTTGTCTTTAATATTATCTATGTGCGTGTTTCCAGAAAGAATATATATATATATATATATATATATATATATATATATATATATATAATGCATGCAAAGAAGATGGTTATTATTATAACCAATTGCACTGATTATTTGATAATGATTGTGTTGCGTCATTAAATTAGAGTTTATTTGGATATAAATAAATGTTACCTTTTGCTCTTTAGTATAATATAAACCTCGGTAAATTAATTGGTTTTTATCTTAATGTATAATGTATCTCACACACTGGTCACTAACAGCTCGCACGCACTCAATGCTGCTACTATATAAAAAAATCGTTCTAGCTGTCCTCGCTATAATATTCACACAGCCCTCCTTACGACTTCTTCCTTGAAAGACGATAAGCAACACTACGGCCAACTTCGAACTACAGATGGAACTTATATGGATTGTTTCGATCCACACACTAAAAAGATTACGAGAAAATTTGAAAACATAAAAAAGGTTTCACCAAACCGAACCTCTCTGGTGACTTGGACTTGTTTAAATCTAATTTATGAAACTCACTATGTCTAATTTTTCGGATGATACAACTAACATCATGAGGTAAGGAGAACCAGATGCTTTCAGTGGTACACAAAAATTTATTACGTCGTTTGACGATGTCGTTTGGTCAATACCGATCACTTATCTGAAAAATAAGCATGTTCAGTGTAGCGACTATGTAATATTTGTCTATATAAATAAAAATATTTTATTTTGCTCTTTTTATTGAGCACTCTTCATGACTTCATTTTAATTCACTAGATTTTCTTTTCAGTAGCTGAACTTGGTGTGTATATATATATATATATATATATATATATATATATATATATATATATATATATATATTAGTGTTAGGACAATTAATCGGAATCGGGAATTGGAAAAATCGCTATCGGAATCAGGAAAATTATTGATGCCTATTTCCGATTCCAAAATGATTCTTTTAATTGTCTTTTTTTATTTGATTTTCTTTAAACCAAAATCTTCCATTGCTGGTAATAATGATATAATAATAAATATTTATTGATTTTAAACCACCAGTGCAGGTAAAATCGATAGATCATTCCTCACAAGTTTATTTTAACGTTTATGAAAATATCTGAATACTTAACATGTGTTTTTTTACGAAAATCGTGGAAAATTACTGCCTTATAGTTAAATAATTAGAGATTTATAAAGCATCGGAATCGGAATCGGGAAGTTTTATCGGAATCGGGAATTTAGCTCAGAATCGGTAATTGTATCGGAATCTGAAAAATATTGGAATCGTCCCATCACTAATATATATATATATACATATAAAATATATTTTAGTCATCGACATACAGTCCTGTTTCGTTGTATCACAACTCATCAGTGCCGCTAGACTAACACCTATCCCAAGCCGAGGATAGAACCTAGAACCGTCGTGATGACAGTCGGCAATTCTACCCCCTGACTACGGAAGCGGTGCCCGCAACTAATCTGTCCGAATGTCTATTTAAAATAAACATCCGTCCGCTACTCGTAAAGTGCTCAAACGTTTGTTTGTAAACAAACCGCGAGCCTCGCATTTTTTCAGCTAAATTAAGTAGCGAGTAATCTGAGTGGAGATTGATAATTACTGCTGTGCGGGAGATACGAACTAAGTCAACAAAGTCACCTTTTGTTTATATATATATATATATATACATATATATGTATATATATATATATATATATACATATATATATATAAACAAAAGGTGACTTTGTTAACTTAGTTCGTATCTCCCGCACAGCAGTTATTATCAATCTCCACTCAGATTATTGCATAAGTATGAAACACTAGTGTATGTACGTATAAAAACTGTTAATATTTATTTTAAAATATTATATATATATATATATATATATATATATATATATATATATATATATATATCCCGTCCCGATGTCTTCCAAGTATGTTCCTACGAGCTCTACCAGTCTTCTCATTTGCTTTTCATTTCTACCGAATATCTTCAAATCACCCATAAACAGTAGACAGCGTCTTCCACCAGATCCAAAGTTATACCCGAGTTTCTTTCTCTTCAAGAGGATGCTCAGTGGCATCATTATCATTATAAAAAGAAGTGGAGATAACGAATCTCCTTGGAATATTCCACGTTTAATGCCAAGCTGTCCCATTACCTCTCTGTTTGCTGTCAGCACCGTTTTCCATTGAGCTATACTTGTCTCCAAAAATTCTACCACATTCCCAGCAATCTTCATCGTCAATAGTGTTTCACGGATCCATGAATAAGGAACCATGTCATAAGCCTTTCTATATCGATCCATGCTACACTCAGATTCCTCTTCTTCCTCTTTGCATCCTGCATTAATGCTTTATTAATCACTAGTTGTTCTTTGGTACCTTTCGAGCCTTTCCGACACCCTTTCTATTAATCAGGGAAAACATCATTACTCACAAAATGTCCATAATTTTTTCCGCAAAGATTCCAGTTAACAGTTTCTACATTAGCGGTAGACATGTAATTGGTCTATAATTGCTGGCGTCTGTTCCCTTTGCAGGATATTTCCAAATTAGTGTCTTACTTCCTTTAACAAACCAATCAGGGACATCTCCTGTCTCTATAACTCTTCGCAGAGAAGCAGCTATCTGTGAAGGCATTGGAACTGTTTGAACCAGAAGCCTTTCACTCTATTTGGATGCAGTTCATTTTTGAAGCAACTATCTTCCTTTCCTTAAGGAACTGATATGCGGATTCAAAATCCTTGGTCCATTCGGTTAGCTCTGTAAACATTTTGGAAAATAAAGTTGTCTTGTGTTGTAATTGAAGTAAATGAACAGGAACCAATTCCTTCCGGGCATGCGTAACCCTTCCTTACCGCAAGCCGGAATATTTGTTTCATCATTGTTGTAATGAAAACAAAAAGTTTCATTCAACACACAAAACTAAAAAACGGTACTGGTCGCGATTTGAGTTCCCTGCCGAACACCATAAAAAACACTGACTTCTCCCTACGCATGAGCAAAGGACATGTTTTAGTTGCCATAGTAACTAAACGATCATGAATTTTTTATCGACTTCCAGTTTGTCATCCTTCGTATGTCAGCCTTCACGTCATCAATGGTTTTCTCAACGTTCTTCATCTGCTACATTCCTGATAGCTTTTCTCTGACCTCTTCCAACCAGCTAGCCTTCTTATTATATCGCCTCTCGACAGACAAATAAATAATAATAAATAAATAAATAATAATAAATAATAATAATAATAATAATAATAATAATAATAATAATAATAACTAGAGGGACCTATGGAAATTCCTCAGCGGACTATTTCATATATAAAATATTGATGTTGGCATTCTGTGAATGTTCACCGTAAATGGACACATCCTGATATTATGTAGTTATTTTTGTTAAAACTGAAAACGTATTTATCTAAGTAAGCAGGGATTCCCGGCGTAGCTCGGTCATAAAATACACTTAAATATAATATTTTAATTTATGCAGAATTGACATATATTATTATAGAGTCAATTTTCCGTCGTTCTTATTTATTATAAAGTTATGATATAAAAATATATATCCGTATGACTTGGATGCATCAGCTTGAATCGAAACAGAAACCAATACACACACACACACACAGACGCATATATATATATATATATATATATATATATATATATATATATATATATATATATATATATATATATGAGCAAACAGTTAATAAAATATGTTAAAAAGCACTTTGAAATGAGTTAAAAACATATTTAATCTGAAAAGGAAACACTAGATAAATGGATAGTCCTTAATCCGCGGAGTTTCGAAATACTCTCCTTCTCATCAGAGGGTAGGAATTAGCAAAATGCGGGATCGGATTTTGCATGCAGAAGTATTTGATGAAACAACAAGTAAGTCAAATATCTTACTTGAAAACAAAATAAGTTAAGCAGAGGGAATATGGTAAAGAAAAAGGTGATTACACATGAATGGATAGTCTGGTGGAAGATAAAAAATCCAGTGACGGTAAAATCCAAATGTAAAACTTCAAGAAAGTTAAAAGAATTTCCATTTGTACAAGTAAAATCCAAGGAAATCCCGTAATTGGAAGAAGATGGTCCATAATAATCCAAAAGCAGAAATCCATGGAATAATTCACAAACATGTGTACAAGGAAAAAAAAAATAATATTCATAAAAGAGAACTAAGAAGTGCTTTGACTTACTTGTTGTTTCATCAAATACTTCTGCATGCAAAATCCGAAACTCCGCGGATTAAGGACTATCCATTTATCTAGTGTTTCCTTTTTAGATTAAATATGTTTTTAACTCATTTCAAAGTGCTTTTTAACATATATTATTAACTGTTTGCTCATATTATAAGCTCTATTTCCTATTTGGTTTTATCGAGCTTTTATATCTGGCTGAGATAATTCTATAAATATTAATTCTTTAATATTTATAATTTACTTTAATTTTACCATCTTGGATCATTTTGGTTTTATCGAGCTTTTACATCTGGCTGAGTTAATTTTATAAATATTAATTCTTTAATATTTATCATTTACTTTAATTTTACCATCTTGGATCATTTTGGTAAATTCAATTGTAATTTTCATTTTATATATATATATATATATATATATATATATATATATATATATATATATATCAGTTGACTTCCTTCGAATCGAAACCGAAACCAAAACTTATGAGTAATTCTTTGTATTTTTTTCATTACTTTGGGCACGTCCCTGGTATTCCTGGCGATTCAGCAATGCATTTTGAGGGTGCTGGCAATGGTCTTGAATCGGTAGAGAGCATGAGTTGTACAGCAGCGCAATTCCGATGGCGTTCGTTGTGTTACGTTGTCGTATCAAAAATGAGCGTTTGTTGTATAGTGGTTGAAATTGGAATGGAGATGATATATTAAAACGTGTCTATTTATAAAAGATTGAGTGTCTGATTATCTTATCAGAGTTAATATCGTTGTGTGATCGTCTAGTGGTCTTTCTATTACATATGTTCATATGCTGTTAAGTGTGAATATGTGTGTGACATGTCATTTTCACATACCTCTGCTTCTTCGTTGGTCCATCTGGAAATTCTCGTCCGTTCTCGTCCACGTCGCAACCAAATCTTCTCGATTCAGCTAACCTGATCACATGACTCACACGCAATCCAATCAGCTGATCTTAACTTCCTTTCAACGTGTCTACACTGTAATTCACACCATCCCTCCTCTCTCTCTCCCTCTCTCTCTCTCCCTCTCTCTCTATCCATTCTCTAACAGTTTAACATTGTGTCACTTTCAGACATGATAGGAGGCTCCTATTGTAGTTGGGATTTGAACACAACGCGTCAACTAGTAGATGGTTTGCAACGCCTCCCCAAGAAAAACCGGTTTTCATCAAACAAAAATGGAATCATGTCTTTTCGCAGGCGCCAATATTATCATTCCACCCTTTAAATTGATATCTAATTATTTCATATTTTAATGAATTTCTACTGAAAGCCATAATTGCACTCCACAAAAGATTTGAAGAATAAATAAATAAAATAAAGAAAAACTCACATATCGTATTGATTTTTAGATGTTTGTGTGTTAGAACGGTGCATTGCTACGTCACGCTTAATTAAGTAGACAGAATTGCCAATTAGAAATCAAGCAAGAGCTACGTGTTCCAGTAGTTACGTTACGGACAGGAAGCCATAAATCAGATGTGGCAAATTACCAGAGGATATTTTTCTGTGTTTCTTGAATTGGCAGAGAATCAATTGGGTTTTGTATAATTGCTTTCTTCCCGCGCTTAAGAAGGATTATTTTTATAAGTATGCATATCTAAGTGTTGTGGTGTTAATATTTGAATAATTGATTAGGAAGACACATTAACAATTAAATAAATATCTACAAAAATACATCAAAGAGATAAAGGCGCAATGTTTTTGCTCACTGCTGGACTAGTGATGACAACTATAATCTCTGCGTGTCTGTTTCTGACTCCTTTGGTAAAACCGGTTCTCATTTCCCGGAAGTTACACCATGGACGGAAGTAACGTCATGGAATAGTTCATTATTCCAGGTAGTGGGGGTGCGTCCTCAACACCTCCCAAGCTTACGTTTAGGATAGATCATTAGTAGATCGGTGACCTTTCTTTTCCGAATCGACCGTCTTAGTTCATGAGCTGTTTGCAGAGGTTCGAGATTAAATACATCGAAAATAGTATCGATCAGTTCTTCCTCGAACGGTGGTGTATCGCTAATGTCATCTGCACGACATCTTAATTTGTTTTCGTAACATTTATAGATGTTTTCGGTCCTCGCACGATGTATACCATATCACCGACTCTTTTAATGATCGTACCCACATCCCAGAATGAGGTGTTATTTTTGTAACTTTTGGAGAATACTTCTCTTTGTGTGAAACGTTACTTGGTACACAAGTGGTCACTAGTGGTCTTGACTAGAGTTTGCCAAAAACGGATCTCACCTACCGGGCAAAAATAATTTCCGCTGGTGAGGCTGCTGTCGGGGTGTTACGATTAGATGCAACCTTATATACGGGTAAGAATTGTTGAAAGCCTTCATCTGTTTCTCCCTTGAGCGTTCTTCAGTGGTTTTTAAAGAGTGAAAGCGTTCGTTTACCCATTCGAACTTGGGTGATATTTGGGAGTGGTTTGGAACGTGTTGCAAACACTTTTGAACTCTGCAGACGTGAACTGAATCAAGTAAGATTGTATCTCATCTTAGTAGTCTTTTTACAGTAAATGGCAGTAAGCCTTTTTTGGACCCGAAAATTGTATGCAACGGCTTGTGGTCTTTTTGAAACGTACATTTTCTGCCATGTACCGTCGGGCATTATATGAAGTATACAAGCTCCAACACTATGTGAGCGTCGTCGCTCGTTACTATTATTTTCAGCTTTGGATCGTAGTGTGTAAGAAAAAGATCCGATGTTAACATTTCTTTAATGTCTTTCAACGCCGTCCAATTCCAGGCTTTTTATTTCTTAAGTTATGAGTTTAGTTGGGTGCGCAAGTCAAGCATAGTCTTTATAAAGACTTGGTAGTAGTTAGCTAGTCCCAGAAAGCTTTGGAGCGCTTGCACATTATCGGGATCAGGCATGTTCCTTATGGCTTCTGCCCTCTCAGTGTCGGAGTCTAACATTTTTATCAATTATGAGACCTAGATATTTTATTTCGTTCATAAGGAAGTCACACTTACTTTCTTTCATTTTAAAACCTAAGCTTTGAATTCTTTTTAAAACGTCATTTATGTGTTCCAATGCACGGCTGTGAATTTACTGGCAACGACGATGTCGTCCAAGTAGGCGGAAGTGAAGTCGAGGCCGCTCAGCATAGTGTCCATGACCTGACATGGTGCTACCTTGACCCTGAAAGCTAACTTCTCAAACTTGTAGAGTCCCCTGTGCGTATTGATGCCGAGAAGTTTAAAACATTCCTCCTCGACTGGGATCTGTAACTACGCGTCGCTTATGTCTACCTTAGAAAAAAAATTACCACCGTTTAGTTTGTTGAATACCTCCTCTGGTGTGGGTAGAGGATAATGGTAATCATTAAGAGCTGCATTCAAACCCGTTGAGAAATCCGCGCGTACACGAATCTGATTGGTCTTTATGGTCACATATGCGATAGAGTAGCCCAATAACTGGTGCTCACTTTCGATAGTATTCCGGCCTTTTGTAGCCATCCAGTTCCTTATTTATTTTCTTGGTTGCCGCAAGCGGAACGTTTGGCTTCTTCTTGAAAACGGGTCGAGTGTTTTTCTTCAGTTCGAATCTGGCTAAAGCCTTAGTACATCTTCTGAGGCCCGATGAGAAAACTTCTGGAAATTTTCCTTTAACTCATCCTTCAGTAGTTGTGTCCCCGTAGACGAGTCTTCCACCTTATGGCAGAGTTTGTTAATGCATTTGTTCCACAATTAAAATCGTTCTATCCAATCTATTCCGAAGAAGTTTTTGGGTGCCTTATGCACATAAACTTTCACTTTTTAGTAATTTAATGTCACAGGGAGTGTCAGCTCTCCCACAAATGTTACTTTGTCGCCTGTAACTGCTAGAGCTGACTTATTCGTCTTACACATGATTGGTTCTTTCAACCTTTTCCATATTTGTAGGTTGATAATATACAGTTTTGAACCAAAGTGCAACTACAACTTAACTATCTTATTGAGGATGTTGACAGTGACGTATTACTGTTGGTTCTTCTCCTGTCGGATCTTGTTGCTCGAATCCTGTCGTGTTTGTTCCCTTTGCTATGCGTCGCTTTTTAGCCTTTCCTGCCATACTCATAGCATGTTTTGCTTTTGTAAAAACATCTAACGGACAAATGTTGTACGCCGCAAGGGTTGCACGGTTTTGTAAGGAAATCAGGTTTGAAGATAGGATGACCACTCTTTGGTTGTGCCTGATTGTGCTTCTCGTTTGTTTTGTCCCATGAGAGTAATCCTTTAGTCTGAAACTAGTCCTTCGCACGTATGACATGCATGATTCCTCGCTGTTTGTTTGGCAATCCTCAGCAAACTTCTAGAGAGTGAGGCCTAACACTAAGTGCATAAATTCAGAAGTTTATTCCACCTATAGCGTAAAACAATAAAATCACCGTCAAAGAAAATAAGACATGATTCCATTTTCGTTTGAGGAAAACCGGTTTTTGTTTTTGTTGTTGCAGACCATCCACAAGATGGCCAGATGTGTTCAAATCGCAAGAGCGATAGGAGCCTTTTATCATGTCTAAAAGTGACACACTGTTCGACAAGGGAGATCGGAGATGCACCGCTGTACAAGTTATGAAAGCAAAACCATTTCCATCACCCTTAAAATGCAAATTCGAACGGTTTAATGCTTACGGACATAGCTCAACGAAGTTTCTGGCATCGATTATGGTCTTTGGTTTGGTTTTAAGAGAGAGCCATATCGTGCAACCTCAAATCTTCGAAGTTGGCGAGAAAGTTAATATCAAAATATACCTGAATGAGCTAAAGAGTGTGGCGATCCCTTGGTGCAATCAGGTGGCAACTGGCAGGCTCTGGGTGCAGCAGCATTGTTCGGCGCCGGCCCACAAGTCCAAAGATACCCAGGCTTAGCTTCAGATTGAGTGCTACGACTTTGTACCCTTCTCTCACTGCCTTCCTCATCCCCCGACCTGAATACGCTGGACTACTTCGTTTAGTAATATGTCAAGAACATCACCAACATGACCTCCCTAGATTCCAAAACCAGCCTGATTGCAGCCATTCGAGGATTATTCCCCGAGCTACCTCCGGCGCATGTTTAAAAGGCATGTTCCCAGCTCCGGACCCGTATCAATGCCGTGATTGAAGCTAAAAGCGGATACATTGAATAGATATCAGCTCCACTACATAATCAAGTTACGTGAATTGATTTTTTTCAATAAAAGGTTTTAAAAAATCTGTAATGTTGTTTTCTTTAGAGCAACAAATTTCTCGTTTTGCACTTTAGAAACTGAAGGAAAAGGCGAAAAAAAAGGCGAAATAAAAGAATAAAGAGAAGACGGAGAAAAAGAGCGAGAGATAAAAAAAATAGCCAATATGATTACGAGTAAAAGATGAGGAAGAAATAAACAGTAAACGATGAAAAAAATTTAAAAACGAAAAAAAAATAGAAATTAGGAAATGCCACGTAATCAAACTCTTAAAAACTTGCTAATGAATAAATTATTTCTAATTGCCTGTTATACAAATGATATGCAAATGATATGCCAATGATATGCAAATGATAGTATTTTCCAATAGTAATAATCACGTGATTTCCTATTCAATAATTCGAAAAATAAATTAGGTGAATATGATCGATTTCCTCCCAAATGAAAAAGAAAAATCTTTCAATTTAAAATGTCGACCAGATTTTTTCTAATTTCCTCAAAACGTAAAACTCAGATGATACTTTATTCGATTGCCCTTGTCGATTGTAAACCAAATAAATGTCGCCCTCTTTTCTGACCGAATTTTCATAAACCTCCATATTGATTGAAATGAGGAAATGATAAGGGAATAAAATCTAAGAAAGAAACAATTGAAAATGACATGGGATTCTTACCGAATTAAGTGCTCATATCATTTACGATCCATTCTCCGCGGCGACGCCATTTGTCTAAAATGTGGAATGCCTAAAGGACGAGATTGGATTATTTTTTTTTTACACGGTGGTCACCACTTATCAAGGCCCGGAAGTCACTCAGGGATAAGGGTTATTGCAAGCACAGTACGTTAGTGTGGAGATTTGATGAAGTATTTACTTAAGGGGGCGGTTAATTAGGAATTTGTTAACGTTGGGCTTGAAGACATCCAAGTTGTAGTCAGGTGGGAAGCAGGCAGACGGAACACAGTTCCACAAGCGTGCAGTTCTAAGAAAGAAGCTTTGTTCATGGAATCCACGTTTTGATTTAGGCACAGATAAAGAGTGGGGGAAATCTTTGACAGTGGTTTCAGCTAGACGGGTGTTTTTCGTGAAAGATTGGCGAGGGGGGACCAGAGATTGGTGTTCAGACGAGCACCTACCATGGAAATAACGATAAAACAAGGATAGGCTCGCAACGTCTCTTCTGTGGGAGAGAGGTTGCAGGGTAGAGAAAAGAGCATCCCCCACTAAGCCACGAAGTCTATTTTGTACTCTGTCAAGGCAGGACAGGCTGTTTCTAGCAGCTCCTGCCCAGATATGGCAACAGTACTCCATCCTTGGACGTACTTGGCTTGTATATAGATAGAGAATTGCATCAGTAGTGAGATATCTTCTGGAGCGGTGGAAGGATCCCACCATCTTTCCAGCGACCTTGGCAACAGACTTGATGTACGTGTTCCATTTCAGATCATGAGTAAAGGTCAAACCCATGAAGCCTCTCCCAGACGAGAGCCATCCATCCCCATTGATGCCAGATGGGGATCAGAGCGTTGATGACGTAATCATCATGATTAAATCATTTGGATATTTTAGACGCCTTTTCTCACCTTAGTGTATGAAACAGTGTTGGCAAGTCACCTTGTTATCTAATGAATTTCACATGGTCAGTTGACTCATGTTTTAGCAAACACAAGAAAATATATTATTTAATTGGAATTCCTTATTGAGATGAGTATCATTTATTAATTTATTTATTGCGGACTATTATCCTCATCTTTTAATTGTTGTTCCACCACGTTTCGGCCAACTATTCCTCTGGCCTTCTTCAGGTGGTTAACCGAGACGAGATAGGAAGTCCGAATATCCTAACTGCATCCTTTGCAATTAATGTCTCACCACATTTTGGCCAAGTAAGCCTCTGACCGCCTTTGGGTAGGAGTGAAATCGCTATCTCCAGACAATGCTCACCTGGAAAGAGATTCAACGTCTCCATCCACTGCTCCACGGGCCCCGAAGGGCGATCAAGGCTGAATTTTTTGGTCTTATAAATCCACGTTTATTTATTATCTGATCTTCATGGTCGGGTCCGTGGCGAATCGTGTATATATTAAGACGACAACAACTATGGAAGGCAGTAATTGCTGAGGATGCAGTAAAAAGATGAGGATAATAGTAGGCAACAAAATAAATTAACAAGAAAAGCTGTCTGAATGTTCACTAAGAGCATCAATGCATATTTTCCGTTTTTATAATAAAACTAACTGAAAAAAAATATAGCTCACCTAAAGCCGACTTGAATTCACGATAAGCTATAAATGAGTTTAGAAAGAAATGCTGTACTTAAAAATATATAAACATAATAATATACTTGGCTTTAAAAAAGTATTTACTGCGTTTAATACGTTTCGAATATTTTTAAATTAAGGATGAGGTTTATAAATGAATTCCTTTTAACTTTGCGCGGCTAACGCAACGTGTTAAACGTGGCTAATACTGGTGATCACTGTTTTTTTTTTTTGTTTTGTTTTTGAAAATCATATCATCATCAAACCTAGGACTAATCCACTCATACGCAGAATTACACCTTGTGGGTCAAGAAAAAGAGGGAAAAAACTCCCATGGACAATTCACGAAATAAAGACGAAAATTTGATGAACACGTAACTTGGTTTGTTCCTTTTTATTTTCATCTCTCTCTCTCTCTCTTTCTCTCTCTCTCTCTCTCTCTCTCTCTCTATATATATATATATATATATGTTATTGTCGCTCATAAAAATATGAATAATCTTCTGTGCGAGATTGTAACTTCAATTAATTTTGTGGTGATCAGCGGTATACCTGGGGTAATAGAGGAAAAGGTAACTTTGTTGTGGAGTTTGAATCCTTCGACCAGCGTCAATCCTTATCTCCTGCACTGATTATTGCGTTAGCATAGAACACTAGTGTCTGTAGGTTTAGGAAAATAATGACACACACACACACACACACACACACACACACACACACACACACACACACACACACACACACACACATATATATATATATGTATGTATATATATATATATATATATATATATATATGTATGAATAAAAAATCAATACGAAAAGAATATATGAATGTTTATATCTTTTCTGTATTTATTTCCTGTGTGTTGACGTGTAGGAATACGAAACATACATGTACGTAGATTACTGTTTTAAAAATAAATATATATATATATATATATATATATATTTATTTATTTTTAAAACGGTAATCTACGTACATACATATATATATATATATATATATATTTATATATATATATATATATATATATATATATATATATATATTTATTTATTTTTAAAACAGTAATCTACGTACATGCATGTTTTGGGGGCCTACCCCTCTTCAGCGTAGCTTGACTGTTATTAGGACTCGATCCCTGGACCTTATGTATTTACGCTATGATGCCATAGACGATTTACTGTTTAGTTTTTATCGTTTATATATTTACGTAGTTTTTGTTTGTTGTTGATTTTTTTAAAACGATATTGAGGTTAGCGTCTTCACCTTTTTTTTTTTTTTTTTTTTAGAAATTGCCCATTTTTTATTTTGGACGTAAACAAATAATATTTTTATTTATTTATTTATTTATTTATTTTGAAAACAGTAATCTGCGTACGTGCACCTTTTGGGGCCCGACCCCTCTCTAGCGTAGCTTGACTGTTATCAGGACTCGAACCCTAACCTTAATATCGTTTAAAATTTCTACAACAAAATCTATGTATATATATAAACGATAAAAACTAAACAGTAAATCGTTTATGGCATCATAGCGTAATGGATAAGACGCTGGACTGAAATACATAAGGTCCAGGGTTCGAGTCCTAATTACAGTCAAGCTACGCTGAAGATAGGAAGGACCCCGAAATATGCATGTAAGTAGATTACTGTTTTAAAAATGAATAAATAAATAAAAATATTATTTGTTTACGTCTAAAAAATAAAACATCCGATCTTCAAGGTGAAGACGCTAACCTCAATATCGTTTAAAAAAATCAACAACAAAAAAAATTACGTAAATATATATATTTATATATATATATATATATATATATATATATATATATATATATATATATATATATAAGAGAAAATAGTTAATAAAGCATGTTAAAAACACTTTGAAAAAGAGTTAAAAACATTCTTAATCTGAAAAGGAAACATTTAATAAGTGGATAGTCCTTAATCCGCGGAGTTTCGAAGAAATACTTTCCTTCTCATCAGAGGGTAGGAATTAGCAAAATGTGGGATCGGATTTTGCATGCAAAAGTATTTGATGAAACTGCAAGTAAGTCAAAGATCTTACTTGATAACAAAAAATGAAGCAGAGGGAATATGGTAAAGAAAAAGGTGATTTCACGTGAATTATATATATATATATATATATATATATATAGAGAGAGAGAGAGAGAGAGAGATAAGTATCGCCAGAGAGCAAAAGGGCGAGAAATAAATTATATATATTCTACCTGAATATGAACTTATTGTTGTTTATAAACATGTATATATAATATCTTATGTATTTACTTTTTCATAAGTTGTTCATCTTGTATTCCTTAGAAATGTCCAATATGAAAATCCGGATATCCGAAAATCCTAAAGACGAACAAAAGGAAAATGAATTTTATTCGCCAAATTTTTGCATGATAATTCTTCATTAGAAAAAGACGACACGGTATCTTTACGGCAGAAAGATTTTCATAAAAGTTTCAGAAATTTCAAATGATTACGTTATTTAGTCCAATAAACACACACACACACATACACACACACGCATATATATATGTGTGTGTGTATATATGTGTTTTAGCACATATATATATATATGTGTGCTAAAACACAAATATATATGAAAACTCATGAATATATATAAATTTACATCTATATATATAGTCACAGATGGATATATCTGTGGATATATATATATATATATATATATATATATATATATATATATATATATATATATATATATATATATTGGCAGCAAGTCATTATTCAAGCACGTCTGATGGAAGACGATTGAGTTTTTCTTTTCTCCCAGTTTGTTGGAAAACATTTCAATTCGCCGAGTGGTCTTTTTTATTTCGGCTGACATGTTGTATATTATGGCGTCCAATAAGTGTTGTTCGGCCATATTCTTATCAAGCATTTCAATTAGTACATCTGATCATCGTTAGGAGCAATTGTTCCTGTCGTTTTATTTATTGAGGTTTGGTGTATTTATAGTCATGTATTTATAAAGGTGGGCCAGAATAGGTAGGGGCGAATTTTTCATTTTTATTTTCTTATTTTATATTGTATTTATTTAGTAATTCATGGTTAACTGTTGAATACGGTTAGTATGTTTGTCCTGATATTAAACGAGATCCGGTAAATAAGGGTCTGTAGTGTTTTAATTAGTATGGCTTCTAGTAATTTTAGTCTTTGTGTACACTTGTTAAGGTAATGAATTTTAGTATTGTTAGTTAAGAAATGTCTAATTTCGAACGATTTTAAGTTATTATTATGGAATGTTAGGTGTTGTTTTTTGGCGCTATTGTCTGATAAATGATAGGTTTGTTATCATACATTATATTGGTTTAGTTTAGTGTGGTGTTAGTATTATTATTGTTTTAATTATTAGATTTGAGGTTTTAAATTTAGTATAATATATTATTACTTTAATCTTTTTGTTCTGGTCGGTGGATCTGGTGTTTCTTTTAATTAGGTTTATAATTATTTTTCGTCTGTTTTGTAAGTAATGTGTAGTTGATCTTATATTATACTTTAATGGTATAATTTTTGTTAGGGTAGAGTTTATCTTAATATTGTGGATTGAGTTTAAATAGAACGTCAAGGGTGTGAGTTCATATCGAAACGTTGTTTTAATTTGAATAAAAATGCGCTTGAAAGCCAATTCATAACGTAATATTAGGAAAATAAACAAATATTTTACTTGTTTGAAATTTATAACAAATATATTAAAGAGGAATACTCCATCTTCAGTGTGTTGTTTTGTTTCTTTTTTTTTTCTTCCTTGCCATGTTGTAGAGTTGAAGAAAGAAAAGTCCGTTTGTAAACAGCCGCGTGTTTTATCTCAGCGGTTTGTATTTTGAAATGCTTGAACTGTGCGTAGGCAACGCGAGAATAACGTCAAAGGTGTGAGTTCCTATAGAAACGTTTTTTAATTTGATCAAAATTAAATACGCATCAAGTGCGCTTGAAAGCCAACTTACAACGTAATATTAGGAATATAAACAAATATTTTACTTGTTTTATTTTATTCAAATTAAAACAACCTTTCTATATTTTTATCCATATATAAGTGTTTATCTTTTTTTTAATTTCTATTATTTTTTCTTCAATAACATTGTTCACATCTTCATTTTGTAAGGGAGATAACCATGTTTATTAAATTTTTAAATTTTTATCAGTTTGCTAATTTATCTAAGTTTTTAAGTATTCATATTAGTATTTATTAATTTTAAACCGATAAACTTTTAAACCTTAACTTCTTTATTCCAATCTTAGTAAAACATGTCAAGTTATCTACGTCTAATATTTCATGTATTTAGACCCAAAATTGGCAGAGAAATTTGGTAAAATCTGCAAAGGTAAAATCTTTCAACTTTGACCTTTTGGCAGCCAAACTTTTCGCCCCAAAACTGATTAAAATGCTTGCCGCATGTCTGATTAGCCGTCATGTATAAATTTCAAATGTTTAGACTCCAAATTGGCTGAGTAATTTGCTAGAGACCGCAAAGGTAAAATCATTTGAACTTTGACTCCTTGGCAGCTCAATTTTCGACCCAAATCGATTAAAACGCTTGCCTATATCTGAATACCCTTTATGTAAAATTTCAAATGTTTAGACCAGAAATTGGCTGAGTAATTTGGTAAAGACCGAGGAGGTTAATTGTTTTTTTTAATTTGGACCCTAATTTTTACCCCTTAACATTTATTTTTTTGGGCTCAAATCAAATTAAAAAGTTTGATCCATGTCCAAATAACCTATATCCTATATTAAATAACCTGCTTGTCTCAATATTTTGCAATAATTTAATGCTAATTCTTTTTCCATTCTCTTGAAATTACTCGGGTATAATTTTATTAACCATAACGCTTATTAAAACAAAAACGGCTTCTATTTCTAATATTTAAGTTATAATTACCTTATTTCCTCTATGTTAAGTTGAAGATCTATTAATTTATTTAAATCTAATCTCAGTATAAAATTTCTGAATTCTCTTTATACACTTATATTTCACCCTCAATATATTCTGTAAATTTCCCTTTCTAAATTTATTTCAACAAGGTTTTAGGCGTGATAATAGAAATATATTTCCATGAAGGCAGCTTTGTATAACATCTAACTTTTTGTTTAAGATTTTCTCTTTAGAATTCACTATGATTTACTCGGTTTAGACTTTCTAGTCTTATCTATTATTGTCCATCTTAATTCAACCTTTTTTTTATTTTTACGTAGTTGCCTAACCCAATGGCTGAATGCAGTTACAAATTATAGTGTTATATTGAGAGAAAAGTAAATTAAAAGCGGAAAAATTTATAATAAGTTTGGTTAAACGTAGTGGAAACCGACATTGCGCATGATTTTTTTCTCCGTGTTCGAAAATAAGAACTCTTAATCTGAATGTTGAAAAATGGTGGTCAGGGTACCTTTAACAAGCAAAGATGTGAATTTAAATAACAAAACTTTCTGGTAATGCAAGTTATAGCGAATGGATGACCAGAGACTTACCTGCTTGTTGACATATGAAGCAAATGCTATCTTGGTATTTCAACTGTGGCACAAAATCAAACGTTGACACGAACTAGACAGCATGCAGAAACAATAAACAATGAAAGGCAGAATTATGAATCGGAAATAACGATTCGAAAAACAAAGAAAGTTGAATAGAAAACTAAAATGAAATTTTCCAGCCGGGATATAGACGCTTATTGACCTAATTCTGTCGACGTCGTCGCACCACTGAATTCTGTCAAATAAAAGAGACGGGTTTTATAAACAAGAAATGTTTATTTAATTTGTTAAACAGAGCAGCAGTGGCATACACGATTAAGTTCCATAAAGTATCTACTAACACGAGAAAAGGAGGTGCATCTAATCATTATATTATTCCGTATGTAACATTAGGAACGATTGGTTCTGAAGTTAATGTGTGGGTAGTATGTGTATTGCCGGATATTCGTGAGCGTTGTTGTTTCAAGTTTTTAGTCAAACGTAAAGGCGAATACTTTTTCGATGGCATATATATATATATATATATATATATATATATATATATATATATATATATATATATAGTAGCAAAAGTACTCGTCATTGACTGGGTTCCAAAACAGCCTACAGAAAATGAACTCTAATTTATGAAAGTATGATAAGTTATGAAAAGGAAGGGTTCTAAAGAGATAGCTTCGAATTTGGGGGCATCAAAACCAAAGCAAAATATGATGAAAGTAAAAATAAAATAGATAAACCCCATAATTTATTATACCATACCTGTTCACACTGAAACACTTATCACAATATTATGTGGATCTATATTAAAAACCCTTGTTAAACTTTGTGACATATTTCCATTCTATGGAGGTCAGGCGCGAACGAACACCCCATAATGTTATTATGTCATATTTCTTCAAACTGAAACATAATTATGAAAGTATACTTACGCAGATAGATATGAAAAGTCTTTATTAAAGTTTGTGCCTATTTTTATTCTATGGAGGCCAGGCGCGAACGCAGACCCCACAATTTTATTATACCATCCTTATTTAAGTTAAAACATACTTATCAAAGTATTATTATGTACATCTATATCAAAAACACTTGTAAACGTTTTTTTTTATTTAAATTTTTTTTATTTCCATACTTTGTGGACCAGGCGCGTACGCAGACTCCACAATTTTAATGAATCATCATTATGCCAAATCAAACATACCCATGTATCTCGATACATCTTCTATCATAATATGTTATCAGTTTTCTATAATAGTCAACCATATAGGAGCCTATTCGTGACCAGACGCACAGACGTTCAGCTTTATATATATATATATATATATATATATATATATATATATATATATATATATATATATATATATATATATATACTGGTTCGGGGGTTAAGGTCCTTGCTAATGAAGCCAGATATGACTTGTGTTGCTGGGATTCGAGTCTCCTGACTGGCGTTAATCGTGACACCCTGCACTCATGATTCCCGAAATGATGAAACACTAGTCCCAGTAGGTATTTAAATAAATAATATATATATATCGTGTGTGTGTGTGTGTGTGTGTGCGTGTGTGTGTGTGTGTGTGCTTTCATTCAGGCAGATATTGTTAAATAACACGAAGTCATCTTGCTTCATCATGTCTTTTTTTTAATTTTACATTTTTTCGTATAATCGTTCTTATGTCCGGTCGAATTTGTGTAGGAAAGTTCTGTAGTCGTTTTGTTCCATCTGAAAAATAAAACAGATGGACGAAATCGACTACAAAATTTTTTTGCACGAATTCGACCGAGACATAAGAATGACCATTCGAAAAATGGAAAAATACAAAAACAAATCATTAACCAAAGACACTTCATGTTATTTAGCAATATCTGCCTGAATACACACACATACACACACACACACACACACACACACATATATATATATATATATATATATATATATATATATATATATATATATTATCGCCTGATGAAGTCTCATTGACTAAAACAGATGTCTGTTTGTAGTAACCATATTTTACTGTTTGCCATTTAATAAATAAATAATATGTATATATGTATGTGTGTGTGTGTATTATGGCTATGTAAAGGCCAATTTTTAATTTGTTCGAGCACATTCTTTATTTTAAATTGTGAAATTAAAAAATAAAAAATGAATACGTCAGCTGACAGGTTTCGAAGCACGCTTAACAGAGCTACAATCGAGCTTAATAATTACGTTTTAAAAAGGAAAAAAAGAAGGGAACAATGAAATGAAGATGAAGAGGCAAGGGTGAGGGGGAAACTAATTATCAAATAGAAACTAGATTAAGCCCTCAGAGATGCTTTTCTTGTTTGCAAAGAGGTCTTAGAGTCTTAATATATATAGTTTCTAGGATTTTAAGATGGTGGAAAGAGTGCGACTTGCTAAGAATGAAAAAAATGTCAGTACTAAAATTCGAAGCACAAATACGATTATTTATAAGGTGCTCTCCTATAGATGAGCCATGGGTATTGCTCAAAACGTCTGAAGGTATGTAGTTTCTAATTCCGAATTTTGGATGGAACATATTATTTTACCCTATTATATAATCTTTGAGACGTTAGCCCGACGTAACGCACACCGCAGCTACATTTGAATAAATAAATAATGGAATTGTTGGGGGTGGGAGGACGTCTTTACAAACTGAAGATAACAACCACATGGGTATTTGGAGAAAAGTAACATTGTTGTACGACAGAAGAAATTTGCTTGACAAATCTATCATTAATATTACCTAGCCAAGGTAGGCGTAGGTAGATAGGGTATTTGTCAATAGACGCCTGTTTAATTTTGCTCAAATTAGAATTTTTATTTCTCATTGTAGATTCTACGATTTGTAATAGAAAACCATTATTGCAAAGAGTCTTGGTAATAAATTTAACTTCATCATCTCCGAACATATTATACAAGCTCTATGGATAAGAGTGTTCATAGATTATAGTCGTGTTTAGTGGGGCAAAAAGAGTCCAAACGTGTGTAAAGACCAGTGAACGTAGGTTTACGGTAGATGAAAGTCAAGAAAACGGGAGGTGTTTTACACACCAGTACATCTAGAAAAGGAAGGGAAGAATTACTTTCCTTTTCTATAGTAAATTTTAGAACTGGGTGAATATTATTAAGGGATGCAAAAAAAGGTATCCGCTTCCGTTTCATTGTTGAACAGACAAAAAGTGTCGTCAACATAACGAAAATAAATATCTGTTTTTTGAAAGCCAGATAAAAGACCTTTTTCGTGGAAACTTACGTAAAAGTTTGCCAGAGCCGGTCCCAGGGGGAGAACCCATGGCAACCCCATCTATCTTCCTGTACATTTTTTTTACATAGGCATCACCACATTATCAAGGCCAAGAGGCCACTCAAGGATAAGGGTTAAAGAGTGTACAGTAGAAATTGGACAATATAGTAATCATTAGTAATGTTATTAAAACTGAATTCGACCGACATGGTAGCGAATTCCATAAGTTCCACAAAAATATTCTTAGGAATAGGGGGAGTTGTAAGCTGACTGCGGTAAAGGGCATCGGCACATATATCAATAGTCTCTGAGAGTGGAACGCAGGTAAAGTCTTTTAATATCGAAAGAACATAAATTTGGCAGTCTGTGCGTAATTTTGCATAAATTTAGCAAAAGAAAAATAATCTTCTCTTCTCTTCTATCTATTCTTTCTTTCTTTCTTTCTATCTATCTATATAAATAAAATGAACTCATTTTTTCCCGTCTGATTTTGACATTAATAGGATTAAAAATCAAGATATTTCATGCAAATATAATATGCACAAACGGCAGAACAATATCTGAGGTGTGTTATAGGCTTATTATTTCTCAAATTCCTCGATAATCTTAGATTTCTATACTTTTTCTGCTGAGAAGTCACGGCCAAAATCGGTTAAGATCAATGGAAGTGGTAAAATATTTCTCTCTAATAAATTCCTCCTCCCCCTGCCACCACTTAACACCGTTTGGGGATCGTTCACAAGGAACAGTTGAGAAGAGAACACCGGTTTGGCTTCGTAGTTCTTTCATGTGAAGTTATTTAAAATCACTAAACTAAGCTGCAGTGCTCTGTGGCGTAGTGGTTAGCGTGCTGGACAATTCACATTATATTTTCACGTTCGCGCCGACCTACCGTAGTCGTTTTTTTCCCCCCTAAACAACTGGAATGGACTTTTCTTGGTGGCCGAACTGTTAATGCTGCAGATGTTATTTTTTTTTCACACTTTATTTTCCTACTTTTACTCATTACTCCGGGTTTAATCCTTCCTACTTACCTACCATAACATTTTTTAAACCCCTCCCCCCCCTGTCCCGGAAACAAACACTCGGGCAACGCCGGGTACCCCCGCTAGTATTTAATATAGAAAGAACTATACTGTTTCAAAACTGGTTCTAAAATCTTAGTAAGCCATTTGGCTAGTTTGTGTTGGGATGAGCCTATTATGGATAATAAAGGTCTTAAAGGAACCCCACTCTAAACCGTAGAGACGGGAACGTAGAAAATAATACATGAACGTAGCCTTTCCAGATTGAAGTCAAAAAAATTAATATTCAAAAAATTTGGTTGCTCGACTAACCCGGATATTGCTAGAAACATCCTTAATATCTCTTTCTTGTAGTTGTCCCAGCCCGAATTGAATATACTTTCCCATGGGTTTGGACTTCTGCGTTTCCCCTTCAAACGTGAAGAGATTTATTCTGAATTCAAAGTCTATTTTGCTGAATTAGCAAGACTTTCTCCTGTTTCCGACAGTAAGGTTAGTGCCCTTAAGGCAAAATTGAATGATATTGATTATTCATATGCAGACACACCAGTCCCGTTTAGTGAATTAAACGGTTTATATGCGTGTCACATTGGTACTGTGGTTACGTCACCAGCCTTAGAGGTTACGGTTTCGATTCTAACTTATTGCACCTAAATGCTTTTTTTTACTTTTGAAATCATGAGTAATAATATACGAAAGCTGGACAAATTAAAATATCGTATTCAAGCGTATTTTACCACTTTTCGCTGGTATATACAGTTTCTGGCAATGGACTGTTCTTGCCGTAATTTCCGGTGACCCGCTTCTGATTTTCAGCAATCTGAATCCAAGACAAAGAGAGAGATAATTGTAACTTTACTTTGCCTTCGGCTGGACGGCGTTCCCACTCAACTAATATCGTTACTGTATTTTCTTTTTAATATGTTATTTATTTCAATGTTACTGAGTTTTCTTGTTATTATTTCCAATATTTACACCATAACAGTATGCATATATACTTATTTCTTTTTATTTTTCTTCTATTTTTATTCTATTTTCCTTTATTATTAAGTCCATACGCTACGCGATATTTCGCCATTGATAGCCATTGTTGAATTGTGCGGCTTCATATATAAAGATGACGCTGAGTGTATATTGGGGTACATATATAACGAGACTCATGTAATACATAACGATAGATAAGATGATGAGGAAGAGAATACGTTTATTTTTTATTTTATTTTTTTTTTACATAAGCATCACCACTTATCAATGCCCAGAGACCACTCGAGGATAAGGGTTAAAGAGAGTACATTAGAAATTGGACAATATAGTAACCGTTAATAATGGAGATTCGCTAAACTTGTTTACGTTAGACTTGAAGACAACCATATTGTAGTCAGCTGGAAAGCAGAAAAACGGAAGACAATTCGATAGGTGTGCAGTTCTAAAAAAGAAGCTTTGCTCATGGAATCTACGTTTAGGTTTAGGCACAGATAAAGAGTGGGGGAAATTAGTGATAGTTTATTTTCTGCTAGATGGGTGTTTCTTGTGAAAGTTTGGCGAGGGGGGCCATAGAATGGAGCTCAGTCGAGCACTTGCCATGAAAATAACCATAAAGCAGAGACAAACTCGCAACATCTCTTCTGTGAGAAAGAGGTTGCAGGGAAGAGAAAAGGACATCCCCCACAAGGCTACGAAGTCTATTTAGAACTCTAGCAAGACAGGATATGTCCCAACACTAATTATATCATTGTTTTCATAATAAAATGTGTGTTGCTTTAAAAAAAAAAGAAAAAAAATGAAGAAAATTCAGTTTATCAACAGAATTTTTTTTTATTGATTTTATGACCGTGGTCTTTATGTAAATATTATATATATATATATATATATATATATATATATATATATATATATATATATATATTTTTATTTATTTTTATTTTTTAAAACAGTAATCTACGTACACGCGTGTTTCAAGGTCTTTACCTCTCATCAGCGTAGTTTAACTGTTTCTAGGGATCGAACCTCAGACCATGTTTACCACAGTCCGGTGCCTTAACCGTTATGCCATAATCCCTAGATTAATTATACTGTTTATTTTTATCGCTTATAAATTTAGATTTTGTTATTGTTGTTATTTTTCAAGCGATACATACGGTTAATATTGGCTTCGCCTCGGAGCTCATATTCTTTTAACACATATTAAAGGAGAGGAGACATTTATAGACATTACTTGGGATGAAGGAGGTGGGACTCATAACTTGGAAGAGGTTACAAAGCTTGTTATAAGATGATAAACACAATTACCTTTGTTTTATGGTGAAGGATGACACAAGACAACAGTTACAACATAATGATGACTTCTGTATTCATCTGATCGACCGGTCGATGACGTCAGGAATACAAATTTGGATCTACATAGTTTAAATGTTCTCCCTTCGCTTCCAAGGTATCAACTAACCAACTGACTGGCTCTCTTGCTGAATGATTCTCTCTCTGACTGAATAAAATGTCCTTTGTCTATGAAGTCAGAGGTGTGTTTTTCAAACGTGACCAATTTCACGTGGCTTTACATGTGTTTGTCCAAAAACACTTTTGACAAACAAAAGAATCCTCAATTCTAAATTAACCTTTTTTTAAATAATATAATTTAATTGCATTTTTCATTCTTTTACTGACATATTTAATATTCAGATTTCTGAAAGAATTAACAATAGATTTTATTTCTAACATTCCATTTCTAAACTTTGCTCACGGGGTTCGATTCTAGGTTTTATCCTAATCTCATTTTTACTTATCCAATATTCTTCTTATTTACATGGAAAGGGGACAACCGTTTTCCATGTAACAGCCATGTCTTCAATGATTTGTCTTCTTTTTATATTTGATATTTTTATGGCTCATTTATCAATTACATAGTCTTATTTCCCCTTTTGTTTTTTACCAAAGTTTAAATATTCGCCTAGTTTATCATTTTTTTTTATCTTTCCTATCTTCCTTCTTTTTATTTATTTATTCAGCACGTTTTTTTTTTTCATCCATTGTGCAGGATGGAACGATAAAAGTGTTGCCCTAAAGAAAATAACACTACAGCTTTATTTTAAAACCATTATTGAAAAAGAAATTCACGTAATTTTAATATGTAGTAGAACTGACATCTATTTAATATAGCTGCATTCAAGCCTAATGACCGCCTCGATACGGGTTCGTAACTGACAGCATGCGTTTTTCACAAGCACCCGCGGGAGCTCGGCGAATACTTGGCTTTGGTGTTGTGGGAGGTCATGTTGGTGATGTTCTCGAATTGTAACCAAACGAAGTAGTTCAGCGGGTTACGGTCAGGGGAGGAGGGGACCAGTGAGTGAAGATTACAAGTCGTAGCACTCCTTCGAAAGACAAGCCTGGATCTCTTTGGGCTTGTGGCCGACACCGAATCCTGCTGTCACACCCAGGATCTGCCAGCGGCCACCTGATTATACCACAGGATAAGCACACTCTTTAGCACATCCAGGTACACTTTGGTGTTGATTTCAAGCCGACTTCGTTTTTTGAGGTGGGAGGATGTGGCCTTCACTTGAAACCACATTAAGACTATAACCGTGGACGGAGACTTTGTTTTCACCACCCTGTGCACGTCCCTGTTTACCGTGGCAATCCAGCGATGCATTTTGAGGGTTCTGGCAATAGTTTTATTGTGATAACTTGGATCGGTAGAGAGCATGAGTTATTCAGCGGCGCATCTCCGATCTAGTTCGTTCAACATTGTGTTACTTTCAGACATGATAGAAGGTTCCTATCGCTACTGGGATTTCTACACAACTGGCCAACTAGTAGATGGTCTGCAATAAAACTGGTTTTCATCGAACGGAAATGGAATCATGTTGTCTTTTCTAGAGCAATAATTTATCGTCCCACCCTCTAAATTATACTGTTTGAGTATATGCAATAATATTTTTATATTTTGCTTAGTATTTTTTTCCTGTCGTATTTTTTTCTGGTTGGTAGACGTTTTTAGTGCCGCGAGACATTAACGCTGGATTTCTTAATAGTGCTTTACTCGGTTGGATATTTTTATATTTTTTATATAATTTCATCTTTCAATTCATGCGGAATGTCTGGAAATTGAATATATAACA
The DNA here is from genome assembly GCF_053919585.1 of Euprymna scolopes. Taxonomy (NCBI): domain Eukaryota; kingdom Metazoa; phylum Mollusca; class Cephalopoda; order Sepiida; family Sepiolidae; genus Euprymna; species Euprymna scolopes. Next base: position 144,589,105 of record NC_136497.1, on the reverse strand, counting down.
TCAAACAACTCATTTTTTTTTTCATACATGAAAACTTGTTGAATCATATTTGCTGAATCTTACACATTTAGTTTTTGCTGTTTATATTTCGCATGTAATGTTTACGCATCAGTGATATCTGAACATGTGTGCACGCCCATGTTTAACGCGTGATTTACCAACAAAAGATTTCTCCTAAGGATTCTTCAACTCCAACTCGAGACTTTAACGTCGGAATTTTTACCATCGGTTCATCACACATTGGAATATTCTCTAATTCGCCGTATGCTATTTCATTGACTGTGAAAATCCTATAAAGTTTGAACTTTCTCTTTTTCTACAGGTTAAAACGACAAATTTTCGCCCTATAAAAATTTCTACAGCTTTATTTAAAACTTGTATTTAAAAATCAATTCAGGTAACTTGATTATGCAGTAGGGCTAAAGATATATTCAATGTAGCCGCCTTCAGCCTCAATCACTGCCTCGATACGGGTCAAAAACTGGGAGCATGTCTTTTCCACAAGCGCCGACGGGAACTCGGCGAATACTGACATATACACTTCATATATATATACTCAACATCTTATAGACAATTAAATATATCATACGTACAAGAAATATTATAACCGCTACACAATACACAAATCCACACGCATATAAGACCCACGTTTGTACAAACCTCGGCTACGCAAAATTTAGAGCAATATAAAGAAATGTTTTTCCAGGAGGCAGAAAAAGTAATATATCTAGCATATGAACAATATGTGTGGAGTATTGTTTTCATATTTGGGCTGGAGCATCTGCTACTTGTCTCTCGCTACTAGACAAGGTTCAAAAGAGAGTCGCCAACCTGATACGTCCTGAACTGTCATCTAAGCTTCAGCCTCTGTCCCATCGACGAAATCCCTCTGCCTGTTCTACAAGTACGTTAACGGTGAATTCTCCGACGAACTGCAAGCACTTGTACCCCCTCGACGTAAATACTCTCGACAAACCCGACAAGCAGCTAACTCTCACCCCTACACAGTAGAGATCCCTAGATGTAAGAGAGCCTTCTACTCTAGTAGTTTCTTCCCCAGAACCGCTAGACTTTGGAATCCCCTTCCGGGTTCTGCTTCTCCAAATGTACTGACATGCAAAAGTTCAAGTGTAACGTGAATTGACATCTTGCTGCCCAACTCCCTACATAGTACCCCTGTAACTTATGTCTCTGTTAGTAGCCTTCCACATCAAAGTGGCAATGTGCCTTGTTTGTAATAAAAAATAAAAATAAGAAATATTTTATGAGAATGAAATACTAAGAAGATACACAGAAAGTTCTTCAAAGATGTAGCAAATGTGGCAGACGAAAAGGCATGGCATTGGCTTAGAAATGATTGCTCGCAGTACTGGGGTCTTTGTTTGTGCAGCACAAGAGCAGGCACTATGAACGCGGCTGTTTAAGAAAGTTTTTTTTAAGGAGAGGATGTAGCTGCAGAAACCGGATGTGTGGAATGTTTTTGGAGTCAGTTGTGATCTTTACAGTGGGGAGTAGCGAATGGGTTCAGAGGAAGTACCGACAAAGGCATGACCACGTGGGGTTTCGGATTTACTAGGAAATTGTTTGCATGTGACGCTTAAACGAAACAAGCCATTTCGTACATGAATCTATCACTGAATTCAAAATAAGACAGCCCCTTCTTTTGAGGCGCAGAAATGTATTTACACAAGGCAGAAGTAGCAATGGGTTTAATATATTAACTACAAGACATTTTTTAATTGAATAAGAAATACCAAGATGTTCCAGAGTCGATTTCTTATTCAGAGTTAAAACCATAAGATTCTCAGAAAACAGACACACTCTAGCAATTAAAAGATACAAACTGAATATAAACAGGATTAAACGTCATAAAAAATAACTGAATTCCACTACCCCTCCAAAAAATGACCCTGCTTTTCATAGTGTAAATGTCTAGTATATTTATTAATAGCATCTTTTAGTTAGAAGTATTAAAACTAACGCTCATACAATTACATGATAATTTGGAGCAGATTAACACATCCAGCTGCTATTCTTGTAGCAGGGTGTAACGGATTGGTCAGAGGGAGTACTGCAGAAGACATCACTGCGTGAGACTGCGGATGTACTGAGAGATTGCTTACATACGACGATTAAACAAAACAAACCATTTCGTACCAAATCTATAACTGAATTCAGAATAAAACAACCCCTTATTTTACGGTGTAGATTTCTAGGATGTTTATTGGCAGCGTCCTTTGGTTAGAAATATTAAAATGTGATAAAGAAAAAAGAAAGAGAAAAATAAATACACACACATACACACACACACACGCGCGCGCACACACACACACACACACACACACACACACACACACATGAATACATGATCTTCCATACTGTTTGTCAAACACTCATATCTACACACACACATACGTAATCCTTTGAAGCAGATGAACACAAGAAGAAACTGATCAGACGGGAAATAGATGAAAAGCACTTGCTAATGGCCGCTCAACTGATGATGGTACTTGAAATCTGTCGAGAGATGATTCAATGCGCATGCGTTCCTTTTCTCTGCGGTTGATGCTGCCTCCTTTCTACCTTTTCAAAATCGATGTATCCATATATGTTATTGATTTACGAATGTTAATAAAATCGATTTTTATTATAAGCCTCCCTCGCCTCCAGCAGTTTATGGTCCTCGTTCTTCATTTCTCATTTGACGGAATTCCTTGATTGTTTTCTTCCTGTCATTCTTTTAGTTCCCGTGCTTCACATATTTTTACTTTTGATTCATCATTTATCAATGCACAAAGCTATTCGAGGATAATAGTGAATAGTGTTAAAATGATTGTCAGCTGAAAGATGATTCTAACTCCACAAGAACTAACATTGATCAATCTTATTAACTGATTATTTTTTATGTGGGATTTTTTTGTAAAAATTTGTTTACATTGAATTTGACATGAACCAAGTTTTAATCAGTCAGGAGACACTCCTGAGATAATCTGAAAATCCATTGACGAACACAAGTAAAGAAAATAACTATGACATCAAACTGTAAAATGTACTACTTTTTCCAAAAAGCAAAGTGTAGTGATCCAACTACTCAGAATCATCATTTATCAATGCACAAAGCCACTCAAGGATAAGGTTAGACAGAATTCAAATGATTGTCAGCTGAAAAATGATTCTAACTCAAAGAGAACTTACATTGACCAATCGTATTAACTGATAATTTTTTATGTTGGAGTTTTTGGTAAAAATTTGTTTACATTTAATCTTAATTTTAAATAAACCAAGTTTATAATTCGAAAATACATTGACGAACGCAGATCAAGGAAATCACAACGAGATTCGACTTTAAAATGTACGTAGTTTCGAAAAAAATAAGGTATAATGATCTAACAACAGAGAATTCAGGTGTTAATCAGTGGATATTCTTATACAGGGTGACCCCCAAAAAACAAAAGCTAAATGGAGGCCATCTAGAACATATGCTGTAGAACGGAGAAAAAAAGGCCAAAGACCCTTGTGTTTTGATGTGATGTTTTGAATATAATAAACTACTTATGACCAAAGTTTCATTTCATTCGGACAAAACACTAAGAAACATGGCCTAATTAGAGTTGGGGGCCCGTTTGGGGGGGTCACCCTGTATTTGACGTAGTAGTTCAGATGACAAGGTACTCGTTTCGCATTCGACTCGGGTTTCATCCTTCATTTTGTATTCAACATATTTCCTTTGCTAACTTTCTTCCTTTCTTTCTTTTATTTTCCGTAACTCACATATTTTTTCTTTTGAATCGTCGACTACTAAGGTTATAAACTACTAGAGGATAACAGTTAATGCGGTTAAAACGATTGTCAGCTGAAAGACGATATGAACTCAAAGAGAACTAACATTGATCAATCGTATAAACTGATTATTTCTTATGGGAGAGTTTTTGTTTAGAATTTGTTTACATTGAATTTTCAATGAACCAAGATGTAATCAACAAGGAGGCAGTCCCGCGGTAATCTGAAATCCATTGATTAAAACAGATCAAACAAATCACAACGAAGTCAGACTGGGGATTGAACCTACTTCTTCATAGCAAGAGATGTTGACATACAACTACTCAGACACCAGGTCTAGGTAAGTCAGTAGACATTTTTATATGTGGTCTAGTTGCTCAGGTGGCACGGTACTCGTTTCGCAAGTGACTCGGGTTTAGAATCCCGAGTTCGAATATTTTCTACTGATAAAGAAACTCTACCTTTGAAGTTAACATGACTTGTTTGAGTTACAGCGTTGTTGGATTGCGAAACTAATGATATATATATATATATATATATATATATATATATAATTTCAGGATACTCTAACTTAACTTCTAAATCTGACCCCCAAGATCGCCATGGGCATGGAATATGTGCCTATATTAAAGATAGCTTTCCATGTGGGAGGGACATCTCCAGGGAAGATCCTAACTTACCCTATATGTGCTTCCGGGTTGCTTTAGCTCACACTACTGCATTTATATTTACTCTCTATCGCCCCCACAACAGTGGAGTTACTATCTTTCAAAGCATATCTGAGAAAATTGACCAAGTCCTTTCTACTTATCCTTCAGCTAACATTCACGTATGTGGAGACTTCAATGTTCACAACGTTGAATGGTTGACCCACTCAAACAAGACCGATGATGAGGGGAGGTTCTGTCATGATTTCTCCATTGCCTATGACCTCACTCAGATTGTTCAGGAACCTACCCGTGTGCCCGATAATGATGGCCAGTATGCGAGCCTACTAGACCTTTTTCTCACAACTTGCCCTGAACTATGTTCAGTTTCTGTTCTGTCGCCTCTTGGATCTTCCGACCACTCTGTTGTATCAATTAAGATAAAAATGAAATGTAATAAGTCCCCAGATGTACCTCTTCATCGTACAGTATATCGATACACTAAGGCTGACTGGGATAGCTTCCGTACATTTATATCTGATCTACCTCTGCATTCCATGTTTAAAAAGGATGTGTCCTCTATAGTATTAGACCTAACTGAATGGTTAATTGTAGGTATTGACCATTTCATACCCTCTAAAAAGTTTCAGAAAAAACCTAACAGCCAGCCATGGTTCTCTCCAGAATGTGCTGCTGCCATTGCGCACAGAAATCACTTTTTCCACTGCTTCAAACGTAATAGATGTATGGAAACTAAAGCCGTTTTCAGGACTGCCAGCAACCATTGTAAGAAAGTAATAAGGAACGCAAGAGAGTTGTATGCTCAATCTGTTAAGTCCAAAGTAGCTGAGCAGCGGCTTGGTTCCCACCAGTTTTGGCAAATAGCAAACAGAATCCTGAATAGAAGCGTGTGCTCCATCCCAACTATTATCAATGGACCTGAGGTAATCTCGTCAGCATCAGACAAAGCCAAACTCTTTGTCAAGAACTTTGCAGCAAATTCTACCCTTTGCGACCAAGACCGCCAACCCCCAATATTTCCTCCTGTATCAGAAAACACGCTATGTGATATACGTATATCTGTACGTGATGTTGCGAAGCTAATCAAAAACCTTGATTCGAGTAAAGCAACTGGCCCTGATGGTATTCCAATTATAGTACTCAAAAAACTTCAACCTGAATTAGCGCCCATACTTACAAAACTGTTTAAACGTTGTCTTAAGGAGAATAGTTTCCCATCTCCCTGGAAAACCTCATCAGTATGCCCTGTATTTAAGAATTCAGGTGATCGCTCATCCCCCTCTCAGTACAGGCCAATAAGTCTCCTGTGCGTCATGAGTAAGTTGCTAGAATCTGTGTTAAATACAGAAGTAATCAAACATCTCAACAAAAATAACCTTCTTAGTGACACTCAATATGGTTTCCGTTCTGCTAGATCTACAGCAGATGTCATTACAGTTATATCGCATAGGATTAGCAAATCTCTCGACGGTGGCAATCTTTCTAGAGCAATTGCTCTTGACATATCTAAAGCCTTTGATAGGGTATGGCATAAAGGTTTACTTCATAAGATCGCTAGCTATGGTATAGCTGGAAAAGTCTTCTCAATTATTAAATCATTTCTTTCTGATAGGTTCATAAGAGTAGTAGTTGAGGGGCAAAAATCAGAAGCTCACAGTATTAATGCCGGTGTCCCTCAGGGATCCATCCTGGGCCCAACTCTTTTCCTGATCTACATTAATGATCTTCCAAATCATATCCTTACATCATTTGTAGACATTTATGCTAACGACACTACCATTTATGGTACCACATCTAAGACAGTAAACGACCAAGTTCTCTCCAATTCTCTCTCCTCTGATCTTGAGCACGTAGTACAATGGGGAAAGGAGTGGCTGGTTACTTTTAATGCATCTAAAACCAAGCTTCTCTCTTTACATCATCAACATTCTAATCCACATTTGTCATCAATTGAAATGAATGGCTCTCGTCTTGAGGAGGCCTCAAGTTTTGACAAGCTTCTGGGCTTGACCATTACTCCTGATCTTAAATGGAACACGTATATCAAATCTGTTGCCAAGGCCGCTGGAAAAATGGTGGGATCTTTCTATCGATCCAGTAGATATCTCACTGCTGATGCTATTCTCTACCTATATAAGAGCCAGGTACGTCCAAGGATGGAATACTGTTGCCACATCTGGGCAGGAGCTGCTAGAAAGGACTTGTCCTGCCTTGATAGAGTTCAAAATAGACTTCGTAGCCTCGTAGGAGATGTCCTTTTCTCCTCCTTGCAACCTCTATCTCACAGAAGAGATGTTGCGAGTTTGTCTCTGATGTATCGTTATTTTCATGGAAAGTGTTCAACTGAGCTTCAATCTTTGGTCCCCCCTCGCCAAACTTTCACAAGAAACACTCGTCTAGCTGTAAACACTATCAATAATTTCCCCCACTCTTTATCTGTGGCTAAACCTAAACGTAGATTCCATGAACAAAGCTTCTTTCTTAGAACTGCACGCCTGTGGAATTGTCTTCCGTTTTCCTGCTTTCCGGCTGACTACAATATGGTTGTGTTCAAGTCTAAAGTAAATAAGTTCTTGATGAGCCGTTCCATATAAGTTATTAAATTTACCAAATTTTCATTACTAATGATTACTATATTGACCAATTTCTACTGTACACTCTTTAACCCTTATCCTTGAGTGGCCTCTGGGCCTTGATAATGTGGTGATGCCTTTGTAAAAAAAAAAAAAAAAAAATATATATATATATAATTATTCACATACTATATATATACATATATAGAGAGATATATATAGTAATTAACGTACAGTACTGTTTCGCTGTTTCACAGCTCATTAGTGCGGTTTGACAAGCAACTACCTCAAGCCAGGATCGAAAGCCTATCGCCCAAACGACAGTTGGAGCTTCTAACCGTTGCGCTATACGGCTGCTGCTATGCGGGCAGTGAATTAACAATGTATTGACATTGTCGAAATACCTACGCTCAATTTGTTTACACAAAGAGCATCGCTTCATACGTTACGGGTAATTTGTATATCACTTCTCAAATGCTCAACTTTAGTTGGTTCGTTCTAAACGAATAAAACCATGTTTATACGTTACCAATTTATTTGAAATTTTCAGACAACCCATTTTTAGAGTCGAGGTATGTTTTTATGTTATTAAAATAAATTTACCTCGCGATTTATAAAAATATATTAAATAAAATAAAAATATTTTTCTTAAATGCGAACCTGTGGTCAAATTTTATTTCCGGTAGAATGCACGTGGAAATGATTTCATTACGATTTTGCATGACAACAGTTTCACTGCTACATCGCTAAAGTATAATAGGCATCTCTTATTTTTACATTTTTTATTTCATTTGTTTATCCAAAATGTACATTTTCATTTGTTTATTTCATCCATCAAAAAATAAGTTTTATTTGTTTGTTTCTGTTTTATGGCATCTCGCATTCCAAAAGTCCATTTTTTTCGATCGAATTCATTTGCTTACTTCGTCACGTGTTCTTTCCGTTTATTTTTATTTATTTTTTTTTAATTTTTAATTCCTTGGTAAGTTTCTTTTTTTTCCAATTTGCTGTTTTTTTTTCTTCCATTTTTTTTAAATTTAAATTTCAAGTGTTTAGATAAATCCAAAAAAAATAGTATCCATTTGCTTCGATTGCTTCGACCGATTTCATTTGCTGTATTTTTTTTTTTATATATAACTTCATATTTAACCACTTTCCGGCAATTTGTGCTAATTCATTTTTTCTTATTTAATTTAAAAGTGTTTTGGTTACCGCCTTTTTGCCCCCCCCTGCCATTTATATTCCCCCCCTGCCATTTTATTCTCTCCCCCCACTGCCATTTTTAGTCTTTCCCACATGTTACAAGTGATTCTTGGTAAGTTTCTTTCGGTAAATCTGTCTCAATAACTTCATATTTGAACTTATCTCGATTTACAGGATTTAACTTTTTTTCAGATTCTTCAATTAAAAATAAACAACAAAACACTTTTTTTAAATAAATATATTTCCCACAAAATCTATTTGGCCGCAAATAAAAAACTTGGCCTTATTTGACCATACATTTGTTGACCGGCCAATACATTGCGAAATAAATCAAACAAATATCTTTTTCAGATTTCTCTTTTTTTCCGATTCCTAAATTAACAATAAGCAAAAAAAAAAATTTAGGAAAAAATTATTTCCAAATCTATTTGGATACAAGAAGTACAGAAGTACATATAAAATAATTGGCCTTATTTAATGTTACAGCTCAATTAAAAATAAGCACAAAAAGGAAAATTAAAAAAAAATATTTTTACACATTGTGCTTATTTTAACATAAGTTCTTAATAGGCTAATTATTTGAGAAAAGAATCGAGCAAATATTTTTACATGCTTCTCTTTTTTTCAGATTCCTCTAACGAAACTAAGCAAAAAATTACAAAAAATCATTTCTACAAATCTATTTTAACGCAAAGATAACTACAGGACTACAAACAAAGAAAAAGAAATTGCTCTTAATTGACCGTACAGCTCAATTAACAATAAGCAAAAGATATAAGAAAATAAAAAACAAATTAAAAAATAGACGAAGCAATCAATTATCCATCAGAGTTTTTGAATTCACTAGATTTACCAGGGATTCCACTACATGTACTGCAATTGAAAATTGGTGTACCAATTATCATGTTGCGAAATATTAACCAGCCTAAGCTTTGTAATGGCACACGTCTTTCAGTAAAAAAATTAATGACCAACATCATTGAAGCAACAATTTTGACAGGGCCTTTCAAAGGTGAAGATGTCTTAATTCCGCGCATTCCCATGATTCCAACAGATCTGCCATTTCAATTTAGGAGATTACAATTCCCTATTTGCTTGGCATTTGCAATCACAATCAACAAGGCACAGGGACAATCTTTAGAATTGTGTGGCTTATATTTACACACTGACTGTTTCTCACATGGGCAATTATATGTTGCATGTTCTAGAGTCGGCAAACCTGAGAATCTCTTCATCTGCACTGAAACTGGAACTACTAAGAATATTGTGTATCCACAAGTTTTAGAAAATTAAATCCTTCAGATTAAATGGCAACTTATGGAACTGGATCAAAATGAAGTCCAAAAGACAATCTCCAAAATTATTATTCAATCAAGAATTTGAGAGACAAAAAAACATCAAATACATCCTTCACTGAAGCATATCTGTGCAGGAGTTCGTCGTGGGACTTCAACTCCAGATAGATTAATAACACTGCCCTTTGTTTATCTTGGTCCTTATCTTGGTCCTTCATACAAAACATTAAGAAGCAACAACATGAAAATCACCTTTGCTGTAGCATATCTATGCATGGGTTCATTATTTAATTCGGATGAGTTGCACTGATTTCTAATTAGAATGAAATAGATCTATGTGCCAATAAGATAGATCTATATGCAAATTTCCAAATTATTTATTGCAGTTTATCTGCATATTTAAAAATGTAACTTAGTTCATGACGTGATGCGAAAACTAACAGTCTACCTTACAGATTTTTAATTTTGCTATATTCATTCAATTTAATCATTTCACCAAACGGAACCACAGCAACGCGTGGCCGGGTACAGCTAGTATATATATAAAAGTGAAAGTGTCTGTGTGTCTGTGTATCTGTGTACATTTCCCTACGCAATAACTCTGTCAATTTTTAGTCTACAGACTCGAAATTTGATATACAGGTTACTGAGATTTGGGATAATCGATGTGATCGATTTTTGGGCAGAAATTTGGCGATTAAAGGGGTCAAAGTTCAACGATTTTACCTTTGAGAACTCCACCAAACTCCTCCGATAATTTTGGGTCTAAACACTTGAAATTTTAGATATAGGTTCCTTGGACATGGATCTAACTTAATAACTGTATTTGAGCCAAAAACAATAAATTTTACGGGGTCCGTATAGAGGTCAAAGTTAAAAAAAATGACCTCTGCGGTCTCTTCCAAATTACTCAGACAATTTCTGGTCTAAATATTTGAAATTTTACATAACGGGTATTCAGAGATAGGGCAAGCTTTTTCATCAGTTTGGGTCGAAAATTTTTAGTTACCAATATATAAATGTATGTATGTATGTATGTATGTTGCATGTCTGCCTTAAACTTTCAATAGAGGCGACGGATTTTACCAAGATCAGTGTCGTTTTAAAGTTCGATCTTTCATACGAAAAATATCGAAAAATTGGCTAAAAACATTAATACCTTCCTCTTCGACTAGGCACTTTTCTACAGGGGCACCTTACCATTCTATTTTAATATTTTCTTATAATTGAGTTAAATTTACGGTAAAAGAAATCGTACCGAATTATTTCTTCGTTTGCATATGTTCAAACTAAAACGTTAATCAGAAGTGACTTTTCCAGGTCATTCATTGTCAAGCCCAAATATCAATTGACGTGATTTTTTTTTCTTTTTTTTTTTTTTTTGCAAATTATTGCACCGGGCAAATTATTCTTCGTAGTATATAATAATCAATAGAGGATTGATTCTATAATAATTCATCGGCAATCTGCATGTTTAAGCTTGATTATTACAAAGTAACTGATCTGGGGTAAATGCCGTTTCAAGAAAAGGCAGATAGAAGATACCCAGCGCTGTGCAAACATCGACTTAAATTCGGGAAAAGAAGTTATTTTTTTCAAATTTCTTAATAACTATGTACGAATGAAACTCTAATCCTCTTTGAAAGCCAAGTACGTCCAAGGGTGGAATACTGCTGCCATATCTGGGCAGGAGCTGCTAAAAACAGCCTATCCTGCCTTGACAGAGTACAAAATAGACTTCGTGGCTTAGTGGGGGATGCCCTTTTCTCTACCCTGCAGCCTCTCTCCCACAGAAGGGACGTTGCGAGCCTATCCTTGTTTTATCGTTATTTCCATGGCAGGTGCTCGTCTGAACTCCAATGTCTGCCCCCCCCCTGCCAATCTTTCACGAAAAACACCCGTCTAGCTGGATCCACTGTGAAAAATTTCCCCGACTCTATATCTGTGCCTAAATCAAAACGCGGATTCCATGAACAAAGCTTCTTTCTTAGAACTGCACGCCTGTGGAACACTGTTCCGTCTGCCTGCTTCCCACCGGACTACAACTTGGATGTGTTCAAGTCCAACGTTAACAAATTCCTAATGAACCGCCTCCTTAAGTAAACACTTCATCAAATCTCCACAATAACGTACTGTACCTGCAATAACCCTTATCCCTGAGTTGCTTCCGAGCCTTGATAAGTGGCGACCACCGTTTAAAAAAAAGAAGTAATCTCCTCCGACTGCAATGCCCTTGTTGTACCATTCTAACAACTTCTGCAAATCCCCATGAAGGAACTCTTGCGTGAGCGTGACACTGACCCTCGTTACAACCTTTTTTATCTCCTCACGTGTCTCATAACGACAGCCTTTAAAGTTTTTCAACGACATTATCATTATTATTATTTTTGTTTATTTTTTTTAATTCTATTTATTTTATTTATTTATTTTTTTTTTTTTGCGAATTAGTCCACCTAGAAAATTTTTCCTAGTAATATATTATAGCCAATAGAGGATTAATTCTATAATAATCCATATGCAATCTCCATAAATTAAAATGTCATATCTAATCTTGATTATTTTAAAAGTAATTCTCATGCAGTAAGGAAAAAGATGACAAGTTATTAATGCCAATCTGCCATGAATTGGACAATCGATCAGAAAAATATTGAATTATTTTACGAGTTCAGTAAATTCTACAGTTCTTTGATAGATTCTTCAAGTTTGATTTAGACAGAGATAATGTCTATGAGATTGATTTCTCAAAAATAAAATATAAACAGATTTTATTTAGATCGGTGTCTCACTGTATTAAAAACAATCGATATCGAAGACAATATCGAAATATCGATTATATTGGCATAAATACATCGACCGAAAAATCCGAAAGCGTCTTCGTCATTTGTAATTAATTTGAAAAATTCACGATAGAGTTAGACATTTTATATTTATGTTGAAATTAACGGCAATTAATTTATTAAGATTTTGTATTTGGGTAATGTTGTCAGGGATCGAACACACGTTGTGTCCAGTTTCAGTCGCGAAGGAAACCAATACAAAGAATAGGAAATAACTCCAACTCTCTTGTATTTTGTACCAAGAACAGTTATTTCCTCATTTTCTTTTTACAAATGTGACGTCCATCACGTGATCGTCTTCTTGGGCGTCTGTCACGCCTCATCGTGGTCGCGAACGTTATCTGCGTCTCTCAGGTAATCGTTCCCTTTAACGTTTTAAAGTCTGTTTGTTTTTTTTTATAAGTGATGTCTGTTCGTATGCATTTACATCCGTGCATCCGTGATTAGTTACATCTGTTTGTCTGATACAGAAACTACAGGGTGGAACAGTAAAAGTGTCGCCCTAAAGAAAACTACACTACAGGTTAATTCTAAACATTTATTTAAAAAATCAATTTAGGTAACATGATTGTGTAGTCGAGTTGAACTGTAGCCACCTTTAGCCCCGAACACCGCCTCACTACGAGTTCAGACCTACGAGCATGCCTTTTCCACAAGCACCAGCGGGAGCTCGGCGAATACTCGGCGGATAGTGATGATCAGGCTGGCTTTGGTGTTATGAAAGGTGATGATGACCACACAAAGTAGTTCAGTGGGTCCAGGTTTGGAGAGGAGAGATCCAGTAAGAAAATGTACAAAGTCGTAGCACTCTTTCTGAAGTCAAGCCTGGGTCTTTTTGGACTTGTGGGCCGGCAGTAAGTTTTGCTGCCACACCCACGGTCTGCCAGTGGTCATTTGATAGCACCGGAGTATCACCACTTCAGCACGTTCAGGTACACTTTTCTGTTGACTTTCAAGCAGACTTTGAAGATGTGAGATGGCATGATGTGTCCCTCACTTGAAACCACACAAAAGATCATAACCCTGGCCGGAAACATTGTTTTTTATCGTCCTAGGTGCGTTTCTGTTATTTGTGGCAATCAAGCTATACATTTTGAAGGTGCTAACAATGGTTCTGTTTTCATGGCTTGGATTGGTAGAGAGCATGGGTTGTACAGCAGCCCATCTCGGATCTCGCTTGTTGGATATTGTGTCCCTTTCAGACATTATAGAAAGTTCCTATTACTCTAAGTATCTGTAGACAACTGGCAAACTAGTAGATAGTCTGCAACACAAAAAAAAAACGGTTTTAATCAAGTGGAAATGACATCACGTTTTCTTTTCTAGGGCGATAATTTTATCGTTCCACACCGTATGCTGGATAATCTTTTTGCCTGCATTATATTTTTTAGTGAAAAGTATAAAGTGTCATTAAGCATTTTTTCCAAGAAATACCTGCCATTTTTAGGATTAGTGTAGTGTCTGGTCGGATATGGTGAGATCATGCACCCAGGAATTACCTTCTCTCTTGGGTGGTTAATGTAGTGTATATTTGTTTGTTATCATACTATCTTTCCAGTTAGCAAAATTATGGGACCGGGGGTGGAGGTTATATATCTTAGTTTAGATGATTATGCAAGCTCGTCTGAGCTCTAATTTTTGGTCATCCTTGCCAATCTTCCTCAAAAAAACACTAGCTGAAAACACTATCAATAATTTCCCCTACTGTTTATCTGTGCCTATACCTAAACGTGGATTCCATGAACAACGTTTCTTTCTTGGAACTGCACGCCTATGGAACTCTATTCTGTTTATTTGATTTTCAGCTGACAACAATATGGTCGTCTTCAAGTCCAATGTAAACAATTCTTCAGTCCTCTTAAATAATACAATTTACCAAATTTCTACTTTCAACCGAGTCGTTGTTTGTTTCGTTCACCACACTCTTTTCTTCTACCTCTTTTTTTACACACGTCCGTTCACTTTAGTGACTAAAAATCGTCTGTCCTCCCGCTTTCCTTTCCTCGTTATTTATGGAATCAGGGTACGAGATTCCCCGAGATTCCACGAGACTTTTTTCCACATAAACGCATGCGGGCGCCATCTTGATTCTCAATTTGTGCTTTGCATGCACAAACGCGCAGCCGCTTTAATGGTAAGCCACTTCTTTCTCCACAGTCCTGGCACAATATTCCAAGATTCTCAATATTATCATGTGATCACCTTTATAAGAAGGAAAGTTTTTATGTCACGTAGGACTAAAGGTGGATTAAAAAGTCATCTATGTGCTCACGGACGTACAACACTTAACTGAAGAGATAGCAAACTTCTGTCAAATATAAGATACTTAAAAACGGATACAAACATGAAAACGTAATCGCCCCCAAAAAGAATAAGTATTTGACAACACCCCCATCAGATAATTCGACGGAAAGAATACAAAGAGAAGGTATTCTCTGGAAATTGGGCATTTTTTTTTTGTTTTGGTTTTTGTTTTTGACCATGCACTGAAATAAACCCCTCTCCAATATAAATGAATCCAAAATAAATTTTTTTCAGTCATAATGACAGGGTGCGCTCGTGTGACCGGAAAAAAATGAGCCACGCAATTATTTTTTTTTTCTAATTTTCACGTATTTTATATCCAAAGCATTGTTCAAGCAAATGGTACCGGCTTCGACCTGGTTGAATGCGAATGATAAAGCAGACATAAAAACACATACACACACAAAGACAGATCTCCTTCATATAAAAAACTGCTAGTATGGATACCCGGCATTCTACCTGTGTTATAAGAACTGTATTGTCATCATCGCCGTTATCCCTGTTATCATCCCCGTTATACATGTCTCGTTAATATGTCTCGAATATGAACCCCCGACCCGCTACACAACATAAAATACAGTTCTTAAATCATTAATTAATTACTGTTATATAACATTTTTATTTTTACATGGAGGTCACCACTTATCAAGGCCCGAAGGCCATTCAGGGACAAGAGTTATTGCGTGTACAGTAATCAATGAGATAGTATTGTAGCAATCATTAGTATTGGAAATTTGATAGGGTGTCTTACTTAAGGGGGCGGTTTGTCAGGAATTTGTTTATGTTGGACTTGAAGACATCCAAGTTGTAGTCAGGTGGGAAAAAGGCAAACGGAAGAGAGTTCCACAATCGTGCACTTCTGAGAAAGAAGCTCTGCTCATGGATTTAGGCACAGATAAAGAGTGGGGGAAATTATTGACAGTAGTTTCAGCCAGACGGGTGTTTCTCGTGAAAGATTGGCGAGGGGGGGGCAGAGATTGGAGCTCAGACGAGCAATTGTCATGGAAATAACGATAAAACAAAGACAGGCTCGCAACGTCTCTTCTGTGGGAGAGAGGTTGCAGGGAAGAGAAAACGTATCTCCCACTAAAGTACGGAGTCTATTTTGTACTCTGTCAAGGCAGGATAGGCTGGTTTTTAGCAGCTCCTGCCCACATGTGGCAGCAATACTCCATCCTTGGACGTACTTGGCTTTTATACAAATAGAGAATTTCATCAGTAGTGAGATATCTTCTGGAGCGGTAGAAGGATCCCACCATTTTCCCAGCGTCCTTGGCAACAGACCTGATGTACGTGTTCCATTTAAGTTCAGGAGTAAAGGCCAAACCCAAAAGCTTGTCAAAACATGGAGACTCCCCAAGACGAGGGCCATCCATTTCAATTGATTCCAGATGGTGATCAGAGCGTTGATGATGTAAAGGTAGAAGCTTGGTTTTGGATGCATTAAAAGTAACCAGCCACCTCTTCCCCCACTGTACCACGCACTCAAGATCAGAAGAGAGAGAATTAGAGAGAACCTTGTCATTTACAACCTTTGATGTGTTGCCATGGATGGTTTTGTCATCAGCATAGATGTCGACGAATGATTTAAGTATGTGTTTTAGGAGATCATTGATGCAGATCAGGAAGAGAGTTGGGCCCAGGATGGACCCCTGAGGGACTCCAGCATTAATACTCTAGGCCTCTGATTTCTGCCCATCAATCACTACTCTTATGAACCTATCAGAGAGAAATGATTTAATGATTGAGAAAATTGGAAATCTTGTGAAGTAGGCCCTTATGCTATACCTTATCGAAGGCCTTTGATATGTCAAGAGGAATTGCCCTGGAAAGGAAGCCTTTGTCAAGAGATTCAATAATCCTATGAGATATAACTGTTAGCGCATCTGCTGTAGATCTTGCAGAGCGGAAACCATATTGTATGTCACTAAGAAAGTTGTTTCTGCTGAGGTGGTTTACTACTTCTTTATTTAATATTGATTCCAACAACTTACTCATGACACACAGGAGACTTATTGGTCTGTACTGAGAGGGAGATGATTTTTCACCTGAATTCCTAAATACAGGGCATACTGATGAGGTGTTCCAGGGTGTTGGAAAGCACTTCTTCTTAAGGCAAGGCTTAAACAGTTTTGTAGAGTTTTTTTAATCACTAATTACTGCTACAGGGTGGTCAAAAAGTCAGGTAACATGTTAAAGGTAGAAAAAACAACGATGGATTGGTCGCCGTGGCCCAGTTGAATGGCCAGCCAGATCTCCGGATCTTACCCCTCCTGATTTCTGGCTTTGGGACTATGTAAAGGATAGCGTTTATGGCAAGAAGCCTGATACAATAGCGTCTTTAAAGTTATTTATTGAAGAGGAGATTGCGCGGATATCAGCTGACATGATTACACGTGTTACACAATCAGTGGTTAATCGCTTCCAGCGATTGATAGAGATAAATGGACGACAATTAACAAAATAAACATATTTCATGTTTGTTTCATTTTATATTTCAATGTATGGTACTTAAATATACGTGTATTGCTAATATCGTTTTTCTTTAAAATGTCACCTGACTTTTTGACCACCCTGTATATAAGATAAAGTTTTTTAATCACTAATTAATTACTGCTATATAAGATAAAGTTTTTTAATCACTAATTAATTACTGCTATATAATATACAGTTTTTAAGCACTAATTAATTACTGCTATATAATATAAAGTTTTTTAATCACTAATTAATTACTGCTATATAATATACAGTTTTTTAATCATTAATTAATTACTGCTATATAATATACAAATTTTTATTACTTTAATTAATTACTGTTATAAAACAGACACTAGCATGTTGCCCGGCGTTACCCAGGAAATCTTTCACTTTTGCTTCTTCTATACATGACATCATGAAGAACATTACGTATGACGTAATGTATAACATTACGTCATACGTAATATTTACATTACGTCATACGTAATGTTATACATAACGTCATACGTAATGTATAACATTACTTATCAGTTTCTATGTAATGTACTACGTCGTAGCATATATTTTGACATAGCAAACATTATCAACCTTACCAACAGTACGAAATATCTAATCGAGTTTTATCATTAATTTATTTTCATTTTTATTGTTTTAATATTCAATCCAGTTTTCATGTTTGTTATGATAAACGACATTCTATTCAAGCTTGTTTTTGTATTTCATTCATCATTTATTTCGAACTTAGTTGACATAGGGGGAAGGAGACAGTAAATAAGATATATAGTTACTTATGGCTGAACTTGTTTAAAGTAAAGCTGATGTTCTAAATAGGTTTATCAATAATTAACAAATATATTTCTTTAGTGAAATTGACCTACTATTGTTATATTTTGGGTTTCATTAAAAGAGTCTTATTATAAGTGATGTTGTACCTTAGTGAGAGAGATGTTGTTGTAAGAGTTCTAGAGAGGGATGTTGTGAGAGAGAGTGTTCGTTCCGTGTTCGTGTTAGGACGATTCATATATATTAAAAATATGTTCATTCTTAGGTTAATAGATGTGTTGCTATGTGAAGCTCTTAGAGTGAGGAGATAGTGTTCAGACAGTCTTAGTGTAGATATGAGATGTAGATTCACATTGTGGATATGAGATATGTATGTTAAGACATTTTATAACACAGACATATAATAACAATTCACTTTACCTTTTTGTAAGAATCACAAACACAAAGACGAGCTTTATCAAAACACATGATGGGTTTATTTCTTCACGACCGGCCGTGGTTTTCTCATCAAGAATTAAAAGCTTCACATATTAAGTTTAAAAGTGATCGTCTCGCTTCTAGACGTTCGAATTTCAAACTCCAGACTCTCTCTGAGTTTCTCACTGACTGTCTCCCTAACTAACTAACTCTCACTTCCTATATTGAGAAATCCACGCTTGTCCGGCCTCGTGAGCAAAATTCACGTGTTTCAACATGCGCGACTTTGCACGTTTCCGACATTATGATTTCCCAATAACCTATTTTTTCTTTGATGTTTTTACAAAGGAATTCAACCTACATATCTAATTTATTTAACCCATATTTTATTATCCACATTCTTTCTAACAACTGAATAGTTTATTTATTATTTATTTCATCAGAATTAACAATTTAATGGACATTCCATTTAAACCTATTGTTCTTTAAAGGTTCCATTTCTGCTTTCTCTCATTTTGTTTTCATTTTAAGTAACTTCTCTATTTTTATACTTACATGAAAAGGGGACAGCCCTTATCATGTAACACTATTAAAGGAAGTAAATTCAATCGATTTCATCGATTCAAATATTTAGTACTAACCTATATTTGTATTAGACAAACTTATGGAAACAACGAAGAAACGTGTGTTCTGTCACGTGTTCTCATTTTGTTTCTGTAACCACATGGTACGTTTTTATAAAAGAAAATATTTGAACATTTACCGTTGAAAAAGAATTAGCAAATATATTTCTTTAGTAAAATTGACCTATTACTACCACGTAAATTAATAATTCCAATCTATTCAATCGATTTAAATATTTGATATTTACCCATATTTGTATAAAACAAACTTATAGAAAAAACGATGAAACGTTTCGTGTAAGAGTATTTATTTCGTTTGTAAAATTTCAGGGTATTCTTTTTATAAAAGAAAAATATTAGGATACCGACCATTGAAAAAGAAGGTAAATCTTATCCTGATTTATCTATTTCGTCTTTTTTTCTGTTATTACAGCATCTTTCATCTCTTAATTGTCCTATTACGACAGATCCCAAGGTTATCCTTAAGCTTAGGGAATAATCAAAAATCACATGGGTCAAATTCTGGACAATAGAGAGGGTGAGGAACTAATTTGAGGGTAGATAGTACATAATTGTTTATTTCTCCCCTTGAAATTCTTGTATTTTGCATGCAGTCTAAAATGTAAAGAAAATAAGGATGTAGCCATTCTTGTTTTAAATAACAATTGATTGGGATACAAACAATGGATTGATGAATAGAAGAATAAGCACGTTGTACTAAAATAGCGGTGTTGTGCATTCTAAACTCATCGGATCATAAGTAATTTTAATTTAAGTTAAATATCTCATTGGCATTTGACTCTTTGTAAATACTGTTTCTCAGATAAACGTCAACAACAGAGAGAAATGTCCATTCAAGTTTTCTGCAAACCGTGAAAATTATCTCGTGCCAGATTTATTTGAACTTTCGTATCGATATTATATATTAATGATCAAAGCTTACGTGAACATATTGGAAAACTATTAAGCGACTCAACCGAAGATCTGTGTGTCGTGCAATCGTTTGAAATCAACATTGTCTTGACCCCAGTTATAAGGATGCATTAACCTATCGATGACAAGTCGATACCTTATATTTATGCAATATCAGCGTTCTCTTTCACCTCGCTTATTTTCTATTACAGATCAGAGGATAATCAGGGGAGATAACCGGCTTTTAAGTGAAAGTTAGGATGTTGTGAAGTAAGCATTTCCCGCTGTCGGAAATTTTCGTCTTTGAAAACAAACATCGATTTTTGTTTTATCTCTGATTTTCCAACAAAAATAAGAAATATGAACAGGATGGAACGATAAAGTTCTCGCCCTAAAGAAAACAATACTACAGCTTTATTTTAAAACTTTTATTGAAGCAATTAAGTCATGGCACTTCAATATTCAGTAGAGCTGACATCGATTTTGTGTAGACGCTTTCAGCCTCAATCACTGCCTCGATACCGGCTAGAACTGAGAGCATGCCTTTTCCGCAAGCACCGACGAGAACTGGGAGAATACTTAACGGATGGCGGCGACCATCTGGCTGTGTGTTGTGGGAGGCCATGTTAGTGATGTTCTCGACTTATAACCAAACAAAGTAGTCCAGCGAATTACGGTCGGAGGAGGAGGTGGGGGAGGCATGTGAGAGAAGGGTACAAAATCCTAGTACTCATTCTGAAGCCAAGCCTGCGTCTCTTTGGACTTCTGGATAAGCGCAGAGTCCTGTTGCCATACCGATGATCTGCCAACGGCTATCTGATAGCACCAGGGGATCACCAGGGAGAGGCATGTGAGAGAAGGGTACAAAATCCTAGCACTTATTCTGAAGCCAAGCAACGGGATCACCACACTCTTCAGCACATCCAGGTACACTTTGATGTTGACTTTCAAGTCGAGTTCGAAAATGTGAGGTGGCATGATGTGATCCTCATTTGAAACTACACCAAACATCATTACCGTGTCAGGAAACTTGAGCACGTACCAATTATTCGTGGCATATGCATTTTGCATGTGATGGCAATAGTCTTGTTGTCATAACTTGGATCGGTAGACAACATGAGTTGTACACTGGTGCCGACCCACAAGTCCAAAGAGACCCAGGCTTGTCTTCAGAAGAAGTGCTACGACTTTGTAATCTTCTATAACTGGCCATCATCTTTCGCCGACCTGAACACGCTGGACTACTGCGTTTGGTCATACGTTGAGAACATCACCAACATGACCTCTCGCAACAGCAAAGCAAGCCTGACTGCCGCCATCCGCCGAGTATTTGCTGATTTTTTTTTTACACAGTGGTCACCACTTATCAAGGCCCGGAAACCACTCAGGGATAAGGGTTATTGCAAGTACATTACGTTAGTGTGGAGATTTGATGAAGTGTTTACTTAAGGGGGCGGTTCATTAGGAATTTATTAACGTTGGACTTGAACAAATCCAAGTTGTAGTCAGGTGGGAAGCAGGCAGACGCAACAGGGTTCCACAGGCGTACAGTTCTAAGAAAGAAGCTTTGTTCATGGAATCCACGTTTTGATTTAGGCACAGATAAAGAGTGGGGGAAATTTTTCACAGTTGATTCAGCTACACGGGTGTTTTTCGTGAAAGATTGGCGAGGGGGGACCAGAGATTGGAGTTCGGACGAGCACCTGCCATGGAAATAACGATAAAACAAAGATAGGCTCGCAACGTCTCTTCTGTGGGAGAGAGGTTGCAGGGTAGAGAAAAGGGCATCCCCCACTAAGCCAC
The DNA here is from genome assembly GCF_053919585.1 of Euprymna scolopes. Classification (NCBI taxonomy): domain Eukaryota; kingdom Metazoa; phylum Mollusca; class Cephalopoda; order Sepiida; family Sepiolidae; genus Euprymna; species Euprymna scolopes. The sequence continues at coordinate 144,567,429 of NC_136497.1, read as the reverse complement.
GAAGTCTATTTTGTACTCTGTCAAGGCAGGATAGGCTGTTTTTAGCAGCTCCTGCCCAGATATGGCAGCAGTATTCCATCCTTGGACGTACTTGGCTTTTATATAGATAGATATGCATGCAAAGTGGTGCCACACAAATCCAAATAATATATTCGTATCGTAACACAAATGTCTGCTCAACTAATCTTTTTCTTTCTATGCCGATTTATACGTTTTATAGGTTCTTTGCTTATAGTCACAGAACTGTATATAATCATACAGTTCGTATTGTCAGACTCGTAAATGGTACGGTTGAAGGAAACCTTTAAAAATTGAAATTTTCATTAAAACTCTCGAGGTCATCATAAAAATTCCCGAGTTTGAAAGACGGACCTGTTTAATGTCGGAGGTTGCATCAGCTAAAATGTTTCAGAGCAACCTTCAAGATGAGAACAGTAGTTCGAATAATCGAAATGATCCAAATTCAAATCCGTTCTCATTTATTTCCACACAAAAAGCAGACAAAACATTCGTGAAAATTTTCGTTTTTCGTTTGTTTACTTTATCGTTTCATTTTATTTCTCTTCGCAACGATGTTTTCTTCTTTTTTTTTTGTTTCCCCCGTCTTTCGGTTTCTTGTTGTTTTGCTTTGATCTCAGAGTTTTTGTTTTGTTTTTCTTGAAACAGAAGCTAAGATTGCAAAGATGATTTTTATAATTACGGATTCTGGGAAAATTTATTTTTATTTTTCTTCTTATCTTATTGAAGAAACGCGCGACTTCGAGAACTCAAAGGATTTCGAGCGGAAAATTGGAATTACAATTATGGCAACAGAAATTTGCGAATTTACTGTATTTTTATCGCATTGTTTATTTAAATTACTCTGCCTCTCTTTTCCCTCTCTTTTTCTCTCTCTCTCTCTCTCTCTATTACTTGGGAGTTACCACTTATCAAGCCCGAAGGCCACTCGAGGACGTGGCTTAATGAATGTAAAATGGTAGTGTAGTAATCACTTACAGTGTAAATTGGGTAAAACTTTATATTAATGATGGAGTTTAACAGGAACTGTTTACATTAGATTTGAAGCCGTTTACGTTGTATTCAACCGGGAAGCATGCCAGTGGAACCGTGTTCCAAAGGTGAGTAGTTCTGTGAAAGAAGTTTTGTTCATGGAATCTGCGTTTAGATTTAGGCACATATAAAGAGTGTTAAAATCATATATAGTGGTTGTAGAGAGTCGAGTACTTTTTTGTAAAAGTTTGGCAAGGTGGGAACCATATATTGGGGTTCAGTCGAGCACATGCCATGAAAATAGCGATAGATAGATAGACAGGCTCGCGACGTCTCTTTTGTTGGGAAGATGTTGCAGAGAAGCGAAAAGCGAAACCTACTAGGTTTCGAAGCCGGTTTTGAACTCTATTAAGGCAGGATATGACATGCCGAGCAGCTCCTGCCCTGATATGATAACAGTATTCCACTTTACAGCGCACTTGACTCTTATACAGATTTTATTATACCCCTTTTTTATTTTCCTTTCTTATCTCCGTTTATTATTTCCGTTTATTATCTCCCTTTATTATTTGTCTTTATTATCTCCTTTTATTATTTTCCTTTACTAGTATTTCAGCCCGGCGTTGCCCGGGTGTTTGGAAGTGTATGTTGAGCAAAAAAAAAAAAAAGCGGTCAATTTTTTTTTTTACTTTGACCCCTATTATGACTCCTTAACATTTATTGTTTGGGCTCAAATCAAGTTATTAAGTTAGATCCATGTCCAAAGAACCTATATCTAAAATTTCAAGTGTTTAGACCCCTAATTGTCGGAGGAGTTTGGTAGAGTTCTCAAAGGTCAAATCGTTGAACTTTGACCCCTTAACAGCCAAATATCTCGGCAAAAACCGATCACAAAGATGTTTCCGAATCTCAGTACTCTGTATATCAAATTTTGAGTCTGTAGTTATTGTGTAGGGAAATGTACACAGACTCACACGCAGATACACACACACAGACGTTCACTTTTATGGATATAAAGATAATTTCCCTTTATTATCTTCCTTATTATCCCCCTTTATTATATTTCTCTTTCACGTTGGCCTTTCCTTTATCCTTATTCTCACTTTCTATCTCTTTCTCAACTATACTTTTCTCTTTTCTGCCCAGTTTTTTCTTTCTCTGTTTTCCTATTTTATCTTTATATTTACTTTTTACTCTTACTTTCACGTTGTTTTTTAATTCACTTGTTTTCTCTGTAAAATGTTTTTGACTCTTAATGGGGGTATGAGACCAATTAATTCGCCAATCATTTTTATAACCGACGGCTGTGCTAATTTCACATTTTCCATGGTCTTATTTCTATTCTCTTTTCTCTGCATTCTCTATTTATTTTCCTCTTATTATCTCCTGTAAGTATCTTTCTTTTATTATCTCCCTTTATCTTCTCCATTTATTATCTCCCTTTATCTTCAGCACTGGCCTTTTGTTTATTCTAATTTACCTTTTTCTTCTTTTTTCTCTTTCCGTCTATATCAACTTCACTTTTCCGTTTCTCTTTTATGTAAATCCATTCTCTCTCTATTCCCTATCTTCCATCTCTCTCACCCCCGGACACACACCCAAACACATCCAGTGGTTTCCCCAGTTAAACTCTGACAAAATGATTCAGTATAGAATAACGTGAACCATTTATTTTTACGATATATTTTTTTCTAACAAAACTCTATTGAAAAATGGTTTTCTTGTGTTTTAAAAGCAATCAGGCGTAGAAGATCCATACGATTGCATCGTTTTACTGTTTGAAAGCAAATTAAAAATGGAGACATTTGATAATGTTTCATGATTTTTTTTATTTTGTAACTTTTTTCTACGACGTACATTAAATCATTCAAAATGGAAAAACACATTTTTCTTTGTATTATTTCATTCGAATAACATTTGGTTCACAAGCTAAATTGATACGAGAAATGGAAACGATTAGAAATGGTGGTTCCGAGCGATATTATTTTGTCGATGCAAAAAAACACTCATATATCTCGCATTTTTTATCGATAGGGAGAAATGGGGAGAGGTAGGAGAGAAGAAAAGAAAGAAAGGTTGTCACATGAAATTATTGATGCATGCATATACGCATATACACACAGACAAGCACACACACACACACACACATATATAATCGTATTGATTTTTTATTCATACATATGTAAATATATATATGTACATATATATATATATATATATATATATATATATATATATACGAGAGAAATAAAATTAAAACTGTAAGTTTAACTTTACAATCAAAATTTGTTGTTTGACTGAATACTCCAAAAAACAATTTACAAAGTCCTTATTCCGCGGAGTTTCAAAGAATGTTATTCGTATTATTCTTCTCATCAGTGGACATAAAGAAATCAGCAAATTATATTTGTAGAAATGCTAGAATTTGCTAGTTAAGGCATTAAGTGAAACCGCAATTTATCGTAGTTATTAATTGCCAAATAAAAAGTGAAAAAATGTTGGATATGTAATATATATATATATATATATATATATATATATATATATATATATATATATATATATATACAAACCGCGCATAATAGTTCAGCTTGCATGAAATTCCTCTCAAGTGGATCCAAAATGAAAAATAGTTCTTTAGAGAGAATGTATTCCAAAATAAGTCCAGCATGACGATGCATATAATCCAATTGGAAAGTTTTCAAAACAGCTGAAATAATGGAAATTGTTTTTTTTTTCGGGCAGTGCAGTAGCCCAAAGAGAAGTCAAAGTTAAATGGGACCTAATAGTAAAAAGAGAGAAACCCAGTATGAGAACCTTCATCATCGGCTTAATTAGAAAAGGTGATTTCAAAAGTAATTAAAAAAATATATAAAAAATATATAAATATATATATATGGGTTCGAATCTTCGATCAGCTGTAATTATCACTTCCTACGCTGATGATTGCGTTATCATAAAAGACTAGTGTAAGTATAAAATATTTATTACATTTATTTGAAAATATATCTTTAAAACAAAACCTTTAAGAAATTAAAGTTGAACAATTTTAGCGGAATAGAAAAAAAACCGTTAACTTTAGCACAAACACAACATTCCGACTTCCGGTTTTCGCATAATTGTATAATTGTTTAATATGCATATCCGCCGTTCACTCATAGGCGCTGAATTTCACTTAATTCTTGTGTAAATTAACGTTGGCCTGGAAGAAAGATGGTAGCATAGGAAGTTACGTGTTATTTTGTGACTACGTTCGAATTTCTCAACCAACATTTATTATCACTTCGCTTTTGATTCAGTTTCGCTTTTATACGAAAAAGCCCAACAAACACGCGAGAGGATAATAGCGTGAATTTTATAAAAGTCGATATAAATAAATGTAGATACGATGTGCGTTCGCAAATCGTAGATATTATAATCTAGAGAGCATATAAAAAGTTCTAAAATATAGTAACCCTTCCTCCCGAGAACGCCGGTGAAAAAATACTTTGCTGGACATACAGAAACGCACGCGGCCGTTTTGCCTTATATATATATATATATATATATATATATATATATATATATATATATAGAGAGAGAGAGAGAGAGAGAGAGAGAGAGAGAGAGATTATATAAAGTTATCTATGCGCCTACGATTATATGTACTGAATCCACTGGTAACCTAATTAATCGAGCATAATGAATATCTGAACACATCTACTAGGTGAAAGGGTGAGTAATATGGGCTATATTATGTTTAATTTTGTTTCATACAATGGTGGTTTAAAATGATTCGTAAAATTCAGATACTTTTAATTGTTATCAGATATTTACGATGAGGATTTTAGTTTAAGTATTTGAAATGTTTTAATATACAAGGTGGAACTATGAATTTGTCGCTCATTAAGAAACAACACTACAGCTTTATTTTTAATTTTTTATTGGAAAAAATCAATTCAGCTAACTTATTATGTAGTAGAGATGATATCTATTCAATGTAGTTGCGATCAGTCTCAATTCGATAGGGGTTAGCAACTGGGAGCATGCCTTTTCCACAAGGGCCGGTGGAAGCTCGGCGATTACTCGGCGGGTGGCGGCGATCAGGCTTGTTTTGGTGTTGTGGTAGGTCGATATTTACAACGTATGATCAAACGAAGTAGTCTAGTGGCTTCAGGTCGGGAGAGAAGGAGTAAGTGAGACAAGAGTACAAAGTCGTAGCTCTCCTTCTTAAGAAAAGCCTGGATCTCTTTGGACTTGTGCGCCGGCGCCGATTTTTTCTGCTACATCCAGGGTTTGCTAGCGGTCAGATAACCCTCTCAGCACATCAAGGTACACTATGGTGTTGACTTTCAAACCGACTTCGACTTTGTGAGGTGGCATTGTGTGAACCTCGCTTGAAATCGTACCTAAGTAAAACGCGCCCTCGGATACTAACCTGGAAATTTTTACGACTCGGCACGGTACATACAAATGGTCACTCATCTTGTACTGACCAGGCACTTCATTGCTTAACTTCGGTGATCTGACGAGAACTAGTGTGTAAATGTGATTATGCGGTGTATTATACAAGTAAAATATAAACATAGTAAACAAATAAAAAAAGGTCGGAAGAATTATTACGTAAATACTAATTACGTTTTAATTACAGACAGACACATAAGCTCTATTATGATAAGAAGCAAGATAATAAATGTAAGTGAATATCTTAAATGGTTGTTACAGAATTAAATATTACTATGTTTCATGAATTTTATTATCGGAAAATACAAATACAACGTTAAAAAGAAAAGCTGCAAAACATGTTATCGATTGATCTCCAGAGACCGAATTTCCGTAAGCGAAATTTCCAGTTTTAAACCGTTGAACAGTTTCATTTTCATCGCAATTATAAATCATCGTTTAATCCCTACAGTAGATCATTTTATTCTAACACACATGCATATCTAAACCGCAGAAAATAAAAAGGAAAAAGTAAGAAAACTAAGAAAAAAACTAGCGGCCATGTTTGCATTTGTTACTTTCGTTTCAAAATGGCGGATATTTTCATAAAATATGGCCGACCATTTCAATGTTAATGACGTTCAATATGGACATATTTCATCCCCTCGGGAGGTAAAATCCACTTTTCTTTAAAACTATTACATTTGTCTGCTCATATAAGCAAATATGTACTTTCGCAAAAGAAGAAAATTAAATGTAAAATTTTTTAAATGTGCTTACATCTACTCGTAAGTTTTTCTCTATTTGATTTAAATAAACGTTTATAAAACAACACACAAGCAACAACGCTGACTACTGCAAATGTTAGATGCATTAAACATTATTTAAGATTTCTTAAGTGAAGTCTTTATAATATAGTAAAGTTAGTTCTTTCCTATGTTGATTGGCGATTATATCTTTTTAACCAAATCCTACCGATCCGAATGTGCTTCAACACGAATTTAGATACGTGATGCGTGTTTTCGTAAATCATCATTCGTTTAGCCCTGTTTAAATAGTTATTATATATTCCACTGATTTGTCAGCTTCTTTTACAATAATCACCTGTACAGGAAGTAGGAGTAATTTTTACCACATGCTCAGATCTACTGCAACTGCCACCATCTACACCGGTAAATCTTCTGCAAAAGATAACTTTATTTATAAAACTTTTAGATTTGATTTCATCAATCCTGATATTCTCATCATTTCCTACCTAAATCGGTAAATTGTAAGGGTTTTCTTTTATATTCTCTATCAACGGAATAACATTAGAAAACTGGCCTGGCCTTCCAAGCTTCCGTAGACTATGGTCTATTCAGCCAAATTTTCTTTTTCAGCGGCCCGAAGCTTATCCCTTCATGTAGCACAGCCGGAAAGCGGGAACCGTAGTAAGTAATATGCTGGCTTCAGGCAGAGTCTATTTGAGAGACCGAGCTACCAGGGGTATAACTGGTAAGGCGTTGTTGCTGACTAATAGGGCAACTAAATGTTCCACAGGAGATGCTTTCAGTCAGAAGCTGCGGCTTCCTGTGTTGCCAGCAACTATGCTCCACTGGACCACAGCAGAGTAAGCTCAGAGGGTGCGCATCTGCTACGCAAAAGATGAACCACCTATTATTGCGCCAGCAAATAAAAACAAGGAGGGGAAACGTACAAAAGTGTTACGGCGATGGAGCGAGAGTGACGGTGGGGGTGCGAAAAACCTCTGCCCGCAGGTGACTCATGTGTGATGCTCACAAGAATTACTGAAAAGGTGACAGTACCTTGAGATACTTGAATAAGTAACCAAGCAGCCCTATTTAGCGATAGCGCTGCTAGCCCTGGAAAGCGACGCCTCTAGAAAACGTATGGTAAACAAATGCTAGCCTAAACCCAAATCTGACTATTAAACCACATGCAGTGGATCTCCATTCTAGCGGTCGACATACTAGAATATAAAACAAAAGCAAAAACAAATGCAATTTAAAAATATAGAATATATGATCAACGCTAGACTCAGATACAAATGGTATGTCCCGTAGAAAATTAGTGCTTGTCGACCTGGATCGGCACAACATCAATACTGACATTGCAGTTCCCCCAGGAGTAAGATTCAATGGATAGGAACAACTAAGAGAGAAAAGAATTATTTCTGCATGGAGTGCGATTATGGTCAGTCTAAGAGATTATATGTAGCGTTTTCTATAAGAAAAACGATCCGGTAAACGAGCTCACTGAAACATCAAAGGGTATCTCTGAGGGAATCATGACTCTGAAAATCTGTATAGCTGAAAACCGCCACATCACCATCATGTTGGTCTTCCTTTAGTTTTGACATAAAGCCAAGATACGGCAGAAGAAAACTCCTATGTAAAAGTAAATTGAATATCACAGAGCCGAAAGATGTTAAATGCTGGAGGAAAATAGAAAAAACTATGGTTGTAGCACTAAGATCATGCACGGTAGAAAAAAAACTGACAGAGTACGGAGAGTACTGAGCGAAGCAACTTTCAAGGACGCTATAGAGGGACTTAGCTATACCAAAAAAGCTATATATATATATATATATATATATATATATATATATATATATATATATATATAACTACTTAATTTACTCACATAAAATTAATATACGAAAGTATAGATTTATGCGTAAACTTTAAGCATTTACTTCAAAAGTGCTCAATACGTAGGTAGATCTAGTTAGTAATTTATAAAATATATATGGTGATTAAGCTACACTGAATATTCGGCGTTTCATTCACTCTAGGACTCCTCAGGCTTATGCGCATAAGCCTGAGGAGTCCTAGAGTGGATGAAACGCCGAATATTCAGTGTAGCTTAATGGCCATATATATTTTTTAAATTAGTATATATATATATATATATATATATATATATATATATATATATATATATATATATATATATATATAGTAAGATATATATATATATATATATAGTAAGATATATATATATATAGTAATATATATATATAGTAATATATATATATATATATATATATATATATATATATACAGGGTGTCCGTAAAGTTACTATACAGTCTTACAAGTTACTATACAGACACCCTGTAATATATTAACAGTACAGTAAGATATTGTATTAAAATGTTTATTTGTAACAAAAGAAATAAAAAGAAATAACACCTTTATGTTTATAAAAATAAACCTGTAAAAAATAAATATTAACTATTAATACAAATATAATACAATAAAACAATAAGACTGTATAGTAACTTTACGGACACCCTGTATATGTTGCTGCAAAGAAAAAATGTACACAAAACATCAGCTCACTGCAGCACATTGATACTTTCCGTAGATTCGTTTTCACGTCTGTCCCATCTGCTCCAGTAGCCTATTTTTATAAAAGACAGAGTCCTCCAAATTTGCATATTTGCATATGTGCGCGAGAGTACCCGAGATTCTTCGAGACTGCATTGTTATATAAGGCGCCATCTTGGACCCTTTTCAGCACCATGTCGCCGTTTAAGAAGTAAGCCTGCGTTCCCACAATTATCGCTACAATATATATATATACGAATTTACATAGTCGCGACACTGAAAATGTTAATGGTCAGATAAAACCAGAAGTCCTTGTCAGATAACACAATAAAGTTCTGCTTTCCACAGAAGAAACCTGGTTTCATCTGTAGAAACGAAGAAAAAAACAGTTAAAGTTCTATTGAATACCACTGGAAAATTCACAAATACGTTAAGGGGTCAACTATATAACTATATAACAAGCAAATATAGCTTGAACTTAAATTGTAATGACGGGGATTATCAGCTGCTTTCCATGTAGCCCAGTTCACTATATTTATCATCTTTATCTGTTCTCCTAAATAACAAGGTTTCGCGAACGGTTTCAGAGTTTTAGAAACTGTGACAAGCATCCGAAATCTTTATGTAATTGCTTGACGATTTGGTTGATTACATTGAGCAACAATTTTTACATTTTGAATGAAGATTTCTACTACAGATGTAGGGTACGTTTGCATTGCCAATTCAAGATTCATTCATATCTATCATGTTAGGTTTGGTGGCAAAAATTGTTAAAAAATCAGATCTTGTGGCAAAAATTAAAAAAAAAATCAAATCTTGTGTCAAAAATGTTAAAAAATCAGATCTTGTGGCAAAAATTTTTAAAAAAATACAAATCTTGTGTCAAAATTGTTAAAAAAATCAGATCTTGTGGCAAAAAATAAAAAAAAAATCAAATCTTGTGTCAAAATTGTTAAAAAATAAGATCTTGTGGCAAAAATTTAAAAAATATCAAATCTTGTGTCAAAATTGTTAAAAAATCAGATCTTGTGGCAAAAAATTTAAAAAATCAAATCTTGTGTCAAAATTGTTAAAAAATAAGATCTTGTGGCAAAAATTAAAAAAAATCAAATCTTGTGTCAAAATTGTTAAAAAATAAGATCTTGTGGCAAAATTTAAAAAAAAAAAATCAAATCTTGTGTCAAAATTTTAAAAAAATCAGATCTTGTGGCAAAAATTAAAAAAAAATCAAATCTTGTGTCAAAATTATTAAAAAATCAGATTGTGTGGCAAAATTAAAAAAAAAATCAAATCTTGTGTCAAAATTGTTAAAAAATCAAAACTTATGGCAAAAATTAAAAAAAAATCAAATCTTGTGGCAAAAATTAAAAAAAAATCAAATCTTGTGACAAAAATTAAAAAAAATCAAATCTTGTGGCAAAAATTAAAAAAAAATCAAATCTTGTGACAAAAATTTAAAAAAATCTAATCTTGTGGCAAAAATTTAAAAAAATCAAATCTTGTGTCAAAATTGTTAAAAAATCAGATCTTGTGGCATTATTCAAACTTCAGGGCTTGAACGTCTGTTTCTCTGAACTCCTAGAATGCTCGGCAGCAGGGAGGTCTCTCTTCAGGTTTCAACACGACAGCTATCATGACCGTGTCCCAGCGACTTTGATACCTGGTCTTCATCTCTTCCAGGTCCTGATGGAATCTCCCTGCTCGTCACTCTATTCATGTCAATGTGTGCAAATAGGTAGCGCATCTTGATTCTCTTGTTGCAGCCTAGGTTTCTGAAAACAGTCAGCATCTTGTTGACAAGTTCTTGTTTTTCTACGATAATAAAATGACTTTCACTCTTCAGATTCATTGAGATTTCGAACTCTGGATCTCTGATGAGCTGTCAGACCCGAGGACCGTCAAAAATGCCAGCATTTAACTTCTCCATGGTCGATGCAAGAAATGCCTGGCACAGTTGAGTGAAGGAGTCACCATCCTTGTACAGGACCTTGGTGAACTGCTCGATGAAGCCGAGCTTGATATGCAGCAGTGATAAAATTCTGTTCACCAGAGGTTCGTTGATAATGTTCTTTTCTTTGGAACGTACCAATTTGTCTCGCACCGGCCAGTCGTTCTTCTTGTGTGCTGAGCAACAATTTCTGGATGATTTCGAGATTATTATGACTTCAAAGTCATTCCTTGTCATTAACTTAATCATTTCAAATTCAAACCTTGCAAACTTCTACAATGCTCCATACATGCAAACATGTACACAAAAACGTAAAAAAAGCGACATGTAACTATAGCTTTAAAAATTAATGTGATTTTTTGCATTCGGCTCATCAGATTCGTCTTAAATTAGCTGAAAAAAAACGCAGATAACACATTTGTTGTTGATCAGTGTTATGGTCCATCAGTATCGGAAGGAAGGGATTAAAAACGAACAAAATTCTTAATAAAGCGGACTATATTCGCCAATAATCTAATGGAGAGGCATTACCGTATGTTTCCCTGAATTCTGTAATACTAAAATTTATATGCCGTCAGAAATGGCGATAATAACATAAGGAATTACCTTTTAGAATAAAATATGTCATATATATGAGCATACAAAAACACGCACATATACACAAACGCAACGCACACTATATATATATACATATAATAGTAAATATATATACATATATATATATATATATAGTAAGTATATATATAATAAGTACATATATATATATATGTGTGTGTGTGTGTGTGTGTGTGTGTGTGTGTGTGTGTGTGTGTAGGTAAACACTTAAAAATAACAACATTCACAAAATAATTATGCTTTTTTAACGCAGTTAAACGAGTAATGAGTTTGGTCTGAACTAAAATTGGTGAACATTTGGAATACCAAGTGCTGTATGTGCTTACTCCTTATCTTATTATTGTTTCCAGTCGTCATTTATTTATCGAAAATATGGTTCGGAATGTGCACCTCTTGCTTCGTAATTACACACGTAGCAACCTTTACATATGGTATCTATTGTCTCACAAGATTGAACGGAGACACGCACTGACTTGAAGCAAATTGAAGGAAATTTTATTAAGTCATTTAACCAACCCTTCGTTAAGTGTGTCGTTCTTCAAGGTATGGTGAAAGTATTGCATGTCCCTCTCGTTGGAAGGGAGATATAATGTCTTGCATGTCCCAATCAAATAAAATACAAAGACGTTAACGAATATACATGGCTATCCTCTCATTCGTGCACGTGCCTTTTGCAGTGATTCTGCCAGACTGATGGAACGGCGTATACAAAAGTGGTCGTTTATACTCCGAAATAGTCCACGTCAAGACAGTGGTTGAAGACAAGAAGAGGTTTATACATCTAGGATCTTCTGTTCTAAATTACTAAAACGTGTTACGCAGGTATTTAGTTCACTGATTACTGGTCAATCACATTTTCACAGAACATCTCTAAGCGCACTAGTCCTGCATCCCAACTCGTGATCGAACTTCTTAATTTATTCTAGCTAGTTTATTATTATTATTATTATTTCTTCGTTGTAACTATGAAGCGTCATTTCTCAAATTAATTTCACTTCAAAAATGATTATATTATGGTGTGTAAACGAAGTACTGTTTTTTTTTTTTAACATATTCACAATTCCAGCCACTTAAAAAAAACATTCCACATATATTAGTCCAGAATAGAATAATGCCCATGACTTGTCTCTTGTCAAATGTAGGTGCCCGATTGCTTCCAGTTCATAAATTGTGTAAAGGTCAAAAATTAAAACTCTAAAGAAGTTTTTTTTTTTAATTACATTTTCACCCCAAACAAGGCACTTTGGTGTAGGGGGGCTACTATCAGGGGCAACAACTACTGGGGTACTATGCAAGGATTTGGGCAGCAAGATGTCGGTTCACGTTGCACTTGAACTTCTGCACGTCAGTACAGTTGGGGAAGCAGGAACCTGGAATGGAATTCCAAAGTCTAGCGTTTCTGGGGAAGAAACTACTGGAGTAGAAAGATCTTTTACATCTAGGGATCTCTAGAATGTGAGGTAAGATTTAGCAGCCTGTGGGGTTTGTCGAGGGTGTCAACGTCGTGGGGGCACAAGTGCTTGTAGTTCGTCAGAGCATTCACTATTAAAATACTTGTAGAACAGGCAGAGGGATGCAACGTTGTCTCAAGTATTTTAACATCGTCTAAAAAGGTAATAACATAAAACACCCCAATTGACTTCATTCATTATGCTTGTCCTCTACCTGCAAATACAGCCTTTTTAACGACAATCATAAAAAATGATGTCAATTGATTTCGTTGTTTTGTTTTTTTAATTTTCATTGTAGTGTAAGATTCAATTAACTAATTTGATGCGGATAAACTTATTTAGCAAAGAGTATCTATATGGAATCGATTTATTGATCTGTTATGTCTGATCTTTCTTTTTTTATTGATCAGCCTCGTTCTCTATTTTCGATTCGTTAGGCCTGGTCGTTTGTTTCTCTCTCTTATATTGATGCAGCAATAAAATCGGCTTTGAACGCAAGAAAAAAAAATATTTCCTGACGTTGAAAAAAAAAAATATTGAGGTCGGCCGTTGTTCCTATTTAGGGGACGGGAAACAAGTAAATCTCTCGAAAAATCAGTGAACAATGACTTGCTTCTCTCTGGAATCTGACACAGTGAATGTATTAGAGGCCGCCATAGCCCAGAAGGAGTGAAAACAAGGCTCAATATTTACCTAACGCCTCCGGTGCTTTTTTTTTTACCTTAACACAAAACTCAATCTGGGGTTTTCCTTGTCGATTGCAGTATGATTGTTCTGTACATTTCTAGTGGGTCTACCTTTCAAGGATTTTGTGAGACTAACCGTAGCCCTCGGCGCAAGAGGGTCCGTGTGTGCCTGGCGTGCAGGGTGGTGGCTGATCCTGTGGTCGGGGCAGCGGAAGAAAGAGTTCCAAGATGGCGCCTGCCTGCTTTTATTAGAGACGGAATCTCGCAGGATCGCGCGAGATCTCGCGGGGATGCAAATTAGCTAGGCCATCTTGAGGAATAGAAATCGGTCCATTGGAGGTGCGAGGCAGTCGGGTTCTGACGTTTGTGGCGATCAGTACAGTGGCCGTTGGGTTCCGTTAGTGACCGTTGGGTTCCGTTTCTATTCGTGCAGTCAGCTGAGCTTTGTTAATTACCTTCGCACCGTGGCTGTCATTGTTCGTTGGTTCGCTGTGTGTTGCCGTGGTCCTTCAGTGAAACGCTTCGTCGCCCACGACGAGACTCCCTGTCTCCTACACGTCGGAAACTACACAAGATACTCTTTCAGATTTGCGTTCTCTCTTTGAGAAATAGTTTATTTAATGCTAATCGTCTAAGATGCCCCTACAGGAAAATAAAGACAGGGCTGCCCAGGCTTTTTTTGAAGGCTGGTGCTCAACTTCATGGTGCGTTGTTTATTCAATCCTATTTTCCAAGACTAAGGTCTAATCTACCTGTCATGAGAGCGAAATAAACATTAATTAATATATCGAACTGTTTTCAATATGTGTTTCTGTTAAACTTAGACGTCGTTTCTTTATGAAATAAGTTTTGTTCTTCTCTTTGCTTTTGCAAATTTGGAGAAAAAATAAAAACTTCCTTCGCGAAATTTGACCCAGATCAAGATACTCCAGTGGTGGCAAGAAATTGACGATATGAGGCTCTCGAGTAGAGAGGAATGCATTTTTTGATGACAATGATGTGTCCTTTTCTACTGTTATAACTTTCCTGTAATAACCGTCCTATGTCAATACAGGGTAGAACGATAAATTTGCCGTCCTAATGAAAACAAAACTTCAGCATTATTTTAACAAATCAATTCAGGTAATTTGATTGTGTACTAGAGATGACATCTATTCAATGTATCCGCCTTAAGCCTCAATCACTGCCTCGATACGGAAGCTCGGCAAATATTCGGCGAATGACGGCGATCAGGCTGCTTTTGCTGTTGTGAGAGGTCATGTTGGTGGTGTTCTCGACGTATGATCAGCGGGTTCAGGCCAGGAGAGAGGTCGACGGTGAAAGAAAGGTACAAAGTCGTAGCATTCACTTTTAAAGCTTAGGACTTTTGTCCCCGTCGCCGAGTCCTGCTGCCAGGGTCTGCCAGCGGCCATCTGATTCACCAGGGGATACCCATACTCTTCTGCACATTCTGGTACACTTTAGTGTTGACTTTCAAACCGACTACGAGGATGTGAGGTGGCATGATGTGGCCATCACTTGAGAAACCACCAAAGAATATAACAATGACCGAAAACATTGTTTTATCACCCTGGGCACGTCCCCGTTTTTCATGACAATCCAGCAATGCATTTTGAGAGTCCTAGCTATGGTTTTGTTGTGATAACTTTGATCGGTAGAGAGCATGAGTTGTACAGCGGCGCATCTCCGATCTCGCGCGTTTAAGATTGTATTACTTTCAGACATGATAGAAGGCTCCTATTGCTCTTGGAATTTGCACACAACTGGCCAACTAGTAGATAGTCTGCAACAAAAGAAGAAAACCGGTTTTCATCAAACGGAAATAGAATCATGTCGTCTTTTCAATTTTATCATTCTTCCCCTGTAAATGTTGGAAGAAGACCTATTTTAGCAACTACAGGCAGGAGAAAGTGGTTAGATGATTAACTAAACGAACCGACAACCTAATTCAGCTAGATTTGAATCTACAGAAATACCTTTCTTCAAGTGGGAATGTGTGTGAGAATTTTTTTATATACAGACTTGAAATTTGGTATGTAGGGTATTCAGACACGTAAAAAGGTTTTAATGCGGTTTCATCCGAAATACGGGCTGCTAAAGAGTCAAAATTGGAAAATTGGTACTTGGGAGTAATCGAATTTTATCTGTTTTTCAACTGTTTCACGACTGTGAATGCGCGAATCGTTCACATGACAGATTCCTTATGTAAAAGAATAAGTAGGTTGAAAGTACATTCTAAAGATCGTGGAAAGCTGTCCTAATGGTTACCGTACGTGACTCTAGGTTTTGGTTTCGATCTCAGCTCGAGTATTTTTTTTTTTTACTTACAACAAGTGAACTGTTTAGAAAATATAGAATACTCACTTGCACAGTTTCGTTGCGTTTCACTTCATTTTTTAAAGAAATTTAACGTTACGTTTATACCGGGCAACGCTACATATATATATATGTGTGTGTGTGTATGTGTGTGTGTGTGTGTGTGTGCTACTTCATTTAATCACATAAATTAATGTACTACTAGGCAGTGAGTTATAAAACTTCCATATATATATATATATATATATTTAGTAATGTGATTGATAATTTAAAAATCAAAATTAATTAAATTGAAAATCCGTTTCATAAGAAGGAACAACAAAAAATCAATAATTTGTACGATCGTTTCGGAAAACAGTGTTTTTATTGTGGTAAACATCAAGTTACGGACAATAATTTTTACATATAGTGTTTTTAACAAATAAAGTTTCTTCATCAGCAAATATTGGGAAGGGTGTTTATTATATGTAAAAGACACCATAAATAAACCTAGCATTAAAAGTAAGGCAGATGTATCTGGAAAAAATTAAAATAAAGGTATGTATTTAACTTGATAAGAAAATTAATATGGGTTAAAGATAGAAATAAAATAGAGTAAAATTATAAATATTAATTTGGTTTAAGTACAATATTATAATAGTATTTTTCGATAAAACTCATAGACACATACACATATATATATATATATATGTATACACACATACACATATATATATGCATATACATATACACATATGCACATATACATAAATACACATATATATATATAAATACACACACATATACATATACATACATATGCATATATATACATAAAAATATACATACAAATATTTACCTTTTAACTTTTGAAATCAGGAACTATGGTCAAAGTACTCACATAGATGCTTGTTATAGCTTTTCAGCTTATGAAATGATAAATTTTCGGAAGGAACGCTTGTGGAATATTTTATGTCCGTTAGCATACTTTTGATTAAAGAACGCCAAGATTTAAAATTCGAAAGAAAGGGGAGGATAATGTTATTTGTATAATTAAATAATGCAAGGGGGATAATTAGTCATATTTTTTTAAATTAAAGAATGCAAGGGAGATAATTAGTCTAACTTAATTTATTACAGAATAATAAAAAAAATATTATAATCTATTTTTATTAATAAGTAATTTTTAATGATTTAAGGTGGTTTATATTGATTAAATTTAAACCAACGTTTATGACTGCATGTGAAGATTAGTTCCTCTCTTGAATTTAATAGGGTGGTTGTATTTTTTATATCTTCATATTTCAAAATTTTTAGTGTCTCTTTTGTACATAGTGCACAGAATTTATCTCCTGGTTTATATGGTTTGCAAGATTCAATTACTTGCCATTTCAATTTGAAAGAAATATTGTTATTCTTGAGTTGCCAAATATACTTGGATAGAGTAGTTTGGTTTGACAGAGAGTTATTTTTAAAAGAATATTTGTGCGTTGAAATTCTATGTGTAATTAGGCCAGATGTGGAACCAAAATATATTGCCCCTTGTTTATTGTGATTATTTTCCGTTAGGTCTGGTGCTGGATTATTATATGGTGGGTTGGTTTGTAATTGATTGGTAGATTGGCTAAAGTTGGTGTCATTATTTAATCTGGTGGTTGAGTTATGGCTGTTAATAGATTCATGTAGATTTGGGGGTTTTGATACTGTGCAGCTATAGATTACATTTTTTATTTTACATGAGCCTTGTAAGGGACATTTATGTATTTTGTAGCTTATTAATTTTTTTTTACTATTAGAACTAATTATTTTTTATGAAGGTTAGGCATAGTAGAGTAAGAGACTTTGATTGTATTCTTATTGAAAATTTTATTATATCTATGGGGGCTTTAAAGTTTCTATCTAATATTTAAAAAATTCTCTGGCTAACTTTGTCTCTAGGTTTTTGGAATATGGAGGGTTGAACCATAGGGTCTCCTTATGTCTATTCTTACGTTTACGGGTTTTGGTTTTTTGTTTATTTGTATTAATATCTAATATTTGTAGTTTGGTTTTATCTTTTTTTGTCTTTTGGTCATTTTTCTTAACTCGTATACGGGAAGACATTGCCATATTATATGTTATTACGCTCTTAATAGGTTTATTTTCAATGCAGTTTATGTTTCTATCATTTTTATTTATGAATTTAATTTGAGAATTGTATCCTGAGTTTTTAAAGGCTTCATTGTAATATTTTTAATTTTTGATAAATATGGATTTAGTAGAAGACAGTCTAGAAATTCTTAAAACTTAGCCAGAGAATTTTTTAAAATATTAGATAGGAACTTTAAAGCCCCCCATAGATATAATAAAATTTTCAATTAGAATACAATTAAAGTCTCTTACTCTACTATGCCTAACCTTCATAAAAAAATAATTAGTTCTAACACGCTTATAGATGACACTTCATAAACATCTGACACACACTATAGATGACACTTCATAAAAGCATTTTTTTCGGGGGGGGGGTCGTTCTGCTCTATAGATTATGTATTTATATACTTCTCTCTGTATATATTAATTGTGTGTACATATATACGTGTATAAGTATGTGTATACAAGTTATATTTACGTGTTTAAGTACGTATATAAAGCTATAGATGTGTGTAAGTATCTATATAAAAATATGTAAGTAAAATTTACGTTGACAGGTCAGATCACGTTCAGCCTAGCTAGTACTAGATGGGTAACCGGTTATTAATTACAGCGGCTGTATGTGCTCTCCGCTTATCTGGGCATTGTTTTCAGCCGTCCTGGACTTCCGCTTGTCACTGGTATTTTGCACAAAAATTTACGCGCATGGAGCCTTCCAGTGGGTATTTATAGTCTGTCAAACCTGAACGAAGCAATCATGTATGTATGTATATATAAATATATATATATATATATATATATATATATATATATATATATATATTGTATTTTGTGTACAGAAAGTTATTAGATGAGGCAAGTCATTGGTACAGTCGGTTTCAAGCCCGATAATTAGGACCGTTTAAGATATCCATATCAAGCTCTCTTCAACCAATACTTCGAGTATTAGCTGAAAAGAGCTTGATATGGATATCTTAAACGGTCCTAATTATCGGGCTTGAAACCGACGGTACCAATGACTTGCCTCATCTAACAACTTTTTGTACACGAAATACAAAATATAAATACGCTCTTATATTCGGATTTTCCCTTTAATTGAGCACTCTCCTGTATTTCTTTAATTAATTGATATATATATATATATATATATATATATATATATATATATATATATATATATATATATATATATAAAAACAGAGATGTGTGTGCCACAGACGATTTCTGATTGGTTAATCCAATAATCACATCTCCTAAAAAACAATCGTTTCTACGCTCTTACCTTTACCATAAAATATTATGGCTTTATTTATTGTCCATCTTGGAAGGGTTTAACTTTTTAATAACTTGTTATTTACAAATTAAAAAAATACGAAACTATTATACGAAACTAAACTACACGAAATACGCGCACACACGCACACACACACGTTCACTACCGTCACGTTGTTATGGCAACCAAACCCGCTGACTTACATAAACAGTAAACACACACAGTAAATGTGATTTTCTTCATTTTCTCATTTCACTCGTGGTCTTAAATTCATTTCGGATTTGTATTACTGTATACATAGATTCGAATAAGTTGCCAAAAAACAAATATATAACAAATAAATGTTATCAAAGGCAAGATAAATTACTTTTCTACCAAACTGGATATATTTTTCGTGTTTTTATTCAATTTAACATGTTTATTCAGCTCGAAAAGCATATAGTGTTTACCGATGTATTGGAAAATTCAAGATGGCGGCCGATTCTCTCTTTAACACGGTAAGTTTGGAAAAAGGTGTAATAAATAAAAAACCGGTTAAAATACTGTTAAAAACTCGCTCAATATATGTTACCGTGACATAGGTTGACATATATTCGGCGGGTTTTTAATAGTATTTTGTATAGTTTTTTTATTTATAACACCTTTTCCCAAACTTACGGTGTTAAAGAATGTGTGAGACGCCATCTTGAATTTTCCAACACATCGGTAAACACTGTATTCTTTTCGAGCTGAATAAACATGTTAAATTGAATAAAAACACGAAAAATATATCCAGTTTTTATCGGTTTTTTACCTTCTCTGCAGAAGTACAAAAAAAAAACAAAAAAACGGAAGGTACTTTTACAGAATGTTAAACTAACCCTAACCGATGTTTTATGTTTAGTTTAGGAAAAGTCAGAAGAAACAAAAGTCATTATTGCATGAAATATACGTATTTAGTTGAAGTATTGTTTATGTCAATTCTTTCGAAGAAATTTTGCAAGAATACCTGTAAACCAGGAAATCGGTAAAATGTCATCTTGGATGAATACTTGTCTATTATAATTTCTACCCTTGACAAAAACTTAGCCATAACAAAAGAGATTCATTGTTCAGATTGTTTTTGAGATTGATTTCTAAAAAGATATTTTATAAATAAAATCGACTTTAAAATTAAAGACTTAAATTACAATAATTGAATTTAAACATTCTTATTTCAATATTTGGCACATAACACCTGCAAAAATGATCACAATGTCAGGATTTCATTTTATTTCAGAATCGATGGCAAATTGTATAGATTGATATCTCATTATATTAAATACTAATATTTAACATTAGTTTATCATTTAAGCCGATAAAAAGCCCTTTTTTTTCGAGTCATAAAAGGATTTGGAGTTTCCTAATCAACCTTTCGGGTGCAGTTGCACGCTCTCAAAATAACTAAAGTGTTGGCTTTAAAAAAATTGGTTCATTAAAACTAAACAGGTTTAGTTTTAATAAAAAAAATTTTTTTTTTTAATCGCTTTGGTAATTAGATATGTCGTATGGTTATCCCTAATCGCTGAATAAAACCGCTAACGAGTTGAATGATTACGACATAAAATTAAACTCGGGTTCCTGAAACGGAAACTTCGTTTGTTTTTGTTTTTTTCTTATCAATATATTTACATTGTTATTTTGTTTTCATTTTCAATCATTCGAACAGTTTTCTTTTTCAAGTAATCCAAGTTACAAAATTCCCACTGTTTACTATGCTAAAATCACAATGACTAATGTATACCTATTAACCCTTATCCTTGAGTGGCCTCTGAGCCTTGATAAGTGGTGACACCCATGTAAAAAAAATCACTCGAACAGTTTTCTTTTTATAATGTATAGTTTTAAAAGTTTAAAAACTATATAGTTTTTACTTCAGGAAAATTAATGGGTCAGTTTTTACGATGTGCCCTGTTAAAATACTGTTAAAAACTCGCTCAATATATGTTACCGTGACATAGGTTGACATATATTCGGCGGGTTTTTAATAGTATTTTGTATAGTTTTTTATTTATAACACCTTTTCCCAAACTTACGGTGTTAAAGAGGGTGTGAGACGCCATCTTGAATTTTCCAACACATCGGTAAACACTGTATGTTTTTCGAGCTGAATAAATATATTACATTGAATAAAAACACAAAAAATATATCCAGTTAGGTAGAAAAGTAACTTATCTTGCCTTTGATAACATTTATTTATATATTTGTTTTTGACTTTTTTTTCGAATCTAAGTGTACAGTAATACAACCCCACAATACAAAAAAATGATAAGTAAATAAATCCATAAATAAATATTATAAATGGTTTATTTTAATACTTGCCAGGATGCGGAGGAAAATGAATGAAGGGGGAGGGGAATAAAATAAAAACATTTTGGAAACAGAGTAAGTTTGAAAGAATTGCTTTGCACAGAAAGAAATTAATGAAAAAATAAAATTAAATTTCTTTTCTTTCTTGATTTTTTTTTAGTTTTTTATGAAAAAGGAAGTCAAAATTAAGACTATAAAAAACAATTTTTATTAAGAGCGAACCTCAGTCGTCAGGTCTGTAAAAAAAGACGTGGAATAATAAATGTTTTCTAATACAAATTGTTTTTACTTATGTGTTCATTTGTCTCTTTGAAGTTCGTTTGTTTAATATATCGGTTTGCAATATAATTTTGCCATTCTGTCAGACTCAAATTTTAAATCTATATATCTATAAAAGTGAAAGTGTGTGTGTGTCTGTGTACATTTCCCTACGAAATAACTCTGTCAATTTTTAGTCTACAGACTCGAAATTTGATATACAGGGTACTGAGATTTGGAAAAATCTATGTGATCGGTTTTTAGCCAGAAATTTGGCGATTAAGGGGTCAAAGTTCAACGATTTGAACTTTGAGAACTCTACCAAACGTCTCCGACAATTTTGGGTCTACACACTTGAAATTTTAGATATAGCTTCCGTGGACATGGATCTAACTTAATAACTTGATTTGAGCCCAAAACAATAAATTTTCAGGGGTCATAATAGGGGTCAAAGTTTAAAAAATTACCCCCTTTTTTTTGCTCAGCATACACCTCCAAACACCCGGGCAACGCCGGGCACCTATGCTAGTATATATATATATATATAAGCAGTTTTTAACGTATATTTATGTGTATGCAAGGTCTGTCATATATAAAAATATATTTGTTTCCTGCGGCCATATCTGAATATTTTGTCGAGTGAAAACGAAATATTATCCGCTCGAAGCAAGATGGCGACGAGAATGGATAAATGTACAACGAAAATAACACCAAAAATTGATTGAAATGCAAAATTTATTCCGCGCGAAATAATTTATTTTGTCTTCTTTTTCTTTCCGGTCAGATTCCAGGAAAGATATGTTCTCTTTCGCAGTTCGTCCCAAGGCAGCAAAAATCATCGTCGAAAAATATGAGGACGTTAATAGCTTGGATTCATATCTATATCATATGACATGGACATTTTTGTTTTTATTAAAAAAGGCTTAAATAATTAAAACTTCCACCTTTCTTCATCTCTCCCGAAATTAACCCAGTTTAATAATTCTAACAACGTTTTATTCAGCATGTACAGGAAGCTGAATGTGGCTAAGTGGTTAACGACATGGACATACTATTTGGGTGTGCAAAGTTCGAATCCAGTTCATCCCACAAAAATAATTTCCCTGATAGATGTTGGCAACCTTCATGTCGTCCCTCCAGTAAGTACACGATGCCATTTAGGATTTAAGAATGATCTACAACAATAAGAAATACCAGTAACAATGATTATGTGTAGAAACTCAGTTATAATCAAGGTTGCTTGCTTTTTCCAACTTTCGGTGTATGCTATCAATTTAGCTGAGATAATTTTACATAATCAAGTAGATAAGAAAGCTATTCTTAATATGAGAAAGCCATTCTTAATATGAGGAAGAGGGTACTTAATCAGAAAGGACCATATGTTGCTTTTGATTGTTGTCTCTTCTACGAAATAGAAACCGGAAATCAGAAAGAGCAGACAATCCTAGCTACAACCATAAACTTATTATAGTCACTTCCGGTTTTGCTTAACAATTTTATTATATTTGTTCTTTTGTCGGCTCCTTCTCTAAGCTCTTTTTTTTTGTTTTGCTTACATAAGTTTCCAGTTTTTTAGGAGTTTTGTTTTTGTACGAGCATTTTAGATTTCCGTAGACTCTTGAAAATCCAGTAATTTATTGCTATACATCTTATGAGATGACTGACCAATTTTTATGATTTCAGGTTTAAATGAACAGCTACAGCAGGAATTGGAATACACCCTACTAAAGCAATCTGGACATAAGGACACTTTAGAAGAACGATATGCTATAAAATTCTTTTTTAAACTTACAAAAATGCAACAGAAACGTATGGAATGCTTCAGATTGCTTTTGGACTATCTTGCATGAATCCAGGTTTTTTACGTGAATGAAGGCAGGGACTCTGTGAGGAATGATGAGAGGTTTGGGATGAGTAAGGTCAGAACACCAGATTTAATTAGCCAAATAAAGAATTTCACGCATAGAGACAATAATTGCATAGTTGGTGGCCAATGTGTGCACACAATTATTCGCTAGGTACTTAAGATGCGGTAGATTTGCGCGGTTTGTCATAAGAGTACTCAGAGAAGACCACAGACTGTTTGACTAAAGTCCGCATTAAAACAGTTCCTTTCCCTTCCTATAGTCCAGAGCTTGCTCCCTGTGACTTCCTGTTATTCCCTAACGCTCAGCTCAGTGTTTAAACGCCAACGAATCTCCATGACTTCCCGAAGCCAAAATTGCATCAAAAGAAGGCAATGCTGGCTGTTTGCATGTCTGCAACGAATGCATCAGAAACTTCAGCAGGACACCAGGATCAGTCAAGAAAATAGGCCTAAATCTTCTCCGCGACAATGGCCGACTTTGGAGCCTTTCGTAATAAGACAATGAAGGAGATGAAAGAGGCTGTGACGAGGGTCATTGACACGCTCACATAAAAGAACTTCCATGGGCCTTCCAGAAGTTGTTGGAAGAGTTCAACAAGTGCATTGCAACCGGAGCAGATTACTTCGAATGAGTGTAGAGTTGCATGTTCGTACTATTAATGAAGGTTCCTATATGAAAAAGATCTGGAAACTTATTAAAGGCATTTCGTATGTCTGTTATAATATTGCCCAAAATGTTTCAAATAAAGCTTAAAAAACTTATGTTTCTGCTTGCAGAACATATATACTAGTTGATTGCCTTTCAAAGTGAGGGTTTCGTTTGTTTGACTTTCCGTTTTTTTTTGTTTTTATTTTCAAACGCTGTGTCGTTTTTTGGTGACATTTGATCGTCTCTAATTAACAGACAAATCAAGCTAAAACAATGTTTGGCGTTTAATAGTAAAGATGAAATTTAAATATATATATAAAATGATTAAAAGAAAATAACTAGTCCATACTTATTATATATATATATATATATATATATATATATATATATATATATATATATATATATAATGAGCATAGACTAGTTATTTTCTTTTAATCATTTTAATGCATCTAACGACACGGACTTTTGGGAGGGGTATCAACATCGGAAAAATTGCGCCAATTTTCTGAATCCAAAAACGATTGGTTTTTATTTGATTTTGTTTTAAACAAATCTTTTACTGTTGTTAGTAATGCAAGAAAAGTGGAGTATGCATGGGCCCACGTGACTGCACAATGGACGAAGCATAAAAAATGACTAAGTTCAGCATTTCTCCCTTTTTATTTATCCCCAAAAGTCCCCAGGAGATGGCAAATCCTGATAAAAATGAACAATTTTAGGCTTTAACATATGTAAATTTAAGTTTTGCACCATGAAAAAAAAAGAAATGATTAAATCCATCATTTACCCGCCTCCTCATTTAGCCCCAAAAGTCCCCAAGACCATAACATATTTAAATTTTAGTTCAGCACCATGCAAAACTGCTAAACAGACATACACATATGGTAAAATAGTCCCCAAAATGTTTTTATTAGCCTTTTATTATTTATCGTTAAGTATGGACAAACAAAATTATATAGAAATCAGTTAATTACAACTTTTCAGAATATTTTATTAAAATCAAAGACATCGATTATTTTAATAAGCACAAAACTGTCAATTTTAGCCATTTTAAAGCGATAAGTGCCTCTAGGAGTTCAACCGGAGTTTTCAAAAAAAAAATCCTTTCAATTACCTTTTTACTCATATCATGTTTAATGTTTGTACAAAATTTCAAACAATTCCAAGGCGTAACTATTGAGAAAAGTGCGGAGAGACATGAATTCAAAAGTCCACTGTTCTTTTGTCGGGGGGGGGGAGGACAAAAAAAATTGATTGAATTTAAACTAAACATCCATATATCATCCACCACACATTTTTTTTTCGTTTGAGGAAAAAAAATTTTTTTCGTTTGAGAAAAAAAAATTTTTTTCGTTTGAGAAAATAAATTTTTTTCGTTTGAGGAAAAAAATTTTTTTCGTTTGAGAAAAAAAATTTTTTTTCGTTTGAGAATTTTTTGTTTTTCGTTTGAGAAAATATCTGCATTTAACCACTTTTTTTACGTTAACCGTAGTTAAATATTTAACCTGTAGTTAAATATTTAACCTGTAGTTAAATATTTAAATATTTATACAGAATCAGAATCGGAATCGATATTTGTATCAAAACCAGAAATTTAATATGAAATCGGTTATTGTATCACAATGGGGAAAAATATAGAAATCGTCCCTCTATTAATATATAATAGGACTCAAAAAGATTTCATAAACACTGGAAGAGGATATTCAAAAGACGATGACACGGGTCACACTGCTTGATTCCGTAAATAACAGGACAACATGTTCAGATACGTACCTTGTATTTCTATCACTAAGTCTGATGAGATGCCAACCTCGAAATTTTTTGGAACAATATAAATTTACAAATTTTTGGAACAATATAAATTTAAAAATTTTTGGAACAATATCAATTTAAAAATTTTTGGAACAATATAAGTTTAAAAATTTTTAGAACAATATAAATTTAAAAATTTTTGGAACAATATAAATTTTAACATTTTTGGAACAATATAAATTTTAACAAATTTGGAACAATATAAATTTTAAAATTTTTGGAACAATATAAATTTTAACACTTTTGGAACAATATAAATTTTTTAAAATTTTTGGAGCAATATAAATTTTAAAATTTTTGGAATAATATAAATTTTTAAATTTTTGGAACAATATAAATTTTTAAATTTTTGGAACAATATAAATTACAAACTTTTTGGAACAATATAATTTTTTAAAATTTTGGAACAATATAAATTTGAAAATTATCTCTTGATGCCTAACAATTGTAACATTCGAAAAAATACAAATATTATGCAATCTTTCTCTTTAATATATATATTAAATTGTGATTCAATGAATTGCAAAAAACCCTTATTGAAATGAAGTGGTTGAGTTTCATATCAAAGAATTTTTATTATTCTAAGCAATACAAAGATTACTTTAGAAAATTACTTTAGAAAATTAATCTCCTTAACCTATAGAGTTTCGATGTCTACCATCTCATCAGAGGAGAGAAAATATTAGCAAACCTTTATAAAGGTATGTACCCTATTTGCTAAAGTCAGTGATACATGGAAAGTCAAAGTCAAAATAATTAATTAGTCAGAAGTCCTGTAGCAAGAGAATTTGAAGAAAAGGATATGAAAAGTTTAGATTCAGATTGCGTGGTAAAATCCATGGTGGAAGTTCTTTAAAGCGGTTGGGTAATAAGATCCAAGTTGTATATTGGGTAATCCGCATAGCTGGTTAGATATCCGAATCGGGACGGTTCTCCTCTGATGAGATGGTAGATATCTCCCCTTTTGGTTTTCATACATTAAGTAAATTTCACAGTGTATAAGACTTATTTGATATTGGAGATATTCATAATCGTACCCTTTTTCCAAAAGAGGAGAGATATAACAAATAAGAAATATTTGGAACCAGGTCTCCTCTTGCTGTTATTTCAGATCATTTGAGCCCATAGCAACAAATTTTTGTCTCCCCTCTATCAAGACCAAAGGTTTTGGGGATATATATATATATATATATATATATATATATATATTATATTTTGTGTACAGAAAGTTGTTAGTTGAGACAGATCATTGGTACCTCGGTTTCAAGCCCGATAATAAGGCTCGTTTAAGGTATCCTTATCAAGCTCTCTTCAGCCAATATTCGTCTCTAATCATATATATATATATATATATATATATATATATATATATATATATATATATATATATATATATATATATATATATAAATTACAATTAAATTTACCAAAATGATCCAAGATGGTACAACTGAAGTATATTGTAAATATTAAAGAATTAATATTTATAAAGTTGTCTCAGCCGGATGTAAAAGCTCGATAAAACCAAATAGGAGATAGAGCTTATATATTATTTTGGACCATCTTCCATTTACGGGATTTCCTTGGATTTTACTTGTGCAAATGGAATTTCAATTAACTTTCTTGAAGTTATATTTTTGAATTTTACCGTCCTTGGATTATTTATCTTTCACCAGACTATCCATTCACATGTAATCACATTTTTCTTCGCCATATTCCGTCTGCTTCACTTTTTTGTTATCAAGTAAGATCTTTGACTTACTTGTTGTTTCATCAAATACTTTTGCATGCAAAGTCCGATCCCGCATTTTGCTAATTCCTACCCTCTGATGAGAAGGAAAGTATTTCTTCGAAACTCCGCGGATTAAGGACTATCCACTTATTAAGTGTTTCCTTTTCAGATTAAATGTTTTTAACTCTTTTTCAAAGTGTTTTTTAACATGTTTTATTAACTGTTTGCTCATATATATATATATATATATATATATATATATATATATATATATATATATATATATATATATATATATATATATATATATATTACCTCGACTTTATTTAACCGACCATTCACCACTTTATGATTTCTGCCAATATTACAAAATTCTACGTTAAGCGTATTTTTATTTCTCTTCCATTTGAAGCCTATATCCTCAATTTAAGTCCTCAATGAGTTTTACCGCCACAAGAATGTCATGTTTCTTCATCCCTGGATATTTTTAAAAGAGACTCCAAAGAACACATTGTGAATCTGTTATTGGATCTACCCAATACGGACGTCATATTCTCACTAGATTTCTGCAACACTAATTATTGGACATTGCTGAGTATTTTTTTTTTATTTTCCTATAAAATTTTACTTTCCTTCAAAAACTTTTATAACTACCGTTTTCAAAAACTGCGCTAACCAGCAGAATTAGATTTTCTATATTTATATTCTATATATTCCTTTTTATGATGAGAAAACTCTATCTTTGAAACTCCATAGAATAATAATGTTTCTCACTTTTTCTAGTATTTCTTGTTTTGAATGAAATATTGTGAATTTAATTCAACTATATCTTGACGTCTATTACTTTATATATATATATATATATATATGTGTGTGTGTGTGTGTGTGTGTGATTATTTAATTTAATCACATAAATTAATATAAGAAAGTATAAATTTATGCGTAAACTTTAAGTATTTCCTTCAACAGTGCTCAATACGTAGGTAGATCTAGGTAGTAAGTTATAAAATATATATGGCAATTAAGCTACGCAGAATATCCCGCGTTTCATCCACGCTAGGATTCATCAGGCTTATGCGAGGAGTTGTGGTCGTTGCGCGTTTTTATATACGCACATTCTATTGAGTTTTTAGTAAGCCAATCAGTTTTCTAGTTTTCACCGCAACCTTCTGAATCAGTCAATGAGCAGGCACTTACAAGAAAAAAGCCCAGTTGACCGCCAGTTCAACCCTTGCTTTGTTTGTGCTGTTTTAGCGGGGAGCGTAGGTATCTTGTGTCTGACCTATTTTAAACCCAGGTTAAATGTGTTTTTTTTTTCATGTTGTTATATATATATATATATGATAATTTTTGTAATGTATGCTTATTTTCTTTATTTATTTTCTATTGTTAGTGTTAATTTTAAAGTTGTTTTGAATCGCTATCCTAGAGTAAAGTTCATCATGTGTACACAGTTGTTCGCTTTTTCTCTCTTACAGTTTAATAGATGCTGGGGTTCTTTAAAGTATAGGATAGCAAATTTTTCATAAAGGCATAATCTACATGGATCGTTTAGGTCTCTACATGTGTTTGCTTGTCTTACTATTTTCTATTTGACTACCGGTGAACGTCCGCTTTCTTTGGCTTCCCAGTGTTTGTTATCTAGAGTTGTTTTCATTCGGTGTTTGTTTGTTTTTTGCCAACTTTGTTTTTAACATTTGATTGTCTGGCGCCGGATACCAGATTATATTTCTTTTTCTTGGTGGCACCGCTTTGTGACAGCACCACGAAAAGGAGTGCCGAGTGCGTAAGTCTCATAACTTCTCTACTCTATTAGATCTTACGACGCTTTTGTTGTTTCATTTACGTTCACGTTACTTAATGACTACAGAGTTATGTCACATACAGAATAGTAATACATTACGCTAAATGAAAGTTTCCCTTACCGGAGGGATCAATCCATGTCAGAGAGCATATGTATATTCATCCACATGCAGGTGTTACAACGTTTGCAAACTCTTCGATATGATGCTGATAAGTGGATGTGTATGAGATGTTTACATGTAGATTTTTTACACTTATTGTTGTATTATGGTGTGGCTCCCAGGTTGGGAAATCGTAATAGTGCGTAGGACTCCCTGACAATGGTACATAGCAGTTTTAGTTACGTCGATCGTCCGTAGGTTCACTTGTTTACTAGGCGGTTGTGATGACAACGAGTTAAGACTAGTGAGTTATCTCACCTTAGACTGGCACTTTTTCCTTATCTTGCCTCTCGTCAATTGTCAAAAATGTCATAACAACGTTGAACCTGAAAACAAAGCGGTTGACGACTTAGAACGATCAGCTGTAACTTAAAAATATGCATTAAAAGACGTAAGTCACAATTGTGTTTGTTTTTGTATAAAATTATATTTTACAATATAGTTACAATTTAAAACAAATCGTCTTTTTTCTTTTGGTGGTTCTGAAGTTCCCAGTTAGCAGTTTTCTCACAGTGCTCTGAGGAGGGAAAAATGACGCTTCGACAATACGGTCTTCAGCAACACATGCTGTTCCGTCTCTCTCTCTCTCTCTGCTCTATCTGCTCTGCTCTGCTGATTCACCGTTTTTATTGGCATTTTGTCGCTTTGTTTTTTCTATCCACGCGTTCTGTCAATCGGTTGTTACATGTGTTCTTAAGTCACGTTTTGACCTCAAAAAATCATTCGATTTTGTCTTCACACAGCGACACGTGAATTACCCACTCATGCCAATATCTGTAATTCCAGAGCTTACGAGGAATGTCACGTTTATTTGTTTTGTAAACAAAAAAATCGTCGTCCGATTTCTCTGTTTATGACGTAAGCCCTTCCTCTTTTCAACAGGTAGACAATCGATTATTCGATGCCCACTCTTTTAAATCTTTTTATTAAAGTTTTTTTCTTTTCAGTTATGTATGATGGTTCCAGCCATTCATTACATAACACCCCTCCATTAACCATTTTTTTTTTTTTTTTTTTTTAATCGTCTATCGGTCCATCGACATTTCCAATAATGTTTTTTTTTAATGTCACAATTTTTTTTTTTCATCTCTTTTACTGTATTTTTTTTTTCCGTTTAACTTAGAAAAAAAAAAATAAAAATAAACATCAACAAGAAAAGCATAAGGTCTTTTTCGGTATAAGTGCATCGGCCGCACTTAACAGCAAAATATACGCTGCAAATTTACCAATTTTACCGAAGTGGTCGATTTGTCCAATATTCTCCACTACCTCGGCTCTTTAATTAATATGACTAATTAACTAAATACGAGTCTTACATTTTAATGACTTGTTTAAAATGTGGGCAGCATATAGTACAAAAATTTCGACCAGAACGCCAGGATCCTAAATATTGGTGGCAACTCCGAACTCCCTATGATAAGGATGTTGCCTAACATCAACAGAGTAATTTTCTTAACCAATCCAAACATCCTGTTCCGCGCTCCCGACCCGCAGTTCGATTATAACCTGAGTTCCCACCCCCCGTGCTAGCCCTAGCTACGGTTGGCTGATCCCTACTATCATAATCAACTCTGCACGACCTGGGCACTAAGTTATATATATCTTCCTTCCATATTTCATCAACTTCTTTAGCCCTTTCAGCCGTCATGCTACGCGTGATTATTTTCCGTTCCATCAACGGGACCCTGTTTTCCTGACTTGGGGATTCTCGTTGATGGCGATTGCTCTGTTGGGGATAATTTTCTTCCTCCCCACTAGAGGATTCTTGATCTGAACTACTATCCTCTACCGGTGCTGACAGGGTTGTTTTTCTACAGCCCTCTTGCTTGTTGGGGATATCCCATTCCTCCAGTTCTGCTTTCCGAAGGTGTTCCCCATGGGCTTTTGTTACTGCCCCCGTCAGTTGACTTCTAATTCTATACGAGACTGGCCCCGTCTTCTCTATTATTACGTAATATGGAGACCATCTTACGTCTAGCTTTCCCTTTTTTCTATTATTTTTATAATAAACTAAGTCGCCAACTTGAAAATCGACTGCTTTTGTTTTCTCGTTGGCCCTATCTATCATTTTCTTCCTAGCTCTCTTTACATTGTTCCTGACTAATGTAAAGGTCCGATGCATGTCCTGCAGAGCGATCTCATGATCCTCTTCCCCGTAGTAAATTCTACGCGGCCTCAGTATGTTGTCTAACGGCAAGACAACGTCTCTATTATAGAGCAAATAATAGGGGGAGTACTTTGTTGTTTCGCTGACATGAAACCTTACAGCAGCCAGCATCTGGTTCAAGTACATGTCCCATGAACGGTAATTGCCCCCTATTTTCTTTGCTAGTACGTCATGCATCGTCCTATGGAATCTTTCTATTTTCCCGTTACTTTGCGGGTGGTAAAATGAGGTGGTCACGTGATCAACATTAAGCTCTTCTAAAGCCCTTTTCATGATCTCATTGACGTTCTCCGGTCCGTTATCCGTAAGTAACTGCAATGGTGCACCAAATCTGGGAAATATTTCCTCAATTAAGAGATGCACCACTGTCTCTGCCTTTTTATTAGGTACAGCGAAAGCCTCAGGCCAACCACTATACATGTCGATGAACGTGACTATGTATTGATTGCCTGACAAAGTCCTCGGATAGGGTCCGGAAATATCCAATGCAATCTTAGCAAAAGGAAAAGAAGGCATGTCGGTCTCCTGCATTTGAGGTTGTTGCTTCCTCAAATTTCTGGTCTGGCATGGGACGCACTTCCCTATGTGTTCGTTTACCTTCTTGAACAAACCAGGCCAGAAATACTTCTGTTTAATGGAGTGGAACGTTTTCTACACACCCATATGACCATTCTCATCATGGTATTGTTTCAATACCTTCATCCTCAAATGAGACGGAATATATAATCTAATTACAGGATCGTCGTCGGGTGTCGATAAATAATATACGATATCGTCCATTATGATGTACTTTTTTTCTTCCATCTTGGACGTTTTACCGCTCCTCATCCGTTTCTTTAATTCGACGATCTGACTATCGGCGTCTTGTTCTTTACACATATCCAAACCTGATAGTGTAGGACGCTCGCTTACTACCGGTGAGCCTTCGTCATCCTTATGCGATACAAACTCTCTTGGTTCAAAACGATTCGAGTTTATCGCACTCACCGTGTAATTCCTATCATCTATTTCTACTGGAGGATCGTCTTCATCCCGACTCGCATTTACCGCACGGGATAAGAGATCCGCACAGACGTTATCTTTTCCTTTTAGGTACTGTATGGTGCAATCATAGCCAGCCATACTTAATGCCCACGTCTGTATCTTCCTATTCTGTATCGGAGATTTCAGCAAGTACTCCAATGGTCTGTGATCCGTGTAGATGGTGAACGTAGCACTATGCAAGTAGTGATTCAACTTGTTTAAGGCATAGTGAATCGCATATGCTTCTTTCTCTATTGTTGACCATCTAGTCTGGGTATCAGACAACTTATGAGATAGAAAATAAATGGGTTTCTCTATCTCCCGACCCTCCTCCGGGTCGTAGACCATTTGAGACAAGGTTGCTCCGATCGCATAATCGGAGGCATCCGTGTATAACCTGTATCCTTTGTTAGTGTCCGGGTATGCCAGCATCACCATCTCTGCAAGCTTCGATTTCAATCGATTAAAAGCAGACTGACACGCATCGTCCCAACAGAAACGTGCATGCTTCCTAGTTAACCGAATGAACGGTTCGGCGATTACAGAAAAATCCTTGATAAATCGCCTGTAATAGGATGTCATGCCTATAAAGGATCTAACCTGCTTCACAGTGGTTGGGGTCGCAATTGCCTGAATTGCTTTAACCTTGTCCCCCTCCGGCTGGATACCTTTCTCACTTACTCGGAATCCCAGATATTGCACTTCCTTGCCGAAAAACTCACACTTCGCCGCCTTTAACCTTAAATTATGCCTACGTAAACTACCTAACACCTTTTCTATATGCCTAACATGTTCCTCCTTTGTTTTGGAGAATATCAAAATATCATCCAAATAAGGCACGGCGAATTCTTCCTGTCCCTGTAACACTACGGACATTAGCTCCTGAAACACTCCCGGAGCGTTAGCAAGTCCGAATGGCATTACATTAAATTGGAACAGTCCTCTATGACAGGTGAACGCAGTTTTCTCTTTATCTTTTTCGTTCAACTTTACCTGCCAATACCCTGATTTCAAGTCCAACTTTGAGAAATATTTTGCTGACCCAAGCGAGGCCAGTATATCATCAATTACTGGTAGCTCTCGGGCATACTTCTTTGTTATCTTATTCAGGGCCCTAAAATCTACACAGAACCTCTTTGTTCCGTCTTTCTTTTTTACCAAAACTATCGGGAAACTCCACGGACTGTTTGACCTTTCTATCACCCCTGCCTGTAGCATTTCCTCTAGTGCTACATTAACTTCTTCTCGTTGTTTGAGAGGTGTTCTATACGGGTTTTTCTTTATGGGATCGTTTTTTCCTGTATCGATCCTCATCTCTACTGTGTCAGTCCGGCCTAAATATCTATCCTCTGTGACGAATAAATCAGTATTTCGTTGCAGGACTTTATTTAAAACTTTCCTCATTTCTTCCGGCACTTTTATGCCGTTGAGGTTACTTTTGTTTCCCGACTTCTTTTGTTTATTTGGCTTTGATATTGCCATTACTACTTCTGTTCTTCTACATCTACCTATCTTGTAACCTTTCTTTAATTTTACTGTCTGGTTCGTGTTATTCATAATTAGCAAAGGAAAACTTTTCCTACCTTTAATTTTAACTACCGTGTTCGCTACGGATACACCACTTAGATCACTTAGGAAGCCTTTATCTATCTGCACTACTTCGTAATCTAAACCCTGACCATTTCTCATTTCGGCACGAGCTGTGCACGCATGTAAATGCTGCGGTTTCAGGGTGACATTGTGCCTTAATCTAACTATACTCGAAATATAAGCCTCCTCTTGCAGCGCTATGTACTCGCTGCCTAATCGGATTGCTCCTAAATCAAAGTACATTCTAACACTATTTTGCTTGAGCCAGTCTCGGCCCAATATGACGTTCCTTTTAAGGTTTTTCGTCACTACAAAATCATGTCGAATGTACTGGCTTCCTACTTTAATTTGTAAACGCGCCACTCCTTGCACTATGAGAGGTGACCCGTTTGCAGTCCTTAAATTCATCTCTATTTTCTTTATCTCAGGCTTCTCTCTGAGACTTTCTAATACAGTACTTTTTATTACAGAAATTTCGGCGCCAGTATCTACTAAAGCCCTAAACTTATTTTTCTCTATCTTAATAGGGATGCAATTAGCGGCGCCCATATGTCCTATGATCTTTGACTGTTCACCCCTCTTCCTCTCGCTGGGCGTCTTGCGAGTGGGGTCTGCTCGTTTCCCGACTTAGGGAAGGTGCAGTTCCTGGCTATATGGCCTTTTCTGCCGCAATTGTAACACTTAATCTCCGGCCAAGGGCGCTCTGTTTCTCTTGCCTTGAAGCCGGGTCCCCTATTAAATCCTCTATAATTCCTCTGCCCCCTATCTGGCTCTGGGAATCTTTTTTTCCTTATCGCTTCTATATTCCTCTGGCGCCCACTATAATTTATTTCCATAGGTTCTTCTTCTCGGTCATTGCCTCTTATGCGGTTTTGCTACCGATCCTCGATTAGGGCCTTTTCATAGGCTACCTTGAGGTCCGATGGTTCTTCCCTCATGACAGCGATTTTGACTTGTCTGTCATATAGCCCCTCGATGAAGAAACCTATCACTTGGCTTTTTATTACTTCATTGTTCGTATCTAGACTACCATACGAACCTATAGCCAAGTGCACTAACCTCTGCATGTAGTCCTGCACAGTTTCGCTTCTACCTTGCTTAATATTTGCTAAC
The DNA here is from genome assembly GCF_053919585.1 of Euprymna scolopes. Taxonomy (NCBI): domain Eukaryota; kingdom Metazoa; phylum Mollusca; class Cephalopoda; order Sepiida; family Sepiolidae; genus Euprymna; species Euprymna scolopes. Next base: position 144,531,783 of record NC_136497.1, on the reverse strand, counting down.
TCCCTAACAAACTTGGTAGGATCTGCCTGGACTCCAAAATAATTATCTAGAGCTCGCTTCAAGTCTACCCATGCCACACTCTCATTGTTGGCTAGTAGTCCTGAAACAAACTGTCCTATTTGGCCAGCCGTCGTAATTAACGCTAATTGGCATTTTTCTTCCTCTGTTTGGCTAACTATTCTAGTGTATTTATCTATATCATTTAGCCATCTTCTGTATTCCTGCGATCGTCGAGTGTCTAATGGTTTTATTTTTGATAACAACGCCTCCCCCCTCAGAGAGTTCGAAATGGCCTTCCCTACATTGTGTAGTTCAGCCCCTAGGATCTGAGCGAAATCTGTGAAAAACTGCTGTTCCATCTTTTACAATTATTTTCAAAATTATACAAGAAAGAAAGAAGAGAGAAAAGAAATATATATTAACTTTTTTTTTTTTTTTTTTTTTTTTTTAACAAAACTTTTTTAAGAACCGAGGTTTAGAAAAATATTGAAAAAAAATCAACTAACCTTTGCTTTTCCTCAGGTCCAGTGTTCTTTCTTCTTCTTTTTCTTGCTTCTGCGTTCGCGTTTCTCTTCGTCGATTGATTCACGTTGTGTTTTTTTTTCTTCTTCTTTGTTGTTGTGTATGTGGTAACCAAGTTCTTTTTGTGTAAGAGTTCTTTTTGTTTAGTTTTGTTTTTGTTAAAAAGTTCTTACTTATCACTCTTGCGGAGTGAACTGGTCATCAAGGCACCAATTAATACTATGTTGTATTATGGTGTGGCTCCCAGGTTGGGAAATCGTAATAGTGCGTAGGACTCCCTGACAATGGTACATAGCAGTTTTAGTTACGTCGATCGTCCGTAGGTTCACTTGTTTACTAGGCGGTTGTGATGACAACGAGTTAAGACTAGTGAGTTATCTCACCTTAGACTGGCACTTTTTCCTTATCTTGCCTCTCGTCAATTGTCAAAAATGTCATAACAACGTTGAACCTGAAAACAAAGCGGTTGACGACTTAGAACGATCAGCTGTAACTTAAAAATATGCATTAAAAGACGCAAGTCACAATTGTGTTTGTTTTTGTATAAAATTATATTTTACAATATAGTTACAATTTAAAACAAATCGTCTTTTTTCTTTTGGTAGTTCTGAAGTTCCCAGTTAGCAGTTTTCTCACAGTGCTCTGAGGAGGGAAAAATGACGCTTCGACAATACGGTCTTCAGCAACACATGCTGTTCCGTCTCTCTCTCTCTCTCTGCTCTATCTGCTCTGCTCTGCTGATTCACCGTTTTTATTGGCATTTTGTCGCTTTGTTTTTTCTATCCACGCGTTCTGTCAATCGGTTGATACATGTGTTCTTAAGTAACGTTTTGACCTCAAAAAATCATTCGATTTTGTCTTCACACAGCGACACGTGAATTACCCACTCATGCCAATATCTGTAATTCCAGAGCTTACGAGGAATGTCACGTTTATTTGTTTTGTAAACAAAAAAATCGTCGTCCGATTTCTCTGTTTATGACGTAAGCCCTTCCTCTTTTCAACAGGTAGACAATCGATTATTCGATGCCCACTCTTTTAAATCTTTTTATTAAAGTTTTTTTCTTTTCAGTTATGTATGATGGTTCCAGCCATTCATTACATAACATTATCAAGGCCCGGAAGCCACTCGGGGATAAGGGTTATTGCGTGTACAGTATCGTAGTAATCGTTAGTAATGGAGATTTGATAAAGTGTCTTACTTAAGGGGCAGTTCATCAGGAATTTGTTTATGTTGGACTTGAAGACATCCAAGTTGTAGTCAGGTGGGAAACAGGCAAACGGAAGAGAGTTCCACAGGCGTGCACTTCTAAGAAAGAAGCTTTGTTCATGGAATCTACGTTTTGGTTTAGGCACAGATAAAGAGTAGGGGAAATTAATGACAGTGGTTTAAGCTAGACGGGTGTTTATCATGAAAGATTGGCGAGGGTGGGGGGGCAGAGATTGGAGTTGTTATCATACGTTCAATTTAGTTATCTGTGTCTGGTTCTAAGTTCAAAATTTCTTTTTGGTGGTGAATCATCGCCCTCTAGTAGAATGGTACAACTAAATTTTACTTAGTATTTTAATCGGTACGCTACGGGCCCTTGCCGCATTAAAGTTCGAATTACTTATGCCTTTACCCAGTTGTGGCTGACAGAACAAGAACATGCTACTCCTGTTGATTAAATAAAGGGCTCCGTTCCAAATTCCGTTCCGATTTCGGCAGAAAACTTCTCGAAGAAGGTCTAAGGTTACCTCGACCAAAACATTGTGCGGATAACAATCAAGATGAATAACGCAAATAATCCAAATTACCAATCCTCATCTAAAAATATTAGACACATCAAGTCAAATATTGACTTTCTAACGCTGGTGTTGTAGAGAGGTCCCCGACCAATTTATTGTAACGCTTGAAGAAAGTAGACAGACGTAAACGGACTTTCTGAAATCCTGTAATTTCGCCAGCATTCTCAGCCTTGATTTTGGTAGATTATTCTTGGGTTCCTCGGGTTAGAATCATTGCCAATGACCTCATTAGAACCACTCTGATCAATATATGAGATTTCACGAGTTATTTGAAAATTAATCTATATTGTCTGGCTGAACTTCAGTTCTATTAATTCTATTTCTCGAATTGCTAACTTCAATCATGTTCCTATTTCTCTCACTTAAATCTTGGCTTGAACCTCAGATTGCATCTCGTGCACTTTCCTATGTTATAGTCATGTGTGTGTTTTTCGTCTGGACGCCATTTTAAGTGAAACGCTTGGTGGCAAAGTACGCATGCGTAGAACACATACACAAAAAAATGGCTACCATTTGCAGAAGATTTAATAGACATTTACAACAAAGAAAAACACTTTCTTCTCGTGGCTGGTGTCTAATTTACTTTCCGCAATATCACGACGATAGCTGTGCGGGTTAAATTTAGACACGCCTTGAAGCGTCTAAAAAGTTCAAAAGATGAACCTAGGTCCGTAATTGAGCGGATGATAACTGGTAATTGTGCTGGATTATTGGCACGATTCGCTCGAGACGTGGAAGGTGATTACTTGGTAGAGTGTGCGCGTGTTTTGGGACAGGAGAAGAAAAGATGCAACGCTTCTAATTCAGACGAAAAGTAAACAGCAATTTGATTCGTTTCGAAGTTCGGATAATGATCCACTTCAACCGAACAAGATAGAATTGGAAAACTCGTCTACACAGAAAATTCGTAATAAAAAAACTGGAATGTTTTATATATATATATATATATATATATATATATATATATATATATATATATATATATATATATATATATATTCCGATTTTTTCTATTCTGATTCTGATTCCGGTTAATAGTCTAAACATTAGTATATATATATATATATATATATATATATATATATATATATAACTACTTTATTTACTCACATAAATTAATATACGAAAGTATAAATTTATGCGTAAACTTTAAGCATTTACTTCAACAGATTGAGCAAAGTTAGTAAGTTATAAAATATATATGGCGATTAAGCTAAACTGATTATTCCGCGTTTCATCCACTCTAGAATTCTTCAGGCTTAAACGCGGAATATTCAGTGTAGTTTAATCGTCATATATATTTTTGTTATATCCTTACTTTAAATAAGAATACAGCAAGAAACACGGGGTTATAGGTGAAAGACAAAGGGGTTTATTTACAAGGGAATACATGTGACATAAGAGTTACTCAACATCTTGTCTTATTCTCTTCCTGTCTTTTTTCCTTCTCTCTCAGTCACGTGAGAGGGTATAGTTCATTTCATCTATGAAGGGATGTTAGGTTATTCCATTACATCACCTTCCTCCCAAGCTAAATTCTTCAATAGAATTTTGCTTCTACCATATTTTTCCTTTTTAAACTTTGTCCAAAGAATTCGTTCTTTTTCCTTTTCCTTTTACTTCTCCTCACCACTTGTGTTTGGCGATTTTTTACTTTTGGAGAGTGACTGGATTTCTGAGTTACTGGTACTTCCTTATTTGGAGGTTGTACATGGAAAGTGTCATATAGCATTTCCATTGGTAACTCTTGGTTTCTGACTGTTTCTATGTATCGAGGTCTCAGTTGGTTAATATGTTTTTTTGTGGAAAAAAAATCCTGCCCTTTTATAATGTAAACCATTCTCCCAATTCTTCTTGAGATAATGCCTTCTTCCCAAAATATAATAATTTTTCAAGAAAACTTTATCTCCGTCATTGTAAGTCTTGTACCTTACATTATCCTTGATACTTTTTTTTAACTTTTTTCTTGGGATTAACCGGTCGAACACCGAACGTGCCTTCCCGGCAAGCATAATTTCAGCTGGAGATAATTTAACATTTGGATTTGGATTTGGTATTATCCTATATATTGCCAAGAATTTTTGAATTCTTTTTTTCTTTCGTGTCGATGTTATTATACATTTTTAAAGCTCGTTTAAAAGTATCGAAAAATCTTTCCGCTTGCTCGTTTGATCAAGGATTAAAAGTTGGTGTTGTAATGTGTTCAATGGCCAGTGCCTCACAGTTGTGCTTGAATTATTGACCTGTGAACATAGTGCCATTATCACTAACAATTGTTTTCGGAACTCCGAACCGACTAAATACCTCGTCCATCTATGAAGGGATGTTAGGTTATTCCATTACATCACCTTCCTCCCAAGCTAAATTCTTCAATAGCGCTTTTATTGTGTTTGCCGCTGTAGGGTGTTTGTATTTTAAAATTTCTGGCCATTTTGACATAGCATCTACGATTACTAGGTTATAATATCGCTTCAGAGGTCCTGTGTAATCGATATGGATGCATGTCCAGGTTACATCTGTTTTTAGGCCATGGTTACGTCCGTATGGGGGAGGAGATCTTGCGGCGAGTTGGCAACCTCTACATAATTTCACCATTCTCCCAATGTCCTGATCCATTCCAGGCCAGTATGTGAATCCTCTCATTAGAGCCTTCATTCTGGAGATTCCAGAATGTCCCATGTGGAATTCTTTTAGGATTTTCTTTTGTAATACTTGTGGTATTACCACTCTGTCTGCGTACATCAGAGTTTCATCACACATAGAAAATGGAAACACTTTTAATCCTTTTCTATTCTTTTCGTCTCGTCCCATTCGTTTTTTAATCTTATTAATATATTTATCTGTTTTCGCTGCTTTCTTTATTTCCTCAAGTATTACAGAAAGTTCCCTAACAGTATTTATTAATATATCTGTTAGTTCATTTTCTTCTCTTAGTGCTCCTATAACAGTTTCTTCAAATTCAGTTTTACTGGGGATCAATCTCGACAAACCATCTGCATGTGCAATTTTACTAGAGTCTAGGTGTTTCATTTTGAAATCGTAATTGAGCAAAATAATACTCCATCTCTGTAATCTATTTGGCGTATGATTAGGAATCCCTTTTTTCGAACCAAAAATCGATAGTAATGGTTTATGGTTCGTTTCCAAGACGAAAGATCTACCATGAATGAGTCTATGAAACTTTCTCACGGCATATACAATCGCCAAACCCTGTAGAAAACTTAAATCATTCGTTGACATCTATGCTGATGACACGACCATCTACGGCAACACATCAAAGGCTGTAAATGACGAAGTTCTCTCGGATTCTCTCTCCTCTGATCTCGAGCGCGTGGTTCAGTGGGGGAAGATGTGGCTAGTTACCTTTAATGCATCCAAAACCAAACTCCTATCCATACATCATCAACGCTCTGATCCCCAGCTGGCATCAATTGTGATGGATGGCTCTCGTCTGGGTGAGGCCCCGTGTTTTGACAAGCTTCTGGGTTTGACCTTTACTCCTGATCTGAAATGGAACAAGTCTGTGGCCAAGGTCGCAGGAAAGATGGTGGGATCCTTCTACCGCTCCAGAAGATATCTCACTACTGATGCAATTCTCTATCTATATAAAAGCCAAGTACGGCCAAGGATGGAATACTGTTGCCATATCTGGGCAGGAGCTGCCAAAAACAGCCTATCATGCCTTGACAGAGTACAAAATAGACGTCGTGGTTTAGTGGGGGATGCCCTTTTCTCTACCCTGCAACCCCTCTCCCACAGAAGAGACGTTGCGAGCCTATCCTTGTTTTATCGTTATTTTCATGGCAGGTGCTCGTCTGAACTCCAATCCCTGGTCTCCCCTCGCCAATCTTTCACGAAAAACACCCGTCTAGCTGAATCCACTGTGAAAAATTTCCCCCACTCTATATCTGTGCCTAAATCAAAACGCGGATTTCATGAGCAAAGCTTCTTTCTTAGAACTGCACGCCTGTGGAACTCTGTTCCGTCTGCCTGCTTCCCTCCGGACTACAACTTGGATGTCTTCAAGTCTAATGTTAACAAATTCCTAATGAACCGCCCCCCCTAATTAAACACTTCATAAAATCTCCTCACTAACGTGATGTACTTACAATAACCCTTATCCCTGAGTGGCTTCCGGGCCTTGATAAGTGGTGATCACTGTGTAAAAAAAAAAAAAAAAAAAAAAAAACCCTCTTTTTCGATCTGACTGTACTTTCTTTCAACAGGTAATAAAACCCTCGAGGCGTGAGAAATTGGTTTAGTAGATCCATCTTCCATTCTGTGTAGAAGCATCGCTCCTAAACCGTATTCGCTCGCATCTGCCGCTACAAGTTGATCAGTTTTCGGATCGTAATGTGCTAACGTTAGATCTGATAACAAACATATTTTAATTTTTTGGAATGCTTCATCACATTCCTTTGTCCAGAGCAATGTTGTATTCTTCTTCAATAATTCATGTAACGGTGCTCTTAGTTCATATATATTTGGAATATAAGAATTATAATAGTTTGCTAGACCCAAGAATGACTATAAGTTCACTAGATCGTCTGGTCTAGGCATGTCTCTAATTGCTTCTGTCCTATTTGGGTTAGGTTTTCTACCTTTCGAATCAATTATTTGTCCCAAATATTCAATCTTGTCCATACAAAAATTACATTTTTCGAGAGCCACTTTAAATCCGTAGTCTTCTATTTTCTCGAATACCTTATGAATATGGTTTTTATGTTCTTCAACATTTTTGCTTCTTATCAAAATGTCGTCTAAATTAGTATAAAATTCACCTTTAAATTTTACTCTATTTCCAGATATTTCTCTGGCAATTTTGTTTGTGTTTTGCAGCTTTGAAGAACCAATTTTCTTCCATGTTGCTTCATCAATTAAGGATATATCACTTCCAGTATCCAAAAGACAGTTTACTTTCCATCCATTGATTCTAACTTCAATATATTTTCCTTTTTTACCATACATGGACTCTTTTTTTAGAACCAATGGTCTTTATTTCAGGCTTACAGTATTTCTCCTTTTTGCATACTGTTGACTTGTGTCCTTTACGTCCGCACTTATAGCATATTTTGCTTTTGAAGTAGCACTCTTTTGTGAAGTGATTCTTTCCTCCACACATCTTGCAGTATTTTTTTACATAATGGTCACCTTGCTTTACACTTTGTATTTTGTCAACATTTTTCTCTTCGATACTAGTATTATCCTGTTTTAAGTTTAACAGTTTCTGGCATTCCTCAGTAACTTTCTGTAAGGTTATTTCTATGTCTTGGTGCATAATGGATAATATCCTAGAACGAATCGCTTTATCCTTCGAGGATGTTAACCCTTGCACAAATATCAAACATTTAAACACGTTCCCTTTTAGGTCTTTCAACTTAAATAACTCGCATTGGGCCTTTACTCTCCCAGCATAGGCGATAAAGTCTTCATCGTCTTGTTTCAAAATATTTAAACACCTATAACGAGTATAAAATAAGCTATCCCATTCCCCGAAAATGTTCGATAAAATCTCTATAGTCTCTTTAAACGGGTTTTCTTGGGAGTAGAAAATTTGTATACTTGGTATTTTCATGGGAACCCAATTTTTGCAACAGTAAAATAATTTTTCTTCGTCCGACCAGGCCATACATCGTTTGGAAAAAATATTTTCGTATCTACGATAGTATGCTGTAAACGTTAAGCCACTCGTTCGTTCATATAAAAATTCTGTCAGCGAATTTGCAATTACTTCCGGAGTAAACGGACAATCCTTTTTTTTCTTCTTGTTTTATTAATATTGTTTTTAATATGTCACTTCGTTTTAACTGCTCTTTTTGTAAAATTTCCATCTGACTTTGCTGCGCTGCCAATGCTAATTGTATCGTTTTTGTAAACTCGGCTAATTGTTCCATATTGAAGATTTTTTAAACATATTAATAAAACAAAAGGTTAACAGTACCTTCACAAAGCATTAAATAAATGCACTGAATGGTTGTTGTTTTTTAACTACAAAAAAACATTCTCCTGTAGACAAGGTTTTTGCAACACGCATGAAATTAACACTAAATCACATCCTACACGTATTTTTCCCGCCGTATTTTTTTCTTCTTATAAAACAAAAGAAATTTGAAATGGACACTTTCAAAAACTGTTCCTTTCAGATGCTTCGTAAAATATCAATTTCTCTTCTTTTTTTCAGTAGGACTGTAACAGACTGAATTAAAAAAAAATATAACTTACTATTTGTGTCTTTGCTGTTGTTTTATTTTTTCAGTAGTTGAATAAAATTCATGCCGTATATTCTTCTCTTTGTTTTCCCATATTTTGGCTTAAAGTTCCGTTTTTGTGAGTTCAAATCCTGTCGCCATTTGTTATATCCTTACTTTAAATGAGAATACAGCAAGAAACACGGGGTTATGGGTGAAAGACAAAGGGGTTTATTTACAAGTGAATACAGGTGACATAAGAGTTACTCGACTTATTGTCTTATTCTCTTCCTCTCTTTTTCCATTCTCTCTCAGTCACGTGAGATGGTATAGTTCATTTCATCTATGAAGAGATGTTAGGTCATCCCATTACATTAATTTTATAACTTACTATATATATATATATATATATATATATATATATATATATAGACCTGTATGTAATGTACTGAGTTCGTGTAATCCAGTAAATTTTCATATACCAATAAGTTTTAAGCTAAAAAGGGATGCCTTAAAAAGTAAGCTACAAAATTATCATATTTCATAATTGAGCATTAATATACTGTATAAGCAAAATCCAGACTTCAAAAAAGGTGTTGATAGCAACAGAAAGTGTATTTCATTTTATCTTACAATTGTTTCCATGCCAGAAGGAGAATATCAAACATTATTGTATTTTTACGGAGGTTACGTCCAGAGTAAATGTTTTTCACGTGCTTCTTATCCGTTAAGGGAATTTTTCTTTTTTCTTTAAACTATGAAAATTTTTAAACGCCATAATATTTGAAATTGTCGTTCTGGCATGGAAACAATTGTAACGTAAAATTAAATACACTTTTTGTTGCTATCAACACCTTTTTTGGAGTCTTAATTTTGCTAATACAGTATATATTATTACATATAATTATTATTATTATTATTATTATTATTATTATTATTTTATATATATATATATATATATATATATATATATAAATATATATATATATAGGAGAGAGAGAGAGAGAGGTAGGTTCGGAAAATAATAGATAATAATAAAGAGATAAAGAGAGAGAGTGAGTGGAGATTAAAAGGTAAATAGATAAAGAAGGGTAAAGAGATAGAAAGGGGAGATAAAGATAGAGAGAGGAAGATAAAAAGAGAGAGAAAGAAGGAGAGATAAAGAGAAATCTGTTTCCTTGTGCAGAATAAAGGCTGGAAGTCTTTGTCTGTATATATAGTTTTGGAAATTTCCTTAAAGCTTTTAAAACTATAAAAAAATGTCCTTCGTTTGAGAATTATTTTGTCAATAGGTCAATTAATTTCCTGCATCGCTGAATCATTTTATTTATATAAACTAACAATAGTACCAATGTTCTTAAAAGGATCATCATTTGTTTATTATTAAATATTGTTTCGAAGATTTAAAAACAAAACAGCATATTAAATAATAGTTCCTCAGCAGTGTTGATCAAATACCACATCCCGTAACGCCCATGAACAAAAATAGGTTTGATACGTGATCTGATTTTATTCCTCTAGATAAATTAGGCTAACGAATTCATGTCATTTAAAAACCTGTTTCTTACCTGTGTCGTCCGTCCCTGTCTCCAAAAATTAATGTGCCTATTATTTTCTTGCTACTTTTTATAGCGTTTTGGTTGACTCAGTATTATTTTTAAACATTTACATGCTAATTTAATCCTACTACCTCAATAATAATTAGTTTATAAAAAATATATAAACAATATATCAAAATGTGTATAAAAAATTAAAAATAATATAAATATATACATTTTATATAAATATATGAAAAAAGGTCTATTTTACACATTTCAAGATAATGTGCATCTTACCATTTATTTATTTCAGCATGCTAAAATGCACAAATCTTGACAGCACCTGTTTCGTTGCGCAAAATCATTCATATAATTATTACTTCAGTTTATGAAATTATTTCGCTCTTACTCATCGGTACAAAAGAAATTCATCAACTTTAAAAGAAAATAAAGGAATATGGGCATGATTTCAAAATCCGAAAATCGGAAGACAAACTGAAATTGTGTTTTCTTATTTATATATATATATATATATATATATATATATATATATATATATATATATATATATAACATTTACATCATTGGAATAACTCAGGGTACCTTCAAGCAAAGACTGTATGCACACAACTCCACCTTCAAGAGATTTGATACATCTTTAGCCACCACGATTTGATCGCTAAAAGAATCTAACACTTAGATTTTTTACACTTCATATAAAATAGAATGGTCCATCATTGATATTAAAAAATCTTATGATCCGTCCCCCAAGACCTGGGCCTTTATTCAAATACAGCCTACAGAAAATGGACTCTGATTTATGAAAGTATGATAGGTTATGAAAAGGAAGGGTTGTAAAGAGATAGCTTCGAATTTGGGGGTATTAAAACCAAAGCAAAATAGGATGAAAGTAAAAATAAAATAGATACACCCCATAATGTATTACGCCATACCTGTTAACACTGAAACACATATAACAATATTCTATGGATCTATATTAAAAAAAAACCTTGTTAGACTTTGTGACATATTTCCATTCTATGGAGGTCAGGCCCGAATGAACACCCTATAATTTTATTATATAATATTTCTTCAAACTGAAACATAATTATCAAAGTATGTTTACGCAGATAGATATGAAAAGTCTTTATTAAAGTTTGTGCCTATTTCCATTCTATGGAGACCAGGCGCGAACGCAGACCCCACAATTTTATTATACCATCTCTATTTAAGTTAAAACATACTTATCAAAGTATTATTATGTACATCTATATCAAAAACACTTGTAAATGTCTTTTTTTTCTTAATTTTTAAATTTTTTATTTCCATACTTTGTGGACCAGGCGCGTACGCAGACCCCACAAGTTTAATGAATCATCATTATACCAGATCAAACATACCAATTCCTGTGTCTCAATACATCATCTATCATTATATGTGATCAGTTTTCTATAATAGTAAACCATATAAGGCCTTATTCGTGACCAGACACACACACAGATGTTCAGCTTTATATATATATATATATATATATATATATATATATATATATATATATATATATATATATATATATTACTAGCTGGCGTAAAATACGCTTAAATATGATGTTTTAATCTGTCCAGATTTCGTATATATTATTATATGTTGGGATTTCAAAACTAAGAAAACGTATTTGAGTGCTAACAGCTAGAATCGAAACCGAAGTATTCAAAGCTGCTGACGTTACCACTGTACCAACGTGACACGAATAAGAACTGATTAAATATTAAAAATTAAAAATAAACTAAGATGAATGTATAAAACGTATAACGACTTTTCACTGTTAACCCCTTTTTGACCTCTCAAAAACTATGTTTACTTTCTAAAAACCCATGAATGAATGGTCCATAAAAAATCCAATTATTTGAGGCTTCTAGCGCCGCTCTGCTACTTTTAGTTTCGGAGAAGATAGAGTTTGAAAATATGGAGACAGCCAGACTCTTATATACTACCATTATTAAAATAAATTTTATTTATTAAACATTTGAATATTTTATTCATATATTTATTAAATATTTTAGGCGCCTAAAGTTATTAACGGATATGTGTTTGTGGTATTACTCGTCTTCAGCAACGCTAAATTTTTGACAAAGATCGAACCTGTAAAAGTTCGATTAACAGCATGATGTTTAACTACAACGCCATAGTATCTTTTCAAATTTTATGTACGATTTTTATCGCTAAAAACTGTAAGATACATTGTTTATTTATGATCGATTCTTTGGTATTTAATTGTTACGCGCACCTGAGCATTTTGAGGGAGTTACCTACTCTTTGTTTTTGTGGTAAAACGTCAGGCTGTTGATCGAGATGTTATAGGTTCGATCTTTGCCAAAAGTTTAGCCATGCTGAAGACGGGTGATACCTAGAAACACGTGTTCATGGAAAACTTTTAAAGGATTTACCTTTGAGAGACATCGTGTACTTACAGAAGGGACAAATAAAGGGTGAAATCATCCTGAGTAACTTTCTCTGTGTGGAACAAAGTGGATTCGAACTATGCACGCCCTGGCTCTCAATCTGTGTCGTAAAACTTATAACCGCCACATCGCATTGTTAGATAATAACCAGGCAACGCCGGGTAGAAAGCATTTATTGTCTATTTATCTGTCTACTTGTTCATCTCTCTTGCTAGGGATATTTAAACAACGAAAATTTTGATCCTGAGGAAGCAACAGGTTAAAGTAAGCATATAGTTGTAGATGCCAACAGGTCAGGTTGACAATCAATGAAATTGTGTGACCGGTAAGTTGCACCAGAAGTAGGAGTCAGGTCTGACATGTCAAAGGTTCAGGATTTGAGTAAGTTTTTTTTTTACAAGGAAGTCACCACTTATTAAGGCCCGGAAGCCACTCGGGGATAAGGGTATTGAAAGTACAGTAATTAATGGGATAATATCGTAGTAATCGTTAGTAATGGAGATCTGATAAAGTGTCTGACTCAAGGGGGCGGTTCATCAAGTTGTAGTCAGGTGGGAAACAGGCAAACTGAAGAGAGTTCCACAGGCGGGCACTTCTAAGAAAGGAGCTTTGTTCATTGAATCTACGTTTTGATTTAGACAAAGATAAAGACTACGGAAAATTACGGGTGTTTTTCGTGAAAGATTGGCGAGGGATCCCCGAGATTAGAGCTCGGACGAGCACTTCCCATGGAAATAACGATAAAACAACGATAGGCTCGCAACGTCCCTTCTGCGTGAGAGAGATTTTAGAGAAGAGATAAGGGCATCCACCACTAGGCTACGAAGTCTATTTTGTACTCTGTCAAGGCAGGATAGGCTGTTTTTAGCAGTTCCTGCACAGATATGGCAGCAGTATTCCATCCTTGGACGTTAGCGAGTTGTAGCCTAGTAGCCGAGGAAGCAAGATGGGTTAATGGGGTTACAGTTTCAAATGGATGCGGAGGAGGAGATGCCTGGGAGTGAAATAAACAAATATAAAATGCATACATCGTATTGTATCTGTATTGCATGCATGATTTGTTATAGTAGAACCCAGCTTCCTTTAGGGCGTTGGCGAATCCCCCAGGCAGAGGTCAAAAGACAGATTCCACGCAATCACAGGTATGCCGTTCATAAGTGTACTGCAAATTATATGTAATACACACATGCACTCATGAACGCTAGACGAGTCAGTATCCTTTAGGACACACACGAAATAGACATTAAGGACGTAAGGACAACAGTCTTTTTGATGAGAAATACAAGACGTATACATATAATTATTTACTAGAGTAATTATTAAATATCTACAGATACTAGTGTTTCATCCTTTCAGGAATCATGAGTGAAGAGTGTTGCCATTAAAACCGGTCGATAGATTCGATCCCGACAACAGAAGCCATCTCTGGATCCATTAGCAAGAACCTAATCCATTTAACCACCGTTAACCGCGAGTAATACTGTTGAAATTTAAACATTTATTTTTAAATTTTTCTAATGTCTGTCAGCGTGATCCAATCATTATATGATGATATCCGTGCGCGCGCGCACACACACACACACACACACACACACACATATATATATATATATATATATATATATATAGGATTGATATGTAGTTTGCTTGATGCATTGTGTGCGATAGATATGTAGTAGAGATTTAGAAGGCTGTCACAATGCGAGGAATGAAATATAGTCGTTGTTGGTGAAAGGAGACAAGTGGCGATTTACAAATCAATAAGTACATACGTATATGTCTATATATACATATATTTATTCAGTTGTATTAAATACAAATGTCTTACTTGTTATGACAGATCGATTCTAGCATGCTTTGAATCGATCTGTCACGTCTACCATTTGAAAAGGGAAGTTTTTTCCGAAATTAATAATGGATATTGTCGCAGATATTACAAGTAAGACATTTGTATCCAATAAAACTGAATAAATATATGTATATATAGACATATATTTATATACTTACTGATTTGTAAATCGCCACTTGTTTTCACCAACACTGACTATATTTCATTCCTCGCATTGTGATAATCTTCTAAATCTCTACTATATATATATATATATGTGTGTGTGTGTGTGTGTTGACTACACAACACCATTATCGAAGTTAAAATCCTTAAATAAATAAAAAAATAACTATAGTCTGAATTCGCGTCAAATTCAAGAACTATTATCCAGAAGGAAAGTTTACTAAAACGCGACTATCATTTTGCGAGTCATTAAATGTCGGTTATTAAACATTCATGAGCGAATCAAATCTCTGTAGACTTTTACAACGATGTGATTCTATGCCTCATCCTGATCCACTCACGATGCGATTAAAAGCGTAATTTCGACTAAGATCGTCGTTAAAGCAACGTGTGAATACAACGTCCATTAAAAACAGTAAGCAACGTGTTGATCGAAACGAATAACATCAGTTTTTCGATGTGTTACGTATAAGTGTTATATTATCGAGTGACTCCATTATTTCCATCGGTATTCCTTCAGGAATTTTCAGAAGTTTAGTGTGAACGCACATGTTACTGCATTGACATACTGTTATTTATTTATGTCTTTAGATATTTGCCTTCTCAAGAGGTAAAAGTAAAACACAAATTTACTTCAGAATAGAATACTTCTTAACTGACGTTACGTATATGGGGGGGTATTAGCTTGTTTCGAGTCAATGATCATATTTACGGCACATCAGCCCTTTTGGAGTGTTTATAAAATAAAAGCAGAACGCACTTTTTCATATTTTCTTCACATCTCTTGACCTTGTCGGCTTCCTTGGAAGAAAAGCTTCTAACAACAACGCAAGTCTTATTCTCTGGACAATTAGGACTTTACTTGTTTCACAGTCAAATGTCGTGCCCCTCTTCTCTGCCTATCCTTAGAAGGATAGTGGGAATTTCTCTATTAATTTATATTTTATACATAGCTACTACTCGTCGCTACAGAAGAATAGTCATTTTTCGACGACTGTGTTTGTCGGAATCGAAATCTCGAACTGAAAACTCGAACTGAAAAGGCTGTAGACTCACTTCAAGCAGATGCTCCTTCTTTTTTATATAGGGGATGGAGTGTGCGTGATCTCCGACCGGATGCATCTGATATCAAACGCGTCTCAGAGCGATGTCGCCGGGTTTGATGTCTTAACTTTTTGACCCCCATCGCACGCAACAACATCCCGTATTAATCGCGTTATTGATTTCATAGACTCAGTAAGACCAAACCAGATTAGAGTATGTCGAACATCATAATTGATACTACACTTTGTTCCTTGTGAAATAAATTACTATGATTTGGAAATAAATTTGTAATTGTATAACTAGCGTTTTCCTCGATTGCAGACCACAACGGATGCGCCGGTCGATATTCTTCCAGAAGTTTTGTTGACATTTTTTCAGTGTCTTTTGTTTCTTTAGGAATATTAATGGATAAATGAGAAATAAAACAATAAATAAAAACATTATCTACTTTTGGTGAATATTTTGAAATAAGGATTACTTATTCGTATTATTATCAGACTACTGTCCTCATTTTTATGTAATTTTTACAATATTTCGGTGGATGTAATCTCCGACCTTCTTCAGGTGTATCTTGCGGACTCGTTACAATGTTGATGTAACTATCAGCAGGAGCTTTAAGATAGCTATCTTTCAAGGATATTAGCAGCAGTAGCCGATAAAAGGCACATATGTAAATTAGAAAGTTTGCGTGATGTGGTGCGACAATAAAAAACAAAAAAAAGGTCATCACGTAGTCGGTTGAAAAAGATGGAGGTATAAAGTCGAAGACGAGAAATGGCTGTCTACAGCCGGTGTGTAGTGGAGCAGAAAGAAAAACGCTGACCAGTGGAGATGGACATGTGACCCCGCAGTGGCAGCTGGTGTCAAGACGGGGAGAAAGAAAACCGGTAGTGAACGACTTGAGTTAAAAAGAAAAGAAAAGCAGAGTCGTGACAGCATGACAATGACAGGCCCAGTGATCTACGCCGAAAATACGTCAAGCGACACAAATCTGTGCGCAACATGGTATATGAGATTAGCAGGACATTTACACTCTCGTAATGAGAAAATCTCTCACGTAGCTTGTATTTAGTTCTCTCCACTGCAAGAACTGTGACGAGAGTTGGAAAGTGGGATTGAGAAGACAGCGTCCCAGGGGGGGGGGGCACTCTTACCTGGAAAAGTGCCTGGAAAGCCCGTTGGCATTCTACGGTAAGGACGCCTCAGGCGATTAGCAATAAACTAACGCCCTCTCAAAGCGAGAAGGCAAAGCCTGGGAAGGTGGACTGCACAGGACTCTACTCCCACCACAAAATCAACAGGAACCGGATGATTACAGAAATGGTCTAATCTCTGTTGATTTTAAAGGGCCAAACATACAAATCCTTAGCCGAAAGTCTCTCAAGTAGCTATCCCTGGCTTGGACCTCCTAGACTATCCCCCGGGAAAATCTCGACCAAAAGATGTTTAACTCTTAATCTGTTTCAGTTACCAGATAAGGCAGACCTGGTCACATGGGTCCCGAATCCAGGTCGTTCCACACACACAAAAAAGAAAACTTTCACTTAGAATTTTAGCATCAGTCAGGATTTTTCCCCTCCCTACTCAAACTAACAAAGTTTTCACTGTTGCATAGGTTTCGGACAACGCCGGAAAATATCGGATCCAGGCAAAACCAGTTGTAAATCGGATGGCTGGTGATGACGTCAATCGTATATCCCGATTGAAAAATCAAGCTGAAAAAACAATAGGAGAAATATTTAACGCTGGATTAAAATTTCTAAGAGTACAAAGCATAATATAATGGGAGAAGAACCTTAAAACAGTAATTCAAACCAACAGAATTTCAAATATAAAAATAAGTCAAAACCAAAGACAAAGAGACAGAGAAGCGAAAGAAGCCAGCGACACATTTCTGCAGTCGTCCGACCTACGAACCATACGCCACACAGTAGTGACCCGAACTTTTATGTTTGTGATTTAACAAGTTTGTGTTTTATTACAAAAACAAGACCGTATATATTCATTATATTACATTAGGTTGATGCAAAAGTAATGCAGTTTTTTTTACGTATATATATATATATATATATATATATATATATTTATAATTCTGATTTCACATTCCGAAAATATATATATATATATATATATATATATATATATATATATATATATATATATATATAATTCTAATTTCACATTCTGAAAATCCTATCATAAGTTGCTCGCTTGGTTAGCATTGCTGGATGGCATCGTCCTTTCAAGTTAAAAAACTCCTACTTGTGAGACATTGACTTGGGGTTATTAGCTGGTTGGATGACCGCGTCCCTTGTTGAGACGAAGTAGGTTCAGTTCACAGTCGGATTTCGGCGCGGTTTGCTTGATCTGTGTTGGTTAATAGAAATTCTTGTGTTCAGGGCGTTTGCTCAGTTGGTAGAGTGCTTGCCTTGAATGCAAGAGGCTCGGGTTTCGAATCCTGAGTTCGGATGTGTCTAACTGATGAGCCCAAATGAGGGCGGAACTCGAGTCTTGGACTTCCGGTTCTTTGACTGTCATGGCTCTTGTGGGCTGCGACGTTGTTTTGCTGTGGAATTTATTATATATATATATATATATATATCAGATAAAAACGACATAAATTTTGCAACAATCTAATTGACACGCATTTCGTAAACGTGCGTTAATATAACATAAAACATTGGAACATATTCACTGAAGCATGTCTCTAGTTCACTTCTAGAAGGTCCGCCATCACACGCTTTGCTTTCTCCTTTTTCAGAACGGCTAGTTTTATTTTTAAAGGCCTCAGGTACTACTACCTAAGAATACCGACTAAGCTGCGCAGGTAATTTTTACAGGGCAGCGTACTCTTCGTCTTGCAAGCTAGCTTTTAAATCCTATTTTCCGACACTGGTATTGCATCATTCCTCCGTGAAAGGATGGTGAAAAACTTCAAACTAACAGAAAACAAGCGCCAAGTGTATTTAACGCTAGGTCTAATCATTAATAAGGATTTATTTCTCGCACAACAAGAAAACATAAAAATAAT
The DNA here is from genome assembly GCF_053919585.1 of Euprymna scolopes. Lineage (NCBI taxonomy): Eukaryota > Metazoa > Mollusca > Cephalopoda > Sepiida > Sepiolidae > Euprymna > Euprymna scolopes. The sequence continues at coordinate 144,513,199 of NC_136497.1, read as the reverse complement.
GATAACGATCATAATATACCAGCTATTTTTTTCCTGAATGACAAAGTCAACTGTGAGTTATGCAGTGTGGTTTTTTAGCAGTTTCCATTAAATAATTACTGATGATATTTTGGCGAGAAATCAAAATGCTAATATGAAAACGTAAATTGAATTATACGCGAAAGGAAATATTTGTTTTTCGTTTTTGTAAGGAACCATTTTGCCAATAAAAATGGCGTTAATGCGATTAGATGTCGCTAATGAGCAGCGATTATTTTCTGCCATTTTTAGTTCAGTTACCTTGTCGTCTTTCATAATTGCAATAATCTTCGCCATCTTAAATCAAAAATGAAAACGTGTTTGTAAAGTATATATATATACATATATATACATATATATATATATATATATATATATATATATATATATATATATATATATATACCGGTGTTTATCGTGAGATCCTGCACTGATGATTCCCAAAAAGATGAAACAGTAGTGTCTGTAAAGATTTAATAATTATTATAGTAAATAATTATATATATATACATAATTATTTTATATATATATATATATATATATATATATATATATATATATATATATATATATATATATATATATTCGTGACATAGGGCAGGCATAAAGTACAGGGTAGGACGATAAAAGTGTGGCCCCCAAGAAAACAGCACAACAGTTGTATTTTAAAATTTTATTGAAGTGCGCTTGAAAGCCAAATTATGCCTATCTAAATCCACGTAAAGGATCACATGGTTGAGCACGTTTCTGACGTCACAAAGAAAGATGGATTTCAATATATTTACTTAAGAGGGCTCGAAGTCAGTCAAATCAGAGAGAGAAGGAGAGAGCAGTAGAGACAGATCAGTCAGAGTTGAGTTGTGACGAGGAGTATTAGCTAAGCCAGTTTCGAAAGCGATCTGACACACACACACACATACATATATATACATATATATACATATATCTATATATATATACATATATATATATGTGTATATGTATGTACACATATATATATTTATATATAAACTAACAATAAAAAACACTAACCTAGTTTTAAAACAGATCCTTTGTCCGATAAAATGCATGCCCATTGGCTGATAGGAAGGGGCGCGGTGGATACTAGAAAGCTGATTGGCTAACTAAAATCTCAATAGGAGAGGAGCATATAAAAACGATAAACAGCCACAGAATTCGCGCATAAGCCTGAGGAATCATATATATATATATATGTGTGTGTGTATGTGTGTGTGTGTGTGTGTGTGTGTGTATTTGGATGTTTCTGGATACGGCATAATCACGTTGACACTCTGGTTCTAGTCGGTTAAGCTAGTATCAGATGTGTGACCATCTAGGAATTGCGGGCGCTATATGCGCTCTCCGCTTATCTCAGCATTGTTTCGAGCCATACTGAACCTCTACTTGCTACTGGTATTTAACAATGCCGACTCAGGTTTGAGATTACGCAACCCTTCCCACAAAAAATCCACGCAGAGGCTTTACCGTGGGTATCCATAGTTTGTCAAGACTGAAGAAATCTACCGTGTGTGCGTGTGTGTGTGCGTGTGTGTGTGCGTGTGTGTGTGTGTGCGTATTGTTCATCTGTATTTATTTCTCGTGGCTTACATGATTCATGCAAATCGATACACAGTCGACAGTTTCTCTCCTCTCTCTAACTATATCTATTACGTTATCTGTCTCTTTACATGCTGAAATAGAGTTCATCACCGGGGACAACGATCTCTGTTCTCCTCCGTGGCAGTTAATAATCTGAGGGTCACTGAATCAGCCATGGTTAAAATTAGCAAAGATTAAGGCCCGAAAGAAATACGAATGCTCTCAGCTGTAAGGAACTATCACACCGATCAGATATATCAAGCGGGTAATAAAACAAGTATAGATATGCTTGATACGCTAATATATGACGCCAAGTGTTCTGACGCCTTTGACACTTTTGAACTAGACTTGGGCATGATTAGGGAAAATAAACTAGAAATTATTAGGCAAGTATAACTATTTCAGTTTCCTTTATGAGATATGCGGACTGATAATAATATAGGCATTCATGGGGTTGGTGCAATAAATAATGTCGTTTTTGACGTATATATATATATATATGATGATTGCAACGTCTTGTCAGACGATTGCCACTCCCTCAGACATTTAAAATCCATGAGCCCAAATGCCTGAGGGAGTATCTATACAAATATTATGTTACAAAGTCTTAGCTTTGTACGACAGCTAAGTCTCTCTCTCTCGGTTCAAAATGTTGAGATCCAGCAACAAGCAAGAGCAAGATAGCCAGCAACAAATTAAACTGCAGACCAGCTTAATGCGGGTACTGGTCTTCCGCTTTAAGGTTTTTTAAATCAGAGATTTGCTTCTCCTAGAAAGGTTGCCTTCACCACGGCTTGCGGGAGCCCTCTCTACCCCAATACACATATACACACACAAATATACACGGTGTTAGTTGGCCGTTGACCCAGAAAAAGAGTTCATTCGCCCTTTGGAAGGTCTTGTTTTTAATCCTTCAGGGAGACTAGCCGCCCTCCTCACCAACAAGTCTGGTGGGGGAACTAGTTTAGTCGCCGGTGACCCGATCATGAGGCAGGTAGTACTGGGTTACATGGTACCAGTAGCATATGACATGACCTGACATACATATATATGGCATATATATATATATATATATAAACCAAGTAAGATCTGTGACTTACTTGTAGTTTCATTAAATACTTTTATATGCAAAATCCTATCTTGCATTTTGCTAATTCCTGCCCTCTGATGAGAAGGAGAGTATTTCTTCGAAACTCCGCGGATTAAGGACTATCCACTTATTTTCTGTTTCCTTTTTTAAAATTAAATATGTTTTTAACTCTTTTTCAAGATATCTTTTAACATGTTTTATTAATCATTTGTTCATATATATATATATATATATATATATATATATATATATATATATATATATATGTATATGTATATATATATATATATATGTATATATATGGCTGTTTTCACATTGTACACAAGGCCCGTTCCAAACAACATCTCAATATTTTGGAGGCTGTACTAATGCGCAAACCATCGCTCTGTAGGCAAAAGGAGCTGTCGCATAAATTAGACCTGTTTAATAACTCTGATTTACCGGGAGGGGAAAAATGCCTAAACTGCGTTATTATTTCTTGTTTCTGCACTTATTTGCAGGCGAGTTATATTTTTTTTAATCGCGTGCAAGCGACTCTATAAGTCAATCCGTCGGTCGGTCGGTCGGTCTGTCGGTCGGGCGGTCGGTATGTCGGTCGGTCTGTCCGTAACACTTTTGTGCTTGGCTTTGTTAGTTAGGATCAAAGGTGTGTTGTTAATAGATGATATTTTCAGCTTTTTAAGCTTTTCTTAGCCTTTTGGCCAAGATCAAAGTCTAGTATCTGTTCCGGCAGATACTGAAAGCAAAGACCATATGTGGGGGCGACCCCACATATAAGACCTTGGTCAATGTAGGGGCAACCTTCATACTAATTGTCACTATCCAGCTCTCCTACTCCCGGGGAAGCTGGTCCCTATTTCCCCTTCACTCCTCACATTAAAAATCGGCCTTGTGCCTAATTTGCTCGGTGGGGCCACAAATAAATACCGACCCCATATATAAGACATTCATAAACGTAGGGGCAACTCTTCATACGAATTGTCACTATCCAGTTCCCCTACTCCCCGGAGAGTTTGTTCCCATTTCCCATTTACTCCTCACATTAAAAATCGGCTTTGTGTTTAATTTGCTCAGTGGGGGAGCAAATAAATTCTTTTTTCTTACCCTTTTGGCCAAGATCAAAGTGTAGTATCTGTACTTACTACATGCTGTACTTATGTTTGTAACTTTGTTATATAAAGTGGGGGATCACTTTTCTGTATTAATTTAATGTAAAATAATCACCCACTTTACAACCAGTCAGTCTCGAAGCCATTCAAGTCATTCTCCAGATCATTCAAGTTGTTTTTGAAGGATTCCAGTTATTTTTAAGCATTCAAATCATTCTTAATATCATTCAATTCATCCTTAAGTTCATTAAAGTCATTCTTAGTCATTTACTTTTTAATTATTTAAGTAATTTCAGCCCATTTTTCGGTCATTTTAGTTTATCTTTAAGAATTTCATGTCAATCCTACATTCACGCATTCATTCATTACACGAGAGCACGCGACTAATGGCTATCGGCCTTGTTCTGTTTCACCCCTCTCTTCGCCTCCATTTTTCAATTGTTTAAATGGTTTTATTTTAATCGCTGCCGACGTGATCTCTTGTCAAGGGTCGGACGAAAAGTACCTCGAGGTTCTATTTTTATTTTTGGCGAATATTCTTTTGGCTATTTTTAGTGTCTATTTTTTTTTTCTCCCTGCATCGAACTTCACCCAAATTCTTATGACTCCACTTATCCTTTTAAAAACTGTAATATAAACATAATATAAAACACTCTTCCGCTGTCTTCTCTTGAAAAAGGACTAATAGGTCTGAAATATATTGAGATTTATAACACCATTGAATACAACAGAAAAAAATGACTGTTGTTTAGAGTTAAAATTTGTGTGAAAAAGAAAAAACAAACAACAAAAAAAAGAAATTTATTTCTTTTGTTTTCATTTAATTTTACTCTATATAAAAAAAAATCTCGCATTGTTCTTGGCTTTTAATTTTACCTTGTAATATATATATATATATATATATATATATATATATATATATATATATATATATATATATATATATATATATATGATAAAAACGGCATTATTTTTGCACCAACCTAATTGATCCCCACCTTGAACTGACGAATCACTTTTTCACTTCTTTCCTCTATTTTTCAGATACTTAACTTTTTCCTACCCTTATCTCTCCTACCAAAACACTCTTTCTCGTTTATATTATTAGTTGTTTTCTTCTAATTAGTAAAAGTTGAGGAAAGAAATAAGGAATAATGAGGAACACAAATAAAGTCTGGATTTTAGTGTTGGAAATAATATTGTTCGTCTAAGGAAGTAATTTTTTTTTTAAAGAAACTACTGAAATATATATGTACATACGTATCCAATAATCTACACAAATAAACATCTTATAAACATACTCCGTTTATTCATCGCACATTCTTTGATGTACATATAGGTTTCAGAAGATTTATATCTATAAAACTACAGATACACTCATTATATATACCAGGTGGAACGATAAAATTGTCTCCTAGAAAAGACGGCATGATTCCGTTTCCGTTTGATGAAAACCGATTTTTGTTTCTGTTGCTGACTATCTACTACTAGTGGTGTACAAAACTCAAGATCGAGATTATCAGGCTTGAAAGTTGCATAATGTTCAACGAGCGAGATCAGAGATGCGTCACTGTATAACTTATGCTCTCTATCCATGCAAGATATGACAAGACCATGGCCAGAACCCTCAAAATTCATCGATTAACTGCTACGATTAACCGCGGCGTGCCAGGATGATGAAGACGAAGTCTCTGGCCGCGATTATAATTTTTAGTGTGGCTTAAACTAAGGGGCACATCATGCCACCTCACCTCTTCGAAGTAGGCTTGAAAGTGACCACCAAAGTGTGCCTAGATCTGCTAAAGAGTGGGTGACCCCCTCATACTACGAGGTGGCTGCTGGTAGATCCTTGGTGTGACAGCAGGAATCGGCGCCGGTCCCACGTCCAAAAAGATTCAGGCTTGGCTTTAGAAAGAGTGCAACAACATATATCCTTCTCTGATTTGCCCCCTCCTCCTCTGATCTGAACCCGCTGGACTACTTTATTTGGTCATACGTCGAGAACATCACAAACATGACCTCCCACAACACTAAATCCATCCTGATCCTCGCCACCTGTTGGGTGTTCGCCTCGGTCCAGCCAGCGCTTGTAGAAAAGGCATGCTCCCAGTTCAAAAGCGGTGATTGGGGCCGAATGCGGATACATTAAATAAATACTACCTCTACTACCTAATAAAGTAACCTGAATAGATTTTTTAAATAAAAGATTTTAAATGAAGTTAAAGTATAGTTTTAATTTGGGCAACAACTTTATCATTCCACCTTTATACATACATACATACATACATACATACATACATACGTATGTGTGTGTGCGTGTGTGCGTGTGTGTGTGTGTGTGTGTGTGTGTGTGTGTGTGTGTGTGTGTGTGTGTGTGTGTGTGTGTGACTTGCATCACCGGGAAACACGACCTTGTCCTTCTCCGTGGCAGTTAATAATCTGTGGGTCACCGAATCGGCCATGGTTAAAATTAGCCTGGATTAAGGCCCGAAAGAAAAACGGATGCTTTCGGCTTTAATGAACTATCACACCGATATGATATATCAAACGCGTAGATACATTCGACATTTCTGCATTCGACTCTTCGTTCCGCGTTGTGAATATGAAAATGTCAGAAAGTTTTAAGAAATTCAGTAAATCATACACATCGAAACGATTGTATACAAACGCAAAACTGTTCAGAAATCTGTATTATCGATTACCGACATTTTCAATGCTAATTTTCACCTTTTTTCAAGTCTTCATCATATTTTGTAAAGATTGTGTACAGTTGATTAAAAGTAAACGACTTCTGGCTCTTGATCTCTTTTTTATTCTTTTTTTCTTTCTTTCTGTCTCCCTCTCTCACTCTCTTTCTGTCTCTCTCTCTTTATATATATATCTGTCTATTTATATATATATATATATATATATATATATAGTAAGTTATAAAATATATATGTCGATTAAGCTACACTAGTAGTTATATTTATATATATATACACATACATACACATATACATATAATCATATATTATATATATATACACATACATGTTATCAAGCCCCATTTAAGAATAATTGTAAAGAGAATGATTGGTTGATTAAAAAGTAAACAATCTCTAGATCTATCGTATCTGCATGAAAAAAATTAAACACAAGTAATCGACGAAAACGAGAGTTCGAATAAATAAACATTTTCAGAACAGTTAATATCTATATATTATAGTGGCCCCCCCCCAAAAAAAAAACCCTCCGCTCTTGTCATGTTTTCCAAAAATGCAGATTTAAGCTAAATTTATTTTTACGGTTTAAACAACCTATACCTCATTTGATTCGCCTTTTATTTCTCTATAATTTTACCAGTTCATATTTGACTTTTAAACGTTGAAACATATATACTACCTTATTGTGTTTTCCCTAGATAAACTAACATATATATTTAATAAAGAAAGAGTAAGCAGACATTTTCACTTTTATAGGTATATAGATACATACACACATAAAAACATATTATCATACATATTATATATATATATATATATATATATATATATATATATATATATATATAACTACTTAATTTACTCACAGAAAATTAATATATGAAAGTATAAATTTATGCGTAAACTTTAAGTATTTACTTCAAAAGTGCTCAATACGTAGGAAGAGCTAGTTAGTAAGTTATAAAATATATATGGCGATTAAGCTACACTAAATATTCCGCGTTTCATCCACTCTAGTATTCCCCTTTAAGAATACTTGTGAAGAGAATGTATGGATGATAAAAAAGTAAACGATCTCTAGATCTATAGTATCTGCATGAAAAAGACAAAAACTAAACACAGCAAGTAATCGACAAAAATGAGAGGTCGACCGCTTTAGTTCGAATGAATAAATATCTTCAAAAACTTTAATAACTACATATATATATATATATATATTAAATATATATATATATATATTAAATATATATATATATATATATATATATTTATATATATATATATATATATATATATATATATATATATACAGTGGCACGAAAAAGAAACCCCGCCCTTGTCATGTTTTCCAAAAACACAAATTTAAGCTAAATCTATTTTATTTCACTTTATTTCTTTATAATTTGACTTTTAAAAGTTGAAATATATATTTTAAGTTGTGTTTTTTCTAGACATAGTAATATATATATTTAATAAAAGGAAGGGTAAAATAAAAAAGAAGGGAGTATAATTTTTTGAAAAAAGAGAAGAAAATATAAACAAAACAATTTACAGGCATAAAATTGTCTGAAGTATATAATACAGGTTTTTAGTTCTAGTCTTACGCTACACGTCTACGTGATACTTTTATAGCATTTAAACATATATTTCTTGGGTCAAATTAAGATTCGGAAAATCTATATTTATAATTTGCCCGTTTTTTTTGTTTTGTTTTGTTTTTTGTTGGAGGGTTGAGTGAGGATGGTTTTCTTTAGGTTTGGCGTTCATTTTTCTTTTTACGACCAGGATTTTTGTTATTCCTTGATTCTTGGTCGGAGTTACGATTTTGAGAGGTCTCTCAGTTGCGTCCCTTCTCAGGGCAGGTCATAAATGATAACTAAATAACAAACGCAATCGACGACTATTTATGGTTGTCGCGGAAGAATGTTCTAGAATCCATTAAAATAGAACACTTTTAGTTTAGAACATTCTGGAAGATAACAAAAGGAATACTTTTCTGTTCTATTTTTACAAGTCTCCAGAAATGTTTAAGAAAGTCATTTTTATATTCCAATATTTTTAGTATTATATTATATAATATTTTATTATTATTTAAATTTATCCATTATTACATTTATTCATTATTTTTACCCATTCTTTATTATATTTTATATTTCATTTTATTATATAATATTTTAAGTATTATTATATTATTATATTAATAGATTTTCTATTATCTCCATATATAATATTTTAAGTATTATTATATTATTATTATAATATATTTTCTATTATCTCCATATATAATATTTTAAGTATTATTATATTATTATAATAATAGATTTTTATTATCTCCATATATATTTTGATTGCAGAAATTATAAAGCTACATCAAGATTTTAGATGTATAAACCAGTTCCTTTCCGATAAGCTAGCCAAATGAAAAAAGACTCGAAGAAGGACATTGGAAATGGTTCAAGGACAGCTTGAAAGTGTCGAAAAAGCATTTCAGTTTTTATTCCACCTCATTAAAAAAACTTAACTCAAAACAAATGTTACTAATTTACTGTTAATCACAACGAAATCGCGTTTTGATTATTTTTTCTTATTTTCAAAAAAAGTTATTTGTATTTCGGATTTAATATAAGTCCTGAGTTGACTTGGATTGGCATGATTTTTGGTTTACATAGTTATTTGGGGTAAGTTTTTAGTCGCATGCAAGCAACTCCCTCGGTCCGTCGGTCCGTCAGTCGATCGGTCTGTCGGTCTGTCCGGAACACTTTTGTGCTTGGCCTTTTTGGTTAAGATCAAAGATCTGTTGTTAATACATGTTATTCTTAGCTTTTCTTGGACTTCAGGCCAGGATTAAAGTGTAGTATCTGTTCCGGCAGATACTACAAACAAAGACCCCACATATAAGACCTTGGTCAATGTAGGGGAAACCCTTCATACTAATTGTCACTATCCAGCTCCCCCACTCCCCGGGGAGTTGGTCCCCATTTACCATTCACCTCTCACATAAAAAATCAGCCTTGTGTCTAATTTGCTCGGTGGGGGAGCAAATAAATACCCTTTTCTTGCCCTTTTGGCCAAGATAAAAGTGTAGTATCTGTTCTTACTACATGCTGTACTCATGTTTGTAACTTTGTTATATAAAGTAGGGGATCACTTCTCTGTATTAATTTAATGTAAAATGATCACCCATTTAAAACCGATCAGTCTCGAAGCCATTCAAGTCATTCTCCAGATTATTCAAGTTGTTTTTGAAGGATTCCAGTTATTTTTTAAGCATTCAAATCGTTCTTAATATCATTCAATTCATCCTTATTCATTCATTACACGAGAGCACGCGATTAATGGCTGTCGGCCTTGTTCATGTAAGAGTCGACATGGTATTTCATGTCTGTAAGCTTTCTATTGTTTTGAAGGCTTCAAATATTATTATTTGTCCTTCATGTTATATTGCATGGTGTTTTTCGGGAAAAGTGTTACTGGTTGTTCTACATAAGAAACGAATACAATCTAGTTTTGTCTATGTAACCCTAACCCTAACCCTAACCCGTATAGTTTTAATAGATTTCTTTCGTTTGATTCTCATTCTGTGTGATACAAGTTTTAGCATGATTAAATATGTATTGTTTTATCATGATCAACAGTAGAAGATTTTGTTTTCAATCAAATCGAATAGTAAAAAAAATATTCAATCAAATCGAATAGTAAAAAAAATATTCAATCAAATCGAAAAGTAAAAAAAATATTCAATAAAATCGAAAAGTAAAAAAAAATATTCAATCAAATCGAAAAGTAAAAAAAATATTCAATAAAATCGAAAAGTAAAAAAAAATATTCAATCAAATCGAATACTAAAAAAAATATTCAATCAAATCGAATACTAAAAAAAAATTCAATCAAATCGAAAAGTAAAAAAAAATATTCAATCAAATCGAAAAGTAAAAAAAAATATTCAATCAAATCGAAAAGTAAAAAAAAATATTCAATTAAATCGAATACTAAAAAAAATATTCAATAAAATCGAAAAGTAAAAAAAATATTCAATCAAATCGAAAAGTACAAAAAATATTCAATGTAATGGAAAAGTAAAAAAAAATATTCAATCAAATCGAAAAGTAAAAAAAATATTCAATAAAATCGAAAAGTAAAAAAAAAAATTCAATAAAATCGAAAAGTAAAAAAAAAAATTCAATCAAATCGAAAAGTAAAAAAAATATTCAATTAAATCGAATACTAAAAAATTATTCAATCAAATCGAAAAGTAAAAAAAATATTCAATCAAATCGAAAAGTAAAAAAAATATTCAATTAAATCGAATACTAAAAAAATATTCAATCAAATCGAAAAGTAAAACAAATATTCAATCAAATCGAAAAGTAAAAAAAATATTCAATGTAATGGAAAAGTAAAAAAAATTCAATAAAATCGAAAAGTAAACAAAAATATTCAATCAAATCGAAAAGTAAAAAAAAAATATTCAATCAAATCGAATAGTAAAAAAAATATTCAATGTAATGGAAAAGTAAAAAAAAATTCAATAAAATCGAAAAGTAAAAAAAAATATTCAATTAAATCGAATACTAAAACAAATATTCAATCAAATCGAAAAGTACAAAAAATATTCAATCAAATCGAAAAGTAAAACAAATATTCAATCAAATCGAAAAGTACAAAAAATATTCAATGTAATGGAAAAGTAAAAAAAAATTCAATAAAATCGAAAAGTAAACAAAAATATTCAATCAAATCGAAAAGTAAAAAAAAAATATTCAATCAAATCGAAAAGTAAAACAAATATTCAATCAAATCGAAAAGTAAACAAAAATATTCAATCAAATCGAATAGTAAAAAAATATTCAATCAAATCGAATAGTAAAAAAATATTCAATCAAATCGAATAGTAAAAAAATATTCAATCAAATCGAATAGTAAAAAAAAATATTCAATCAAATCGAAAAGTAAAAAAAAATATTCAATCAAATCGAATAGTAAAAAAATATTCAATCAAATCGAATAGTAAAAAAAAATTCAATCAAATCGAAAAGTAAAAAAAAATATTCAATCAAATCGAAAAGTAAAAAAAAATATTCAATCAAATCGAATATTAAAAAAATATTCAATCAAATCGAATATTAAAAAAATATTCAATCAAATCGAATATTAAAAAAAAATTCAATCAAATCGAATAGTAAAAAAAAATTCAATCAAATCGAAAAGTAAAAAATATTCAATCAAATCGAAAAGTAAAAAAAAAAATTCAATCAAATCGAAAAGTAAAAAAAAATATTCTATCAAATCGAATAGTAAAAAAAATATTCAATCAAATCGAAAAGTAAAAAAAAAATTCAATCAAATCGAAAAGTAAAAAAAAATATTCAATCAAATCGAAAAGTAAAAAAAAATATTCAATCAAATCGAAAAGTAAAAAAATATTCAATCAAATCGAATAGTAAAAAAAAATATTCGATCAAATCGAAAAGTAAAAAAAAATATTCAATCAAATCGAAAAGTAAAAAAAAATATTCAATCAAATCGAAAAGTAAAAAAAAATATTCAATCAAATCGAAAAGTAAAAAAAAATATTCAATCAAATCGAAAAGTAAAAAAAAATATTCAATCAAATCGAAAAGTAAAAAAAAAAATTCAATAAAATCGAAAAGTAAAAAAAAATATTCAATCAAATCGAAAAGTAAAACAAATATTCAATCAAATCGAAAAGTACAAAAAATATTCAATGTAATGGAAAAGTAAAAAAAAATATTCAATCAAATCGAAAAGTAAAACAAATATTCAATCAAATCGAAAAGTACAAAAAATATTCAATGTAATGGAAAAGTAAAAAAAAATTCAATAAAATCGAAAAGTAAACAAAAATATTCAATCAAATCGAAAAGTAAAAAAAAAAATTCAATCAAATCGAAAAGTAAAACAAATATTCAATCAAATCGAAAAGTAAAAAAAAATATTCAATCAAATCGAATAGTAAAAAAAAATATTCAATCAAATCGAAAAGTAAAAAAAAATATTCTATCAAATCGAAAAGTAAAACAAATATTCAATCAAATCGAAAAGTAAACAAAAATATTCAATCAAATCGAATAGTAAAAAAATATTCAATCAAATCGAATAGTAAAAAAATATTCAATCAAATCGAATAGTAAAAAAATATTCAATCAAATCGAAAAGTAAAAAAAAATATTCAATCAAATCGAAAAGTAAAAAAAAATATTCAATCAAATCGAATATTAAAAAAATATTCAATCAAATCGAATATTAAAAAAAAAATCAATCAAATCGAATATTAAAAAAAAATATTCAATCAAATCGAATAGTAAAAAAAAAATTCAATCAAATCGAATAGTAAAAAAAAATATTCGATCAAATCGAAAAGTAAAAAAAAATATTCAATCAAATCGAAAAGTAAAAAAAAATATTCAATCAAATCGAAAAGTAAAAAAAAATATTCAATCAAATCGAAAAGTAAAAAAATATTCAATCAAATCGAAAAGTAAAAAAAAATATTCAATCAAATCGAATAGTAAAAAAAAATATTCAATCAAATCGAATAGTAAAAAAAAATATTCAATCAAATCGAAAAGTAAAAAAAAATATTCAATCAAATCGAAAAGTAAAAAAAAATATTCAATCAAATCGAATAGTAAAAAAAAATATTCAATCAAATCGAATAGTAAAAAAAAATATTCAATCAAATCGAATAGTAAAAAAAAATATTCAATCAAATCGAAAAGTAAAAAAAAAATTCAATCAAATCGAATAGTAAAAAAAAATATTTAATCAAATCGAAAAGTAAAAAAAAATTCAATCAAATCGAAAAGTAAAAAAAAAAATTCAATCAAATCGAATAGTAAAAAAAAATATTCAATCAAATCGAAAAGTAAAAAAAAAAATTCAATCAAATCGAAAAGTAAAAAAAAATATTCAATCAAATCGAATAGTAAAAAAAAATATTCAATCAAATCGAAAAGTAAAAAAATATTCAATCAAATCGAAAAGTAAAAAAAAATATTCAATCAAATCGAATAGTAAAAAAAAATATTCAATCAAATCGAAAAGTAAAAAAAAATATTCAATCAAATCGAATAGTAAAAAAAAATATTCAATCAAATCGAAAAGTAAAAAAAAATATTCAATCAAATCGAAAAGTAAAAAAAAATATTCAATCAAATCGAAAAGTAAAAAAAAATATTCTATCAAATCGAAAAGTAAAACAAATATTCTATCAAATCGAAAAGTAAAAAAAAATATTCTATCAAATCGAAAAGTAAAAAAAAATATTCAATCAAATCGAAAAGTAAAAAAAAATATTCAATCAAATCGAATAGTAAAAAAATATTCAATCAAAACGAAAAGTAAAAAAATATTCAATCAAATCGAAAAGTAAAAACAAATATTCAATCAAATCGAAAAGTAAAAAATATTCAATCAAATCGAAAAGTAAAACAAATATTCAATCAAATTGAAAAGTAAAACAAATATTCAATCAAATCGAATAGTAAAAAAAAATATTCAATCAAATCGAATAGTAAAAAAAAATATTCAATCAAATCGAATAGTAAAAAAAATATTCAATCAAATCGAATAGTAAAAAAAAATATTCAATCAAATCGAAAAGTAAAAAAAATATTCAATCAAATCGAATAGTAAAAAAAAATATTCAATCAAATCGAAAAGTAAAAAAAAAATTCAATCAAATCGAAAAGTAAAAAAAAAAATTCAATCAAATCGAAAAGTAAAAAAAAATATTCAATCAAATCGAAAAGTAAAAAAAAATATTCAATCAAATCGAAAAGTAAAAAAAAATATTCAATCAAATCGAATAGTAAAAAAAAATATTCAATCAAATCGAAAAGTAAAAAAAAATATTCAATCAAATCGAAAAGTAAAAAAAAATATTCAATCGAATCGAATAGTAAAAAAAAATATTCAATCAAATCGAAAAGTAAAAAAAAATATTCAATCAAATCGAAAAGTAAAAAAAAATATTCAATCAAATCGAAAAGTAAAAAAAAATTCAATCTAATGTAAAAGTAAAAAAAAATATTCAATGTAATGGAAAAGTAAAAAAAATTCAATAAAATCGAAAAGTAAACAAAAATATTCAATCAAATCGAAAAGTAAAAAAAAAATATTCAATCAAATCGAATAGTAAAAAAAATATTCAATGTAATGGAAAAGTAAAAAAAAATTCAATAAAATCGAAAAGTAAAAAAAAATATTCAATCAAATCGAAAAGTAAAACAAATATTCAATCAAATCGAAAAGTACAAAAAATATTCAATGTAATGGAAAAGTAAAAAAAAATATTCAATCAAATCGAAAAGTAAAACAAATATTCAATCAAATCGAAAAGTACAAAAAATATTCAATGTAATGGAAAAGTAAAAAAAAATTCAATAAAATCGAAAAGTAAACAAAAATATTCAATCAAATCGAAAAGTAAAAAAAAAATATTCAATCAAATCGAAAAGTAAAACAAATATTCAATCAAATCGAAAAGTAAAAAAAAATATTCAATCAAATCGAATAGTAAAAAAAAATATTCAATCAAATCGAAAAGTAAAAAAAAATATTCTATCAAATCGAAAAGTAAAACAAATATTCAATCAAATCGAAAAGTAAACAAAAATATTCAATCAAATCGAATAGTAAAAAAATATTCAATCAAATCGAATAGTAAAAAAACATTCAATCAAATCGAATAGTAAAAAAATATTCAATCAAATCGAAAAGTAAAAAAAAATATTCAATCAAATCGAAAAGTAAAAAAAATATTCAATCAAATCGAATAGTAAAAAAAAATATTCAATCAAATCGAAAAGTAAAAAAAAATATTCAATCAAATCGAAAAGTAAAAAAAAATATTCAATCAAATCGAAAAGTAAAAAAAAATATTCAATCAAATCGAAAAGTAAAAAAAAATATTCAATCAAATCGAAAAGTAAAAAAAAATATTCAATCAAATCGAAAAGTAAAAAAAAATATTCAATCAAATCGAATAGTAAAAAAAAATATTCAATCAAATCGAAAAGTAAAAAAAAATATTCAATCAAATCGAAAAGTAAAAAAAAATATTCAATCAAATCGAAAAGTAAAAAAATATTCAATCAAATCGAATAGTAAAAAAACATTCAATCAAATCGAATAGTAAAAAAATATTCAATCAAATCGAAAAGTAAAAAAAAATATTCAATCAAATCGAAAAGTAAAAAAAAATATTCAATCAAATCGAATAGTAAAAAAAAATATTCAATCAAATCGAAAAGTAAAAAAAAATATTCAATCAAATCGAAAAGTAAAACAAATATTCAATCAAATTGAAAAGTAAAAAATATTCAATCAAATCGAAAAGTAAAAAAATATTCAATCAAATCGAATAGTTAAAAAAATTATTCAATCAAATCGAATAGTAAAAAAGTTTTTCAATCAAATCTAATAGTATAATTAAAATTATTAAAGTAATCGTTTTTGGCATCAAAAAATAAGCGCAATTCATTTCCGACTCCGATACCTTAAAAAGTTCCGATTTTTCCGATTCTCGATTCTGATTCCGACTAATCCTCCCAACACTAGGACTAACCTAAAATCAATATCAGAGAGGAAGCAGGTCGAATTCATTATTTTTTGCTTTTAGATGTAAGGTTCAATATAAAATGTCGAGTTATAAACATTTTTTTACGCTTGTCACAGCTAAACATTTTTTAAGGATACGTATATAATATTATTGTGAATAGTTTTGGTTATTATTAAACTTGTTTCTTTTCAAGTAGATCTTGGGAAACGTACAATTTAATATGCTATCAGTAGTAATAAAAAGACTCCAATATTTTCTGATTTCAGTTTTCTTATAAAGTTTCGTTTCCGGTATAATTACAGATTCACATTCTAATTATTGTCAATTTTTTTTAAAATATACAGTTTTATGCTTTTGGGACGGGAAAGTACTATAAGAACAATTCTTCTATTGTAATTTATATATGAATACGTGGTTATGATCTCGATATTATTAGTTTTATTGATAATTTTTAATAAATTGTTAGCGTTTCTTGTTAATGAAAAAAAAACAGAAAATTAAATTAAACAAATGGAATGATTTTTGGAATCTGAAATTCACGATTCCGATCATCGTCCAACACTTGTTATCAGTGCACATCAGAAATAAAATCTCTAAAACTGATTCCAATATTTTCCGATCCCGATACAATTACCGATTTCTTTATAAATTTTAAACTCTGATATAATTACAAGTCTCAATTTTAATGATTGTCAATTTTTTAAAATATTTACTCATAGTTTTTGAGGGGAGAGTACTGTAAAAACTGATTCATTTTTTAATTTAAATTTTTACCTAAATTTGTTATTATCTATGTATTATTATTTTATTTAGAGTTTGAAATGAATATTTGATGTTTTCAATTTAGTGAAAGAAAGGAGAAAATTAAGTATAAAAACGGAATGATTTTTGGAATTTGAAGCTTATAAATTATTATAGCTATTCCGATACGCAAAAAGTGCTATTTTCCGATTCCCGATTCCGATTTTCACTTTTTATTAGTGTATTTCAGATCTGTGATGATATCCCGTTTTAATTTGGTATTTTGTTTTATAAAACACAATTTTATTATGTTACAATAAAATAAATATTAATTAATTCTAACTGAAAATGTCCAATTCAAAACTTATAAATTATTATAACGATACGCAAAGAA
>NC_136497.1:144463460-144490960 GCF_053919585.1 Euprymna scolopes | reverse complement strand
GATAGAGCTAGTTATTAATTTATAAAATATATATGGCGATTAAGCTACACTGAATATTCTGCGTTTCATCCACTATAGGATTCATCAGGCTTATGCGCGAATTCTGTGGTTGCTTCTTGTTTTTATATATGTTGAGGATTTCTAGTTAGCCAATCAGCTTTCTAGTATCCACCGCGCCCCTTCCTATCAGCCAATGGGCATGCATTTTATCGAACAAAGGATCTATTTTAGAACTAGGTTAGTGGTTTAAGGTAGATCTTTTCCCTCCTTTTTATATATATATATAAATATACCTATGTGTACACACATACATGCACATATATATACATATATATATACATATATGTGTGATCGTTTATGTATATTCATGTTTGTTTAATTCATTTGTTTTCTATTGTTATTGTTAGTTTTAAAGCTATTTTGTATCGCTATCCTAGAGTAAGTTTTATTTTGTGAACACAGTTGTTTGCTATTTCTCGTCTACAATTTAATAGATTTTGAGGTTCTTTAAAGTACAGGATAGCAAATTTTTCATGGAGGCATAATTTACATGGGTCGTCTAAATGTCTGCACGTGGTAGCTTGTCTCATTATTTTCCATTCGACTACCGGCGAATGTCCGCTTTCTTTGAGTTCCCAGTATTTATTCGCTAGTGTTGTTTTTATACGGTGTTTTTTTATTTTTTAATGTACTTTTGTGGTCATAGTATCGGGTTTTTAAATCTAAGGAAGTCATGCCTATGTAATATTTCTTGTTATTCGGGTTTTCATTCGCAAATATTGTTGCTTGATAAACTACACCTTTTTTTAGACATTTATTTTGGACTGGGCAAAGTGTGCGGTGTCTACAATTGCATTTATCTTGTTCGTTATTATTATTTTTATTTATGGTATGGTTGTTCTTGTCCGGGGTGGGTTTGTTATTATTATTATTATTATTATTATTATTATTATTATTATTATTATTATTATTATTATTATTTCTGCTAGTGTTGGTTTTATTTCTGTCATTGTGTCTACTTTTTATTTTGTTGTTGTTTACATTGTTTTCATTTAGTATTTTGTTATTATGTGCTTTAATTATCATCTCTAAATTTTCGCAACAACTGTAAGATAACTTCAAGGTATTTTTATTGAAGATTTTGTGTAAAGGGTTGGTTGCGGGAAAGTGTTTTTCAATAAGATCTAGAAATTTCTTGCCAAGTTTTGTTTTTAACATTTGATTGGATGGGGCCGTATACCAAATTATAGTTCTTTTTCTTCTATTTTTAATTTTATTATCGTTGTTGGTGTTTTGTTGCTTATATTTGATATCGATATTTTTGTATCCACTATTTTTTAGGGCTGTTTCGTAGATATTGGTTGACCTGTTAAATGCATTTTCATCGCTTGAGTTATTACTGAGTCTACTTACGATCGAGTTAGGAATGTGTTTTATAATTGATGGTGGGTGGTTGGACTTAGGGTTTACGTAAATTGGAGTAGCGTTATGTTTTAAGTATGGTTCATATGTGTTTTTATCTAAGTTGAACGTGACGTCCAGGAAGTTTGTTATTTTTATGTTAGCTGATACGTCCGCTTTTAGGCCTAATTTTTTCATTTCTTTGTGTATGATTTTCTTAAAGTTTTCTCCCTTGACTTTGTTGGAGTTTTTTATTATAGCTAGTCTGTCATCGCTATATAGGCCGATATCCGTAGTATCGACTATGCTTGTGAGGGTATATAGAATGAATAATCCCACAAGATCTGATGCCTCTGCAAAGTCTCTGGCACCCATCGCCAAATCGAACGAATTTTTCATTTTAGTTTTTATCTATTGGTTATTGTTATTTATTAGAACTGATTTTCTACATTTTTTAATGATGTTGATTTCTTCTGAGGATATATCAGTGTATGCCTCGGCAAATTCTAGGGCAATGTTAAAAAGTTCTTCGGATATCGATGGATAAAAGTCTATGATGTCAAACTGTATGAACGTACATTTATCTTTGTTTTCTATATTTTTAAACCAGGTGATTGCTTCGGTAGTATTTGCCCACTGGTTTAGTTCTAGGTCTTGTTTGATTTGTTTGTTTACTCTAGAAAGTATAATTTTGCTAATTCTACTTATTTCTGGTTTAGTTGGGTTAATCAGGCGGGTGCTGGGATTATTATTAAAGTCCCATTTGTGGTCTTTAAGCAGAATGTATGACTCTCTAGGTTTCAATTTGCCAACTTTATCGCTAATTTTTAGTTTATCGGTAATTTGTTTACTTTCAGTATTTATTATATCTATGTAGTCGCATTCGTTTGTGTCTAGTTTTTTGTAGTTTTTTGTAATGTTTTCTGTGATTAGTTTGTTATATTCTTGCTTATCTATTTTATAAAAGTTTCTGGTTTAATCTGCTTTTACAAAGATTTTATTAGAGTTGTTTATATTTCTAACAATTTTGTGTAGTTTCCGTTGGAAATTGTTAGGTTTATTGTGGAAATCTAGGTTTTTAATTACGTTTAAAAGGTCATTTTCAAAGTTTATCAAAAGGTCTACTGTTTTCGCATTTTTAAGGGTTTTAAAACCATAGGATCCTTTTTTGTTTACGTTTTCATTTTTAAGGAAGAAATTTGGTCGCCATCGCATTCAGAGTATTAGTTCATCTGTTTTTTTGGATTAATTTGATAATATAGCTATGCTTGCTGGGTGTGGGGATGTTTTTTAGCGATGTTTAGAAATTAACTCTTTCCATATCTATTTTTAATGTGGTGAAATAAATTCTTTTGAGAGTCCTCGACTGTTTTAGGAGCTAAGTATAACTACTTCATTTACTCACATAAATTTAATATACGAAAGTATAGATTTATGCGTAAACTTTAAGTATTTACTTCAAAAGTGCTCAATACGTAGGTAGAGCATAAGCCTGACGAATCCTATAGTGGATGAAACGCAGAATATTCAGTGTAGCTTAATCGCCATATATATTTTATAAATTACTTACTATACATATATATATATATATATACATATATATATATATATATATGTATATATATATATATATATATGAATGAAAATAAAGGGAATAGTATTCCGACAAAATAGAGAAAATAAAAAGGAACAAACCGTATTATGTGTTCATCAACGTTTCGTCTTTATTTCGAGACTTCCTCTGTACTGGTATATTTTTTGGTTTCTTAATCTCATTCATCCAGAGGAAGTCTCGAAATAAAGACGAAACGTTGATGAACACATAATACGGTTTGTTCCTTTTTATTCTCTCTCTCTCTCTCTCTCTCTCTCTCTATATATATATATATATATATATATATATATATATATATATATATATATATATATATATGTATATTACCTATATCTCATCCTTGCAAAGTATTTTTTAAAGATTTATATATTTACCTATTTTCGTATCTCCATTACAAAAAAAATTTTCAAACAACATATCATACAATGTTACCACTAATTATATATATATATATATATATATATATATATATATATATATATATATATATATACCACTAATTATATATATATATATATATATATATATTTAAATATGTATGAATAAAAAATCAATACGAAAAATATATAAATGTTTATATCTTTTCTGTATTTATTTCCTGTGTGTTGACGTGTAGGAATATAAAAGTCTTTTGAAAAACAGACAAGAATGTTTCCTTGAAAAGCACATAATTTTCGACCGATCCTTCGATCTTCCTTAGTGTGATCATTCAATTTCGTATTGATTTTTTATTCATATATATTTAAATATACTAAAAGGGAATACACGTGGATACAACATTCAATTCGGACTATATATATATATATATATATATATATATATATATATATATATATATATATATTCGGAGACAAGATACAGTAGTATGCCCAAATATATACTGACTGAACATTTCTAATGCAACTCAATAAAGACTATCCGCCTTACTTACTACAAAAATGCTATGTTTTATTTTAGTATCCTCAACTTAACCCCGCCCTATTTTTTTGCGGATGAGGAGAATGCATTCCAACACAAAACCTTATTTAATTATTGTAAATAATTATTGTCAAGTTGGTTTTGTTGATATTTTTCTTTTTGAAACTGATTCATAATTCACAATTATTAATCATTTTACTCAATATATATATATATATATATATATATATATATATATATATATTATTTTTAAAATATAATTATCACCTGACACGTGTTTCGTGGTTTACGACTCATTAGATGTCGAATGTCGCTAGATCCAGCCACTCTGATGAGTCATAGATTACGAAACACGTGTCAGTGGATTATTATTATTTAGTGGATAATTATATTTTTAAAATAATATATATACCGCTCCCCATGTGGGGGTACGAAATTGGTTCAAGGGAAAATTATTCCCAACTCGCATTAGGTAAAAATGCACTTTCGTAAATAATTGAATTCATTTAAGACATATCGCAAAAACAAAAACAAATAACATTATATATATATATATATATATATATATATATATATATATATATATATATATATATATATATATATATATATACAATTTTTTAATTAACTTTAAATTTCGTTAGTGATATCCGAGGCAAAACTAACGTCCATTATTAATTTTGTAATAACGACGAGGTCATCGGTCTGAATAGGCCCCGCTGATTAGCATGAAAATGAATGACCCGTCGGCAACTGAATTATACCGAACCAATAGATCAGCTACGTGACCGTTCCGCTCAAATTTAGAGAAAGTGACGAAATTTCGCATTTGTAAACGTTCAGCGTTGACAAGATTAGGACTGTAAATTTATAAAGCCTCATTAAAGAATCCATCGACAGTTCGGAGGTTAAACGTTATGGAAACTGAAGACATAATGTAATATGAACAATATATTATCCATACAACAGCTCAAGATTGTCAATGGACATTTCTTCCAATTTATATATGAACGCTCCCTATCTTGGGTTGAGCATAATGGGAAGTGATAAACAAATTGCAAATAGCGTATTAAGCGATGCTCTTTCTGTAAACTACTGGAACTTAAGCGTTTTAACAATGTCTAAACAAAGTTAATTCTTATGCCAATCCTGGCAGCAGCCGAGATTCAAACCTTGGTTGAGATAGTTTCTTGTCTAGCCACACTGATGAACAGTGATACAGCAAAACAGTACTGTATGTGGATGAACATATATATATATATATATATATATATATATATATATATATAATGGCTTAAATATAAAAATCGATACAACTACGGATATGCCAAATTAAATTTTGTTTTAAAGTTAAGTTCCTATTTTTCTGATGAGTCTGTGCAGAAAGTATTCAAAGTGACATGAAAAATAATATGATTGTTTCTACAATCTTCCAAATTAGATTTTGTTTTAAAGTTAAGTTCCTATTTTTTTTTAAGTTCCTATAGTTGTGACAACTTTGGTCTCACCATCAGTACAAAGAAGACAGAAGTTATGTACAAACCCGCCCCAGGAGATGCATACCATGAACCCGGCATCACTGTCAAAGGACAGAAGATCCATGCTGTGGAGCAATTCACCTACCTTGGCAGCACCCTCTCCCGCACCGCCAACATTGACATTGAGGTTAACCATAGGATCTCCACAGCGAGCAGTGCATTTGGAAGACTTAGAGACAATGTGTGGAAGAGGAGAGGCATTAAACTCGCAACCAAACTGAAAGTATACCGAGCAGTCGTCCTGACAACCCTACTCTACGCCTGCGAAACTTGGACGCCATATAAAAGACATGAAAAACAGTTGAATGGCTTCCACCTCAGATGCCTCCGTAATCTTCTCAACATCCGCTGGCAAGACAGAATTCCTGACACAGAAGTCTTGAAGCGCGCGGGGCTCCATACCATCACCACCATAATCCGCAAAACCCAGCTCCGGTAGGCAGGCCATGTCTATCGCATGCACGACAGCCGAATCCCCAAACAACTTTTCTATGGGGAACTCAGCCAGGGAAAGCGGAATGCAGGGGGCCAAAAGAAACGATA
This sequence comes from Euprymna scolopes, assembly GCF_053919585.1. Lineage (NCBI taxonomy): Eukaryota > Metazoa > Mollusca > Cephalopoda > Sepiida > Sepiolidae > Euprymna > Euprymna scolopes. Next base: position 144,484,945 of record NC_136497.1, on the reverse strand, counting down.
TAAAGACTGTCTGAGAACGTCCCTAAAAGACTTTGACATCAGCCCCCCAGTCTTGGGAGAGTCGCGCTGCTAAACGTTCGGCCTGGCGTTGCGTCATCAGCCTAGGAGCCGACAGGGCAGAGAATCAACGCATGACACACGACCAGCAGAAGCGCAAGAGGAGGAAGGAGAGAGCTGCCGGTTCACAGCCTGCCGATACCGCCTTCACGTGTCCAGAGTGTGGAAGAGTCTGCCGAGCACGGATTGGCCTCATCAGCCATCTCAGGACCCACAAACCCCTGACGCCGAATTGATTGATACCTTGGTCATCGTCGATTTCGACGGACGAGCAAGAAGAGAATATATATTATTATTATTATTATTATTATTATTACTAGCAGGAAGAGCCGATGTTGCCCGGGATGTGATGATCATCATCGAGTGTTTCACACTGCTATATTTTTATTTTCCTCTAAATCGGTGGAATATCCCATTGTTCAATCCAATCGAGTTGGGGCATTGTTGTGGAGAAGACAATTTAATGTGAACTAAATCACATTAAAGTTTAAAATATAAACGTCAATAATTACGCTTCATTTGTACTCTAAACAGAAACATTCGTTTCGAGCGCGCCTCTGTCATATCAACGAACACACTGTTGATTTTATATGGCTGGCTTTACTGCTTGTGTGATAACAAAACTTCTCAAATGCACTTGTGATGTTAGGCTGTGTAGGGTGTTAATTTTGGTTAAAATCGCATGTTACTTCTTTCATCGGATTTTTTTCAGTTATCAATTATCTATATTTATTAAAGACATTTTGATACAAAACTTAAGAGCATTGCCAGCTACATTAAGTACCTTTCTGTAAAATTTCATAAAAATCAGACCAGCCGTTTTCGAGTCCATAGGGAAGAAATTGACAGACACAGCCACGCAAAGTTTTTTTTTATATAACAGTATAAATATAGGTAGCAATCTTTCTTATAAGCATATTCCATTGATTTTAATTGGGATTTTATCTCTTTCACCTTCTTAATTAATTTTCTTGCTCCTGACACAAACTGGCTGACAAAGCTAACATATTTACTGTAAGCTCAAGTACTTTTAAATCCGTCTTAAGTCATCACTAGGAATGATTAACCAGCCTGGTTCTGGACAATTTATATAATGTATTTTTTATATAAATATGTACAATGTGTCAAGGGTGTGAGTTCATGCAGAAACGTTGTTTTAATTTAAATAAAATAAAATACGCATCAAGTGGCCGATGTAATATTAGGAAAAAGAAACAAATATTTTACTTGTTTGAAATTTATAACATAAATATATTTCGGAGATATACTCCATCTTCAGTGTGTTGTTTTGTTTCTTTTTTCTTTTCTTATTCCTTGCCATGTTGTAAATTTGGAGAAAGAAGTCTATTTGTAAAGAGACGCGCGTTGTATCTAGCAGTTGTATTTTAAAATGTCCGAACTGTGCTTAGACAACGCGACAATAAGGTAAAGGGTGCGAGTTTATAAAGAAACGTTGTTTTAATTTGAATAAAATAAAATGCGCATCAGTGCGTTTGAAATCCAAATCACAACGTAATATTAGAAAAATAAATAAATATTTTACTTGTTTGAAATTTATCACAAATATATTTCAGAGGTATACTCCATCTTCAGTGTGTTGTTTTCTTCCCCCCCCCCTTGGCGTAATTCTCGCGTTGCCTACGCACAGTTCAAACATTTAAAAATAAACCGCCAGATACAACGCGCGGCTCTTTACAAACAGGCTGTTCTTTCTCCACACTTACAACATGGCAAGGAAGAAGAAAAGAAAAAAAGAAACAAAACAACACAATGAAGATGGAGTAAACCTCTGAAATATATTTGTAACAAATTTCAAACAAGTAAAATATTTGTTTATTTTCTAAATATTACGTTGTGATTTGGCTTTCAAGCGCACTTGATGCGTATTTTATTTTATTTACATGTGTATATTTTATTGAATATTTTTTGTATATTTTTGTATATTTTATTGTGTATTTTTTGTATATTTTTGTACATTTTTTATATACTTTTGTATATTTTTTGTGTATTTTATTGCATATTTTTTGTATATCTTATTGTATATGCTTTGTGTATTTTATTGTATATTTTTTGTATATCTTTTGTATATTTTATTGTATATTTTTTGTATATCTTTTGTATATTTTTTGTATATTTTTTGTGTATTTTATTGTATATTTTATTGTATATTTTTTGTATATTATTTTGTATATTTTTTGTATATTTTATTGTATAATTTTTGTATACTTTATTGTATATTTTTTGTGTATTTTATTGTATATTTTTGTGTATTTTTTGTATATTATTTTGTATATTTTTTGTATATTATTTTGTATATCTTTTGTATATTTTTTGTATATTTTTTGTATATTTTTTGTATATTTTATTGTATATTTTTGTATATTTTTTATATTTTTTGTATGTTTTTGTGTATTTTATTGTATATTTTTTGTATATTTTATTGTATATTTTTTGTATACTTTTTTGTATATTTTATGTATATTTTTTGTATGTTTTTGTGTATTTTAGTGTATATTTTATTGCATATCTTTTGTATATTTTGTTGTATATTTTTTGTATATTTTTTGTATATTTTCTTGTATATTTTATTGTATATTTTTTGCGTATTTTATTGCATATCTTTTGTATATTTTGTTGTATATTTTTTGTATATTTCTTGTATATTTTTTGTATATTTTTTGTATATTTTTTGTATATTGTTTTGTATATTTTTTGTATATATTTGTATATTTTTTGTATATATTTGTATATTTTTGTATATTTTATTGTATATGTTTTGTATATGTTTTGTATATTTTTTGTATATTTTTTGTATATTGTTTTGTATATTTTTGTATATTTTATTGTATATTTTTTGTATATTTTATTGTATATTTTTTTGTATATTTTTTGTATATTTTTTGTATACGTCATAATCTCGTTGACACACAAGTTTTGTATATTTTTTCCCCGTCGGGTCACTGAAGTTAAACAACGTTGAGCCTGGTCAGTATCAAAATGGGTGACCATTTGAGAATTCCAGGTGCACTAGTCGTTTGACGTATATTTTATGTGAAACATTTATTAAATCGCTCTTCATGCATCGCAATCTTTTTACTAACGTTTGATCTTTTTAGCGGATCAAATTCACAATTTTACATGATCCATGATTGTTGACTCAAAAATTGAATCAACGTTTGTATTATCTCTGCTTTTTATCAGTCATGTTTCTGTGATATGGAATGCCCAGAAAACCTTGAAGTCTGTGAATAAACCAGGAAATTACAGAGTATCCATTTTAGATCGGCGATGAAGGCTGGTTTAATGCGTGTCCTTCTTATTGCGAGAATTGTCTATTCATTTGACAGGTTGACAACTCAGCATGAAATGATGAAACCACAAAACTTTTAATGAGAACTTTTCATTTTGAGGGAAGATTCGTGGATATAGACTAGTTTTTGGAAAAAGAGAAGAAAATTAGGAAATTGAAAAGGGATGTTGGAGACGTGTAATAAAGAGTCGGAGTAGAGGAAATATGACAGCTGTCAGAGCAATGGAGATAAGAATGAAGAATGTCGGGTTACATTAAGTAATATTTGTGTTAAGGAAAAAGAAGACAAATAGAAAGAAGACAATAGAAAGGGAAAGAAAAGGCAAAGTAGAAGAAAAGAAGGATAAGAAAAAGCATGTAACAAGAAGCGGAGTTTTTAATCAATGCTGAAACCAAATTTTCGATGGCATCTACCAGAAGTTTAAACAGCCAGAAGCGTTTTGTCAATCAGATTATTTCGTGAAACTTCTAGCACTTAAGCACGGTGGTGGCTGAGCATGCCATAACCGGGGAAAGCGGACATGAACACTTCCACAGTCTACTTTTTCGCTTACGTTGGATTGTTACATGAAAAGGGCTGTCCCCTTCTCATGTAACAAGAAGCAGACTAGGTAAGTAAAAATGATATTAGGAGAAGGCTAGAATCGAACCATGTAGGCAAGTGGATGTAGGAATTCTTAGGAATTCCGTTCATTATTAATTCTATTAGAATAGCTAAATATTATTCATGACGGAAAAAAGCGATTGTCTATCCTTTTAGAAATCTGGATATTAAATATGTCAGTTAAATGAATGCACAATGCAAGTTAAAATATACTGTTTTAAACAATTAAAATGGAGGATTCTTTGTTGTCAAAAGTGTGTTTGTACATACATATGTAAAGCCACGTGATAATTAGTCACGTTTGAAAACCACACTTCTGACGTCATAAACAAAGGAGATGGTTCAATATAGGAATCTGTGGATTCAGAGTTAAGGGAGTTGATTAGGAGCAGATAATCAGAGAAGATCATACACAGTTGGAGAGTGGGGAGCCCCTTAGAGCCGAAGGAAAAAAAGTAGATCATGTAGTCGAATAGGCTTGAGTTCCTAACATCACCGATCAGCCGGTTGAAGAATAAAGGAACCATCTATGTTTATCACTGTTTGTCTCGTGTCCTTATTCCTTACAACAGAAAAGGTAAATGTGTTTTATCATCATCTTATAACGAACTCTTGTATAACCCTTACAAGTAATGTGCCTCCTTCATCATAATAATGTATCTCCTCCCCTCTATAGGTGTTAATAAGAATCATCCCAGGCAGATATAAATGTCTCCCTCATTATCATCGTCATATGTTCTGAGTCCCCATTAATGTGTCCCCAATATGTACCCCTATGCAACATAATAATGTGCGATCGGAGTGACGTAATCATATCAACCAACGAAATAAAACCAGCACAGAACTACTCACAGTCATTAATATTCCTATTCCAATCCCAAATTGTCACTTTAGAAAAGACGACAGGATTTCATTTCCGTTTGATAAAACCTGGTTTCCGTTATTTTTTGTTGAAGACTTTCTACTAGTTGACCAGTTGTGTACAAATACCAAGAGCGGTAGAAGCCGTCTATCATGTCTGAAATTGGCACAATGTTCAGCGAGTAAGATCGGAGATGCGCCGCTGTACATCTTATGCTCTCTACCGATCCAATTTATGACAACAGGACCCTTAAGTAGATCGTTGGATTGCCATGAATAACAAGGACGTGTTCAAGGTGATAGAAACAAAGTTTCCGGCAACGGTTATGATCTTTGATGTGGCTTCTAGTAAGGACCACATCATGCCACCACACATCTTTCAAGTCGGCTTGAAAGTTAACACAAAATTGTACCTGGATGTGTTCAAAAGTGTGGTAATCCCCTAGTGCAATCGTGTGGCCACTGCCAGCCCTTGGGTGTGGCAGCAGGACTCAGCGCCAGATCACATCCAAAGGGACTCAGGCTTGGCTTCAGAAGGAATACTACGACTTTGTACCCTCCTCTCACTGGATACCTCCTTCCAAGTCTTGAACCCGCTGAACAACGTCGTTTGGTCATACGTTGTGAATATCACCAACATGACCTCCCACAACACCAAAGCCAGCCGTATCGCCGAGTATTCGCCGAGCTCCCGCCGGCGCTTGTGAAAAAGATATGCGCCCAGTTCTGGAATCGTATTGAAGCGATGATTGAAGCTGAAGGCAAGTACATTGAATAGATGTAATCTCTACTACATAATTAAGTTACTTTAATTGATTTCCTTCAATAAAAGTTTTAAAATAAACTGTAGTGTTGTTATATTTACGGCGACAAATTTATTGTTTCACTCTGTATTAACTACCAATAATTGTAACGTGGCTGTTATACTTAAACCGTGCCGCTATTTATCAAACATCGGATCCGCACGTTCTTTGAGACTTCCTCACAAAGGAACAAACAACAAAAAAAGTAAAGTAAAGAAATAAATATCCGACTCGGCATTTTTTAAGTGCAAAGTAAATGCATTTATTCGTGGTTCTTCCAACAATAACGCATTTCATTATTTTTCAAGTTTTTTTCGCACACGCATTTGTTTTACAACGCTCTGCCATTATATGTGCTTTTTAAAAGTCTCTCTCCCCGTCACTTCACGCCGGCCATAGCTAGCGCTTTCTCACGCTCATTATCACTCGGGCTAATACAACAGCATATTTTGCATTGTTTTGACTCTCGAGTATATATTCGACACAATTAGACACAATTAATCAACCGAGAATCACATCAATCTACATAAAAGCATATGATATCAGTGGATATATACCTGAGAATAAAAACAAGGAAAACAATATACTGTTGTAATAGTCCTAATTATCACACGTCCATCTTCCCCGAAGCGCACTTTGCTTCTACTCTTGACCATGTGGTGTATTTTTCTCTCTTTTTCCCGTCACGTAAGCTCGTGCACACTCGCTACATTGCATTTTTTTTACACAGTGATCACCACCTATCAAGGCCCGGAAGCCACTCAGGGATAAGGGTTATATCAAGTACATTACGTTAATGTGGAGATTTGATGAAGGGAGCGGTTCATTAGGAATTTGTTAACATTGGACTTGAAAACATCCAAGTTGTAGTCCGGTGGGAAGCAGGCAGACGGAACAGAGTTCCACAGGCATGCAGTTCTAAGAAAGAAGCTTTGTTCATAGAATCCACGTTTTGATTTAGGCACAGATAAAGAGTGGGGGAAATTTTTCACAGTGGATTCGGCTAGACGGGTGTTTTTCGTGAAAGATTGGCGAGGGGGGACCAGAGATTGGAGTTCAGACGAGCACCTGCCATGGAAATAACGATAAAACAAGGATAGGCTCGCAATGTCTCTTCTGTGGGAGAGAGGTTGCAGGGTAGAGAAAAGGGCATCCCCCGCTAAGCCACGAAGTCTATTTTGTCCTCTGTCAAGGCAGGATAGGCTGTTTCTTGCAGTACACCATATCGCTAAATTGGCTACTGCTGCTAATATTTTTGCTATACAACAATCATACAGCTACCACTGATTTTCTCGTTTGTCGCCGCTTTATTACAATTAGACTGCACCGCTTCGTTACATAATTACCCCAAAATATGGTGTACTGATTCCACATTTAATAATCCGAAAATCATCTCTCTGACGTAAAAGAATGCTACATAGTAGGACCCTACACCAGTAAATAGAGATTAAGTTAACTAGTGTGAATTTTGATAAGGGTCATTCTTAATGCATAACATGATAACTCAAATCTGTAAAGCAGAACTGTTCTGAGATTTGAAAAAAAGATTTGAGGCACGGGTCAATCGGTCCAGCTCCGTAGACAAAAGAGGTGTCGAATAATGACATGACGTCACGTTTTCTAGCGGCAGAAACATAGGTTTGCAGTTCATACGAACGAGACATGACAATAATGTAGAACGAAATGATAAAATCTAAAGCGAATGGTACCACTCTTTCTACGTCACTTATTTCTTAAGTGAGAAAGTTACGTTTAAGGAATGAATAATAATTAAGAAACATTAGCCTCTCTTTATATAAGTAATTTCCCTGAAAAACTTTTTAAAATTTCAGTAAACGTCTCCTTGTGTCATCTATCTGTTTGAAAAGAAGCGAAAAACAACGATAAAAAAATTAGCAAAGACAGCAAGTAATGGAAGGAAAAGAAGAAAAACATAATTTGCATTTTATATCTATATCTATCTATATATATATATATATATATATATATATATATATATATATTAATATCTATAATGAACATTAAAGTTTGACGCTGTCTATTAAAAAACTGAAATATAAAAAAGATTGAAAGAATTAAATGCGAATATAAAAGATAGTATAAAAGTTTGTACAGAAAAGTGTTCCTGGAGGTGCTGAAGAATAAGGTGATCCTCTAGGTAATCGGGTGACCGCTGGCAGATCATGAGTATGGCAAAAGGACGGCGCCGGCTCGCAAGTCCAAAGAGACCCGGGCTTGGCTTCAGAAGTAGTGCTATGACTTTGTATCCTTCTCTCACTGGCTCCCTTCTCCCCTACCTAAACCCGCTGGACTACTTCGTTTGGTTATACGTGGAGAACATCACCTACATGACCTCCCACACCACCAAAGCCGCCCTGATCGTCGCCATCCATCGAGTATTCGCTGGACTCCCGTTGGCGTTTGTAGAAAAGGGATGCTCCTAGTTCTGAACCCGTATCGAGACTGTGATTGAGGCCGTAAGCGACTACATTGAATAGATATCAGCTCTACTACATAATCGAATCCCTGAATTGATTTTTCCAATAAAAATTTAAAAATAAAACTGTAATGTTGCTTTCTTTAGGGCGACAACTTTTATTGTTCGACCCTGTATAAAGACTTTTACTTGTTTTATTGATTGCGCAGTCATAAAAGCGTCATACTGAGAAAGAGAGAGAGAAATAGAAAAAAGGAATTGAAACAGGGTGGTGGGAGGAGGAACAAGAAGAAGAAGGAGAAGAAGAAGAAGAAGGAAAAAGAGGGAAAAAAGAAAAGATAGAGTAAAGTTACTTTCCAAAGCATTCTCTTCTTTTTTCTTTCTTTCTTTTCCTTCATTTTAACCCAAACTTTCTATCCGCTTCATTTCTCCACTTCACGATGACAACAAACCAAACAATGAAAATATCCTGTTGATATCATCAACTCGTTTCCAGCTTTCAAATAATGGCTACGATTTCCTGCCTTTTGATAAGTTTCCTGCGATTCTCACTGATCGATTTGTCAAGCTGCTTATCAACTTAAACACAACGAAAAAAATAAATAAAATAAAATATCATCATTTGCAAAAATTTCCAGTCACTTCACACCTATTGACATTTTCGATAAATAAATAGGCAAGTATATTCTCAAATATCTCTCTATTTCTATACTTGGAAGTTTAAAATAGCATTTTCGTTGAACTGTTGTTTCAAAGTTCAATATATTAATTTCAGTGACCTGTTGTTCCAAAGTTCAAAATAATAATTCCCCTGGCCTGTTGTTTACAAGCTTAAGATAGCATTTTCGTTGGACTGTTGTTTCAAAGTTCAATATATTAATTTCAGTGATCTGTCTAAAGTTTAACTTATAACTGTCCTTAACTAAGTTCAAAATATAATTTTTTTTTTGTCTATTACTTCCAAGTCTGATATATCATTATAAATGTCCCATTGTTCGCCAAGTTCGAAATGACATTTTTGTTGGTTTACTGAAAATAGCATTTTCGCTTGCATGTTATTCTTATGTTCGCCAAAATACTTTCATTGACTTTTCGTTTTTATCTTTCAAAAAGTGTAACATATCGTTTTTATCTTTCAAAAAATGTAACATATCGTTTTTATCTCTCAAAAAGTGTAACATGTCGTTTTATTCTTTCAAAAAGTGTAACATATCGTTTTTATCTTTCAAAAAGTGTAACATATCGTGTTTATCTTTCAAAAAGTGTAACATATCGTTTTTATCTCTCAAAAAGTGTAACATGTCGTGTTATTCTTTCAAAAAGTGTAACATATCGTTTTTATCTTTCAAAGAGTGTAACATATCGTTTTTATCTTTCAAAAAGTGTAACATATCGTTTTTATCTTTCAAAAAGTGTAACATATCGTTTTTATCTCTCAAAAAGTGTAACATATCGTTTTTATCTTTCAAAGAGTGTAACATATCGTTTTTATCTTTCAAAAAGTGTAACATATCGTTTTTATCTTTCAAAAAGTGTAACATATCGTTTTAATCTTTCAAAAAGTGTAACATATCGTTTTTATCTTTCAAAAAGTGTAACATATCGTTTTTATCTTTAAAAAAGTGTAACATGTTTTTTTTTTCATGTAACGATGGATTATTTTGCTTTTTTATTACACTATTGTTATCTTGCACATTATATTTATGGCCAATGTAACGTTCTACTTTCTTCAGGTGCCCCTTGTTTTGTTTCAAAATCCTTATGATGAACTTGGGAATATGAGCAAAATGTTGGATTGTTAGTCCGGGAAAACGCCGAAAAGTAACTTAGATGATTATTATAATGGTTATTATATATATTGTTCCTTAATTGGAATTCATTTTATAGATGAGCATTATATATATTAATTTATCTTTATTTCTGAAATAAAAATAAATTAATATATATAATGCTCATCTATAAAATGAATTCCAATTAAGGAATAATATATATAATAACCATTATAATAATCATCTAAGTTACTTTAAGGAATAATATATATATATACCAATCGGTACGGACCCGACTATGGAAGATCAGATAATAATAAACGTGGATTTATAAGATCAAAGAATCCATCCTTGATCGCCCTTCGGGGCCCGTGGCGCAGTTGATAGAGACGTTGAATCTTTACGGTTTCAGATGGACATTGTCTGAAGATAGCGGTTTCAATCCTACCCAAAGCATGCTAGAGGTTTACTTAACCAAAACGTGGTGAGACGACAACAATTACGGATGGCAGTGATGGCTGAGAATGCAGTTAGGAGATTCAATGTTCCTATCCGTCGCGATTACCACCTGACGAAGGCCAGAGGAATAGTTGGCCGAAACGTCGTGATACAAAAACAACAGCAAATACTAATAAAGATAAAAAAGCAACAACTAATAAAGATGAGAATAATAGTTCCGAAATAAACATAAATTAATATAATGGTTGTTGTTTGGTAGTCTAGATGTTTTTTTCAGTATAAAATTTATCAGGAATGTTAACTTGATAAAATGGAATTTTAGAAAGAAGCTAAACATATTAGTTTTGATAAATAACTTGGAAATTAGTTTTTCATTAAAAAATATTTAGGAATTTTCGTTGATAAAAATAATAAACAAAAATACGTGACAAAAGATCAGGCGATGTATTGATGACGAAAGGAAAAATTATCTATATATACGTAGAGTTTAGCCAGTTGGTGAGATAGTCGAGCTGAACAAACGAGGGGAGTCAGAGCGACTGGCGGCTATGGCCTCTGTAAGCTGAGGAAGCTGTTCAGCATACGATATAGTCAGCGTGAAGACAAGCATGCAACTTCAAAAGGAGGAAACATTCTGGTAATAAAAGTTGCTGAAAATAAACCTTGAAACTTCTGGTCGTTTCCTTGTGTTAAATATATATATATATATATATGTGTGTGTGTGTGTGTGTGTGTGTGTGTGTGTGTAATAAATGTATCAACTCGTGTATAATAGAGAAGCTAGACAATAGCAAACGCTAAAGACTCTCGCATACATTAAAACTGATATGTACTTACTACGAGCTGTAGATAAACGCAACGAACATTACTAGACGATCACAACATATTACGTTAAACACATCCAAATAGACGTACATATATACAGCGTTATATATACACAGTACGTAAGATGGACATGTGCATAGTATTTCGTACATATACACTCGCAATACAACTGAAATTATTGGGCGATACCCTTCATTTAATTCACCAAGTGTAGCTTTTTCTCGTTTCAGCAATCATAACTCTTAGCATTGCCCATACAACGATTTAATTATCAATGTTGAAGAGTTTGAATCTTAGAACTGTTACGTGGACGCAACGTTATTCTTCTTAGAACTGACGCCTTGAAAATAATTTTGATTATCTCCTGTTGAGTGTTAAGACTGGATTCACTACACAGTGATTTTGGTATATCATTGCTTCGTTCCTATCATTCCAGGCTATAAATATTATCGTCTAAATTTTTTATAATCATACCCAATATGCTATACCAAATGTATTGTAACATATTTATGATATAAATGCGGGAGTACCTCAGGGGTCTATCCTTTATTATTCTTCATGGACCTTTATTATTCTTAATATTCATACATGATCTCCCTGAAAAAATTGTTTCTGATGTGGGTACATTTACTGATGGCACCACTCTCTATAACAGGCACGAGGGAAAAACAAATGAACGCATATCTAAGGAAATGGCAGAAACACTAGAGGATAACGTCATAACAAGAAGTCGGTAGTGATATGTAACGGATAAGCTGGTGAGATTTTTCTCTTTTGGATTAACTGCAGAAGAGTTTTGGCTCTTGGTGATCTCGATTAGATTATAGACAAGGGATGACTCATGATAAAACTTCCCCTCCTAATCTGTAAGTGAACCAGCTATTTAACGCTGTGAACGTTGAAATCTACACGAGTGTGAATACTGGCAGATTTATGGACAGATAGAATATCGCCAATTTTCTTCAAGATACTCTCAAAGATGGTGACACTATCCTTGTGAGACGGTATAGGGTAAACGGAAGCGCATATAAGATAGTTTGTGAACTTCTTGGGAGATGCCGATGCCACGAAAGAGGCTACTCTTAATGTAAGCATGTATTTCCCATCCGTAGTTCTCACGCAGGTCATCATTAGAGATTGCTCACTGACAAAGACCGGTGGTGTTCCCTGGGGTCTGGGTGGCAACAAGTCTCCCCAGATTTCCACCTTTTTCGACAACCTTTGCAAATCATACATCAGATTATCACAACAATGGTTTACCGTTGATTTTTCGCTGATAATGACCATTGATCTTCACTGGAATTTTGGTGGTAAAAAGCCTCCCAAACGTCCAGTCTCCTTCGCACTAATCCAGTGGAGGCCTGATAAGTGCTTTCACTTATCAGCGTTTCCATCCTCTTTGACCTTTCGGCTATTTGGTATAGGGCCAGCCAACGCTGGCACTATAAGTTTTATTATTTTTCTTTATTATTATCATGTTTATTATTAATATTTATATCGTACTAGCGAGGATCGGCTGGCTTTGCCCGGACGTGAAATACGCTTAAATATATTTTCATTTGTTCAGCTTTCCTATATATATATATAGTCATCCACATACAGTACTGTTTCGCTGTTTCACAGCTCATCAGTGCGGCTAGACAGGAAACTACCTCAAGCCAGGATTGAAACCCGACCGTTTGTACGGGAGTCAAGGCTCCTAACCATTACGCTATTGGCGGCTGCTTGAACGAGTAGTGAGTTTAACGATGTTTTGATATCGTCTGATATATATATATATATATATATATATATATATATATATATATATATATATATATATATATAATATATATATATATATATATATATATTATTATTATTACATTTTCACCCCAAACAAGGCAAATTGCCACTTTGGTGCAGGGGCATACTATAAGGGGCAACAACTACTGGGGTACTATGTAGGGATTTGGGCAGCAAGATGTCGGTTCACGTTACACTTGATCTTCTGCACGTCAGTACAGTTGGGGAAGCAGGGACCTGGAATGGAATTCCAAAGTCTAGCGGTTCTGGGGAAGAAACTATTGGAGTAGAAAGATCTTTTATATCTAGGGATCTCTACAGCGTCGGGGTGGGATTTAGCAGCCTGTCGGGTTTGTCGAGGGTGCTCACGTTGTGGGGGCACAAGTGATTGCAGTTCGTCAGAGCATTCATCACTAAAATACTTGTAGAAAAGGCAGAGGGATGCAACATTTCGTCGATGGGACAGAGGCTGAAGCTTAGATGCCGGCTAGAATCGAAACCGCTGGTGACGTCACCACTGTACAAAAGTGACACACATATAAAGTGAGTGAAAATTGAAATTTAAAAATAAACTAAGTTGATTATACAAGAGTTTTAACAATTCTTTTAATTTTTATCCATTGTGGACCTCTTAAAACAATTTTAACCGGCTAAAGACCTATAAAAGAATGGTCGGTAAAAAGTCCATTCATTTGAGGCCCCTATTGCTGCTCTGCGACTTTTAGTTTCGGTGGGGATAGAGTTTACAAATATGTAGGCAGACAGGCTGAAAGACTGATAGACAGACAGACATATAACTGTTTATATATAAGACTAGCAGGCACGTATCTTTGCCCGGTCATAAAATACGCTTAAATATGTTAGTATATTTTATGCAGAGTATTCACCCGAAAAAAATGATAAGGGATAAAAATTAGGAAATTAGTACGTGGGGGTCGTTGGAGTTTTTCTGCGTATAAACTATTTCATGACTGCGCATGCGCGGTCGAGAAACATGACAGCTTCCTTATGTTAAGAATAAAATTTTTCAAAAAACATTTTGTAAATGTCGTGTTAAGCTGGCATAATGGTTATCGTACTACATCATTTTCTTTAGTTTTTCATTTCTATCTAAGCTCGAGTATTTGTTTTTATAAGATGTGAAACGCTTAGAAAAAACAATACTCGCATGCACATGTCTCATTTGTTCTTATTTATTTTACTTTATTTTTTAAGGAATTAAGCGGTACGTTGAATCCCGGCCAATGATATGCGACCTGCTAGTATTTCTATAAAAGTGAAAATATGTGTGGGGGATAGGACAACTCTCAACCTATATACTCAACAGATTTTTTTTTTACAAGGTGGTCACCACTTATTAAGGCCCGGCAGCCACTCAGGGATAAGGGTTATTGCAAGTACAGTACGTTAGTGTGGAGATTTAATGAAGTGTTTACTTAAGGGGGCGGTTCATTGGGAATTTGTTAACGTTGGACTTGAAGACATCCAAGTTGTAGTCAGGTGGGAAGCAGGCAGACGGAATAGAGTTCCACAGGCGTGCAGTTCTAAGAAAGAAGCTTTGTTCATGGAATCTACGTTTTGATTTAGGCACAGATAAAGAGTGGGGAAAATTTTTCACAGTGGATTCAGCAAGACGGGTGTTTTTCGTGAAAGATTGGCGAGGGGGGGCAGAGATTAGAATTCAGACGAGCACGTGCCATGGAAATAACGATAAAACAAACCTTTTTGATCTACATACTTGAAATTTGGTATATAGGATATCTATTCACATCGAAAACTTTTTCATCGGTTTTCATCTAGAAAAGGGGCTGCTAAGGGATTTTTATCTGTTTGTCAACTGTTTCATGCGCGGTTGATAAACATTTTGTTACGGATAAGTAGGTTTCCGTTCTGCTAGATCTACAGCAGATGTGCTTACAGTTATATCTCATAGGATTAGCAAATCTCTCGACGGAGGCAACCTTTCTAGGGCAATTGCTCTTGACATATCTAAGGCCTTTGATAGGGTATGGCATAAAGGTTTACTTCATAAGATCTCTAGCTATGGTATTGCTGGAAATGTCTTCTCAATTATTAAATCATTTCTTTTTGATAGGTTCATAAGAGTAGTAGTTAAGGGGTAAAAATCAGAAGCTCACAGTATTAATGCCGGTGTCCCTCAGGGGTCCATCCTGGGCCCAACTCTTTTCCTGATCTACATTAATGATCTTCCAAATCACATCCTTACATCATTTGTAGACATCTATGCTGACGACACTACCATTTATGGTAGCACATCTAAGACAGTAAACGACCAAGTTCTCTCCAATTCTCTCTCCTCTGATCTTGAACACGTAGTACAATGGGGTAAGGAGTGGCTGGTTACTTTTAATGCATCTAAAACCAAGTTTCTCTCTTTACATCATCAACATTCTGATCCACATCTGGCATCAATTGAAATGAATGGCTCTCGTCTTCAGGAGGCCTCAAGTTTTGACAAACTTCTTGGCTTGACCATTACTCCTGATCTTAAATGGAACACGTACATCAAATCTGTTGCCAAGGCCGCTGGAAAAATGGTGGGATCTTTCTATCGATCCGGTAGATATCTCACTGCTGATGCTATTCTCTATCTATATAAGAGCCAGGTACGTCCAAGGATGGAATACTGTTGCCACATCTGGGCAGGAGCTGCTAGAAAGGACTTGTCCTGCCTTGATAGAGTTCAAAATAGAATTCGTAGCCTCGTAGGAGATGTCCTTTTCTCTTCCTTGCAACCTTTATCTCACAGAAGAGATGTTGCGAGTTTGTCTCTGATGTATCGTTATTTTCATGGAAAGTGTTCGAATGAGCTTCAATCTATGGTCCCTCCTCGCCAAATTTTCACAAGAAACACTCGTCTAGCTGTAAACACTATCAATAATTACCCCCACTCTTTATCTGTGCCTAAACCTAAACGTAGATTCCATGAACAAAGCTTCTTTCTTAGAACTGCACGCCTGTGGAAATGTCTTCCGTTTTCCTGCTTTCCGGCTGACTACAATATGGTTGTGTTCAAGTCTAACGTAAATAAGTTCTTGATGAGCCGTTCCATATAAGTTATCAACTTTACCAAATTTTCATTACTAATGATTACTATAATGTCCAATTTCTACTGTACACTCTTTAACCCTTATCCTTGAGTGGTCTCTTGGCCTTGATAATGTGGTGATGCCTATGTAAAAAAAAGGTTGGAAAACACAGTTAAACCTCCCATGAAACTGGTCTAACTGTTATCGTACTTGACTCACTGCCATCAGGTTTATATTTCGAGTTTAGCTTGGGTATATTCTTTGTTTTTTGTTTGTTTTTTATTTTTTTTTTACTTACGAGAAGTAAATTGTTTAGAAAAAATTCGCATGTACATATCTCAGTTTCTTTGTAGTTTTTTTTTTTCTTTATTTTCATTTTTTAAAGAAATTTAACTTTACGTTAAAAACCCATGCTATTTCTGTTTATAAGAAATAAGACATCTGCAATAATTAAAATATAATATTTATGCGAATATTATCACCGAGCAACGCCGGCCTGGCTGCTGTTAAAATATAATTTTGTCACTAGCAGAGAAAGAAACGTTAATTACTTTGAAATGAACATGTTCAATTCGAACCGGTTTTGTTGCCTGTCCTTTTCATATTTATTTCCTTTGAGTGTAATAATTAACAAAACAATTTCTCATTTTATTCAAATGGTCTCTTATGCTTTGATTGTCGCCATTTTGTTGAAATAAAATATTAACGAAATGAAAAGGACACTTCGCGTATCCATAAAAATCAATCGTATTTTATATTTGATTTTCTTTTTAATGTTTGGATTCGGATTGTTCTAGAGAAAATGAAATGAAAACATTTAATTATTTTGCGATTTGAATTCGAACAAAGAAAATGTCTTCCGTTTGTCTAAACCTCTCAAGACTTGTATTCAATGGAAGTTTATTATTGAAAAGAAGAAAAATGGAAGACAATTGGAGAATTTAATTATTTCCGGACTAATTGCGCTTTTGGTACGAGAGTTTCGTTTGAATAAACGAGTGAAACATCCTTTGAATCAAATCAAATCAATATATTGTTCACACATATTAATCGGTTTTATCATTTGAATGGGAGACGTCTAAGTAAAAAAAAAAGCAGTAAAAAAGAGTTTCATAACAATGTTTATAAAATGGTTCAGTAGTTAATATATTGGCATAAGTTAGAAAAAATGTCTTTACAGTTGTGCTTTATCATTAAAAACATAGTTCGATTAGTAGGTGTATATGTAGGTATTCACAATATTAAATTTACTGTTATTTGAACAGCACTGTCAATAATTTCCCCCACTCTTTATCTGTGCCTAAATCAAAACGTAGATTCCATGAATAACGCTTGTTTCTTAGAACTGAACGCCTGTGGAACTCTCTTTCGTTTGCCTGTTTCCAACTTGACTACAACTTGGTTGTTTTCAATGCCAACATAAACAAATTCCTAAATACAATATTATTCTATTGATTACTGTACTCGCAATAACCCTTATCCTCGAGCGGCCTCCGGGCCTTCATAAGTGGTGACTGTCATATATATATATATATATATATATATATATATATATATATATATATATATATATTTATATATATATATATATATATATATATATATAGTGTTATAATGGAATAATAAATTCCGTGTTATATTTTTATATATATATTTATATATATTTCTGTAGAAATATATTTTCTTATAATATATATCAATCCTGATTTAAAAAGCTCAATGTAATTACAGAGCAATATAGAGAATAAATGAATATATATATGTGTGTGTATGTGTTTGTGTGTGTATATGTGTGTGTATACATACGTGTGTGTTTTTTCTGTGTGTATGTGTGTGTATGTGTGTGTGTGTGTGCTTTGAAACATCAGTGGCAAAAAAGAAAAAATCGATAAATAACTGCGCATTTTGCAAAAACTACGCTAATTACTTTCGGCAATTTCTTGTTGATTCACCTATGGTGAACCAAATAGTGATACCAGATGAATGAGTTGTTTTAAATACACACGACGCCTAGTATTCTAAAAATGACTACCCATCTGGTACTAGACAGCCTCATCATTGCTTAACTTCGGGGGTTGTGTAGGCAACAAATTTATATATATATATATATATATATATATATATATATATATATATATATATATACTTTTTTTTTCTTCAGAATAGTTTTTGACTTTGACTTTCCATGTCTCACTGACTTTAGCAAATAGGCTGCATACCTTTATAAGTATTTGCTAATATTTTCTCTCCTCTGATGAGATGGTAGACATCGAAACCCTATAGATTAAGGAGATAATTTTCTAAAGTATTCTTTGTCTTGCTTAGAATAATAAAAATTCTTTGGTATGAAAATCAACCACTTCATTTCATTTCAATGAGAGTTTTTTTTTTTTAATTCATTGGATCACAATTTAATATATATATATATATATGAATCTATAAATAACTGCGCATTTTGCTAAAAATACGATAATTACTTTCGGCAATTTCTCGTTGATTCACCTATAGTGGCCCAACCGTGATACAAGATGCATGAGTTCTTTTAAACACATAAGACGTCTAGCATTCCCAAAATAGCATCTTGTACTTGCCAGCCCTATCGTTGCTTTACAATCGAAGGCAACACACACAAACACACACACACAAACACACATATATATATATATATATATATATATATATATATATATATATATATTATGAAAACAATTAAACACTTCACTTAATCGCCGAAGCAAACGTTAAAAATACATGGCTAAATATAGTTTATTTAGTCCTACCCATTTCTCCGTACGTAATTATAATCTATCATTAAATTTTGTCTGTTTTTATAATTTCGTTACGCAAATCTATACAGTGATATAAAAAGTTAAAATTATTTGAAATGTATTATAATATTTTTGCAGATTACTATAAAAAATCATCCAAAATCTTATTTAGTTACAAAAAAAAAACTTTAAAACATATTTTAATGTTTTATTGTTAAATGTTGAGCCATTATGTTGAACAAAGATGGCGCCATTAGATCGGCGAAGAATCATTGTAATCCAAATCAGCAGTGATTGAGCCGTTTCAAGACGAAACTGACAGCAAACTGACTGGAATCCAAATTTCGATATTTTTATAATGAGTTCGGAGGCTTCTCATTGGTTGAATGCTCTAGCCCGTAGTTATAAATAAGATCGTCTAAACTCTCGTATTCATAACGCATTACAGATCAAAAACATCCCCCCCCTTTTATATAATGAAAAGTCCTTTCAGACTCAATTTGGTTTGATGGTGTAAAAATATTTTTCTTCATTTTGTTTTATTTAATTTTTGAGTTTATCTTTATTTTCATTGGTAAAAAATATGAATAATTTGGTAGACTGTGTGGAGAAAGAACCATTTTCAATCTAATTGTTTAAGATTTATATATATATATATATATATATATATATATATATATATATATATATATAAAGTAAAAAAATGGTCACACACTTTTTGAAGACACTTATTTTTAAAGTAAAATTTAAATGGGAATTTGAAAACTCTCAAGTGTCGAATATAATGATAAAATTCATTTTTATTTACTGATTTTATTTTATTTTTTTTGTAAGTCCGATATTTTGCTAATACATAGCCTCATCAGGGTCGAAAGTCCGGTTCGTGAATTTCTTTTTCTTTTTCTTCATTTTGGTCTAATGGCGAAGAGAAGAGAATTTACATGCCGTTTCGGTTGTTTCAAAGTGGATAATGCTCCAGTTTCGAGCGGGAATTAAAGTAAAAAAATGGACACACACTTTTTGAAGACACTTATTTTCAAAGTAAAATTTAAATGGTGATTTGAAAATATTGAAGTGTCGAATATAATGATAAAACAATTTTTATTTACTGATTTTTTTTTTTTTTTTGTAAATCCGATATTTTGCTAAATTCGTGAATTTCTTTTTCTTCATTTTGGTGTTATGGCGAAGAATAGCGAATTTACGTGTTGTTCCGGTTGTTTCAAGTGTATAATGCTCCAGTTTTGGCGCGTAAATTCTCTTCTCTTCGCCATTACACTAAAATGAAGAAAAAGAAAAAGAAATTCACGAACCGAACTTTCGACTCTGATGAGGCTATGTATTAGCGAAATATCGGACTTACAAAAAAAATCAGTAAATAAAAATGATTTTATCATTATATTCGACACTTCAAAGTTTTCAAATTCCCATTTAAATTTTACTTTAAAAATAAATGTCTTCAAAAAGTGTGTGACAATTTTTTATTTAATTCGCTCTCGAAACTGGAGCATTATACTTTTATCATTATATTGGACACTTCAAAGTTTTAAAATTACTATATATATATATATATATATATATATATATATATATATATATATATATGTATATATATATATATATATATATATATATATGTATATATATAAATATATATATATTACTATATATATTTATATATAAATATATATATATATATATATATATTACTATATATATTTATATATAAATTACTATATATATATATATATATATATATATATATATATATATATATATATATATGCTTAGAGCGTTAGGGAAAAAGAGCAAGCTCAATTCTATGAGAGGAGACTTATCTGAACATTATAAACCTCAACAAGTATCAATGAAGCATATATATGAAAACAATAGGAGTTTGAAATGAAGACACAACTATAGTTTGTTGGATATAGATTGGTTCCTTTATTCAATAAGGGAATACAATCGATTAGTTGGGGGATAGAAGGGACTCTTTATGCCAAGGCATTTCGAAGCCTAATGCCTCTCATCCGAAGAGTAGAGAAGATGCTAGGTAGCATAGTGGGGATGCGGCGTCTAGCGTTGGATACATTAGGAACCAAATAGATCAAAACAAATTAAAATTATAGATAATGTTGGGAGGTTAAATTCTAAATAAAGGAGGAGCATATTATATATAGTGTAGCGCAGAAAGGTGTATAGAGTCTTTTATCATATTCTTAAGTGTATTTAGTATATGTTTATATATAGATCTGTGTCTTCATTTCCAACTCCTATTGTCTTCATATATATATATATATATATATATATATATATATATATGTATATATATATATATATATGTATATATATATGCACGTATATATATATGCACGTATATATACTTTTCAAATATCTATATCAATAAATGCATATATACATGTGTTTTAAATATATCCATATATATATTATATATATATATATATATAATATATATATATATATATATATATATATATATATATATATATATATATATATATATATATATATATATATATATATATATATATATATAATTTACCCACTGGATTGAAATTTTAAATTCGACCGTTTTGGATTTTACCATTTTTGGATTTTTACCCTTCACCGGACTATCCATTCATGTGAAATATTTTTATTATTTTTCTTTTGCCTCCTGATCCCCTTACCTCACCCTTTTTTTAACCAAGTAAGATCTTTGACTTACTTGTAGTTTCATTAAATACTTTTATATGA
>NC_136497.1:144400960-144458460 GCF_053919585.1 Euprymna scolopes | reverse complement strand
ATTTTATCGTTCCACCATATATATACCTCAAATATGGCAAGCAAACTTTCGAACTGATAGGCTTTTGTCAAGCAACTTTTCTATTAATAAATTTTTACATTGAAGATATTAAGATCTATAATGAGAAGCATCCCATTAAGAAGTTAATGAATAAAGAAGTTAAACAATCTTTAAGTGCAACACGTGACTCACGTGGTAGTTTATCAGAAAGGTATTGACATTTTTTATCTTTGAGATAAATCGAATGTTTATTTTATTTTTAAGTACATATCGCTTTTGGCTTTTTAAAAAAAGATGATAATATTTAAATGCTTGACGATATTTAAAAATAAGAGCCAATATTTTATACTGTTTCCTTATTTGAGAATTTAAAAATTATAAATATACAAATGCACTGACCTAGAGAAATGCATCTAGCGAAAGTAATTTAAAACGTGACTTACGCAAGCGACGGCGCTTCTGTCTATCTTGCGCAGTCATGGATTCAAAAATTAAAAGAGAAATGAAAAAAACTCTCGTCTATATACAATTTATTAATATACATATGACATTAATTTACATGAGAGGACAATGACTGCTGTGAAAACTAATGAAGGGGGAAAGAAGAGGGCAGTTTTCTTTTTTGGAAAGCTGAGAGAGAGCATGAGAGTGAGAGAAAGAGAAAGAGAGAGCGAGAACGATCGGTAAAGATTAAAACTGACAAGAAAGAGTTTAGACGAATATTCATTATTAGCCTGGGGGCCCGGCGTTGCTCGGGTGCCCGGCGGTGTGTGTTGAGCAAAAAAAAATAATAAGTGGTAATAGGCAGGAAGGCTCGAACCCGTACCGTAAAGGAGGAAAAGAACGTGGGAAAAAACGCGATGTCTTTGCCGTTGCGTCCATCGCAAAACCGGAAGTGGCGAATGTTTAAATCAAGGCTAGTCAATCGAAAAGAGGCGAGGACTTTCGAAAATATCGGCAAAAAACCGACCCCTCCTTGTAGAAATGATGGTGAAGAAATTAATGTTTTTATCTCATTGTTCGATATTTGTCGTGCGAAGGGTCGAGCTTCAAAACAATACCGATCGCGTGAAAATCCGTCGCCTGTGTCGAAAGTTTTAGACATGCATACATACATGATGATTGCTGCATCTTTCCAGATGATCGCTGTCACATTGAGTTCTCCCAATCTTGTCGTCCATGCCATCTCAGATGACTCTGCACTCCCACCGCAGATTTGCACATCTAGAAGCAGATGTGATATACAAATTGAGCAATTTCCATCGAGTTGACTTCTTCTGGAGGTGGAAGGGTATTCCTATGAACAATCACATGTCTCCTCAAACCAGCAGTAGACTTGCAAACTTTGCTGCATGTTAAGCACATCGTTTGGTTCGGACTAATAGGTGTAAAATTGACCTGAACAGGAGTTTTGTGCGACTTAAGGTAGTTGACGTACCCAGCTTTTAACAAAGGCACTCGTTCACAAGTGTCACATTTCCAGCTCTGTGTGTCATGGTTAAGACCATCAATTAAACCTTTGCGAATCTCTCGCTTCAGATTGTTGTGTGCTTGCTTTCTTTTCTCTAGAGCAGCACAACTTTCACGTACAAGCTTTCGCCACTTCAGAATTTCGGTCTTCCCATATGTCGATGTTGATTTGTAAGACTTTCAAATTATTCTTTGTAGAGTCCCTGAACCTCTTCCTAGGCTTGTGTTGAGGGTGCTTGCCATTTTTCAGCTCCCCGTAGAAAATTTGTTTTGGCAGCCTACAATCTTTTATTCGAACCAAGTGGCCCACCCAACGCATGTGAGATCTGATTACAAAGTTCTCAACACTAGAGCAACATGCTCTCACAAGGACTTCAGTATCGGGTACTTGTGCTTGCCACTTGATGCTTAAGATACGTCTCAAGCATTTTTGGTGAAATCGTTCAAGCCATTCAATGTGCCTTTGATGCAATGTCCATGTCTACGGTGAATACAAGAGTGTGGTTAGCACACAGGTCTTGTAAACGCAGCTCTTAGCCCTATCTGTGATGCCATGATCAGACCACACTCTCTTCTCCAACCTTCCAAAAGCTACAGATGCCTTCTGAATTCGCCTGTGGATTTCAGTGTCGAGACAGCCATCCCTCGACAGAGAATTACCAAGGTACACAAATGAATCAACTACTCCCAGTCTAGCGCCACATACCGTGATATTCGGCATACATAAATTCATAAATACATACATATAAACATACTTACATGCATACATTTAAACAGACAGGTGAGATTTATATAATAGATTATTTGGTTTTTTTTTTAACTCTTATTTTCATTTAAGGTATGAAGGATGAGAGAAGGGGAGTAAAAAAGATAATTGTCTTATATATATTAAAGAATATGATATGTGTTCGTTTTTTTTTTTGTTGTGATTGTTTTGCTGGCCGACTTTTCCTGTTAGCATCATGATTATTCTTCTTAGAGTGGAGTCGTTCCGTTAACAAAACACTAACAGATTTATCTACTCTTAACGTTCGGTAGAAAATTGATTATCTCCTTTTAGTTTTTGGTAGACAAGATATTAACATAATTATCTCGCCTTAACATTCGGTAGGCAAGGCATTAACACAATTATTTGATAAGACGTGGGTGTAGTTTGCTTGAAGCATTGTATAGTATGTATTTAAATGGAATTGTAGAAGGCGGTACAGTGGTTACCTGGAAAAGTCGGTCTGGTGGTATGTCAGATATTTACTTGACTTTGACAAACGTGTTGTTGTAAGCAGTAACTATACCGCAGCAAATCATTGCTCGGGACTTGTGGGTAGTATATGGTTAGGGTTTTTTCTTCTCAATTCTTATTTTATATTTATAAATTATTTATTTTATATTATATTTTATTTTTATTTTTTTTTTAATTATTTTTTTTTATAATAGTTTATCTTTGGTTCAAACGTGTTGTTGTAAATAGTAAATAGTAACAGTATCGAGCTAAATAATTGTCCGGACATTGTTGGTGGCTTTTTAATTTAATGTTTTTCTTTTACTTATTTACCAGACCGACTTTCCCAGGTAACCACTGTGCAAATATAAATATACTGCGTATATGAAATATGAATATGTGCACATGTATTTATAAGTTGTATCAATAAATTTCTCACCTGCTTCAGCTTGTGTCTTTCCGTTACTTCTGCATTGTACCGCCTTCTACAATTCCATTTAACTATATATATATATATATATATATATATATATATATATATATATATATATATATATATATATATAGAGAATAAAGCGGAAACGGAAATAAATAAATAACTGACATGTGCTCATCATCTAATTCGGACAAGTCCGTGATTTATCGACGATAGCGAATGACAATTCAACGTTTTTGATTAATGAAAATGAAGACATGCAAAATGGCGTGTTTAGTTAAATTTCTTATTTTCAGGTTTTTTTGTTTTTGTTTTTTTTTCAAGAAATAAAAATAAGCTTCAGTTCTCACTCTCTCCCTGTCTCTCTCTTTATATATTATCTCTTTCCCTCTCTCATTCTCTCTCTTTCTCTCTCTCTCTCTCTTTCTTTCTCTCTCTCTCTCTTTATACATATATATATATATATATATATATATATATATATATCGCTCGCTCTCTTTTTGCTCTCTATCTATGTATTTTTATCGATTTCTTTATCTTTAACTTTTTCTTATCTATTTCCCTCACTTTCTCATTTGTTGTTACTGTTTATTTCTCTTTATATCTCTCTTTCTTTTTCTCTTTCACTTTTATTCTCTCTATTTCTGTTCCTGTCTCTTTTTCTCTCTTTTTCTCTTTCAATTTTCTTTTCTCATTCTCTCTTTATTAATCTCTGTTTTTCTCCCTTTTATTTTGAGGTTATGTTTTCAGATTCTTCCCCTTCTTTCTCTTTCAAGTTTGCTTCATCCTTCTCTCTTTCATTCGTAGCAAAATAGACATTTGGGGGGAGGCAGGGAGACCCATAAAGAGCCACCATAAAGTGCAACACTCTCTTTTTTTTCTTTTTTCATTAAATTTGAAAACGCATGTTATAGAAAACAGTCAACAATCTGTACTCCACCTCATATTGACAGATGTTTATAAAATATCAAGCCTCAGTTCAAGAGTTTAAAATAGGTTCCTTCTTCAAATTTATATTTGTTTACAAATAGAAAGCACGATATGCTTTGTAAAGGGTGAACGTGAGTAAAAAAAATTATATTTTACATTATGAATTTTTATCCTAGTTTGACGTAACGATTCTTACGTCCAAGGATGGAATACTGCTGCCATATCTAGGCAGGAGCTGCTGAAAACAGCCTATCCTGTCTTGACAGAATACAAAATCAACTTCGTGGCTTAGTGGGGGATACCCTTTTCTCTACCCTGCAACCTCTCTCCCACAGAAGAGACGTTGCGAGCCTATCCTTGTTTTATCGTTATTTCCATGGCACGTGCTCGTCTGAACTCCAATCTCTGGTCCCCCCCTCGCCAATCTTTCACGAAAAACACCCGTCTAGCTGAATCCACTGTGAAAAATTTCCCCCACTCTTTTTCTGTGCCTAAATCAAAACGTGGATTCCATGAACAAAGCTTCTTTCTTAGAACTGCACGCCTGTGGAACTCTGTTCCGTCTGCCTGTTTCCCACCTGACTACAACTTGGATATGTTCAACTCCAACGTTAACAAATTCCTAATGAACCGCCCCCTTAAGTAAACACTTCATCAAATCTCCACACTAACGTAATGTACTTGCAATAACCCTTATCCCTGAGTAGCTTCCGGGCCTTGATAAGTGGTGACCACTGTGTAAAAAAAAAAAAAACATATCTGAAGAAAGTCAGAGTTCACGTCGATTCCATAGTTGTGAAAATAACATCCAATATTGGAACATTAGTTTTTTCTTCTTCAGGTATCAAGTCTGTTATTGCAGACATCAATGATAATAAGTCTTCAGTCGTCTCTGCATTCGGTCTTTCTGGTAAGATCTATAGTTGTGTGTCCAGTGCCCCTGTTGACTGTTAGTGAACGTTATTCGTTATCTTCCTCTGCTCTTTTCCCGGCGATTTTTTCCTAATATCAAGCTTTTTCTAAGCCGTACTCCCGCATTAAATAGCCGAAGAACTTTCAATGTATGAACGGTATTAAGTAGCGATCTGTTGTAGTCTGCTTTACGCATGACTTCTTTGCTTGTCTCCCTTTCTGTGCATTAGATTCGTAGAATTCTCCTTAAAAATGATATCTACGCTGCTTCCAAATAATTTTCAGCCACCTTCGTTACTGTCAAACATTCGCAGCCGTAATGGAGAATTGATCTTGAATGCGAGTTAGTCGAATCCAAAAAAAACCCATCAAGCAAATGTAAGTCATCATAAACAATCCTTAAAGGAAATATACCTGTCGATTACAAACTATCTTTACTTGGAGAGATTGGTGTCGTACTGAGGAGGTATTATCCGTTCAAGAAAGGTCCCTTAGGCGTGAAGACATTAGAAAAATCTCCCCAGAAAAATACCAGGTCATAAACTGTCACTTGTTTTTTTTATTGTTCTCTCTCTCTCTCTCTCTCTCTCTCTCTCTCTCTCTCTCTCTCTCTCTCTCTCTCTCTCTCTCTCTCTCTCTCCCTCGTGCGCGCGCTCTCTCTTATTCTTTTAATTCTTACTGTTAGGACGATACAAGATACAATTCAAGGGGAGTAATTGTTTACTTATTTAGACAAAGTTGTCTTTCCTTGTCTGAGTCCGAGACTTTAAATTTTCGTGACTTCTTACGAGATCAAAGACCGGAAGTAGAGAGTTGAGAGAAAACAGAGTGACTTTCAAAATGGAGAAATGAGCTATCATACTTGGACTTTTAACCTATCATGTTTGAATTGTCGTTACGTGTGTGTGTGTGTGTGTGTGTGTGTGTGTGTGTGTGTGTGTGTGTGTGTCTTCATAATAAACGCCATGTAACCGCGAGTGATTTTCTTATTTGTTCATAATTATTCCATGGGATATTTTCTTGCATCATATGCTGCAAACATATCCACGTTTGGTAAGATATAAATCATCTGCGGTAAGATATTTTACGTTATCATTTTAATATATAATATATAATATATATATATATATATATATATATATATATATATATATATATATATATATATATAGATATATATATATAGAGAGAGAGAGAGAGAGATACAGACAGACAGACAGATAGGGGCATAGTATCATCCCAAAAATTCCTAAAATATTTTTACTGTCTACACGGCGACGATTCTTGCGTATTAAAAACAACACGTTCGGATATTTTCAGGCGGAACGATAAAATTGCCGCTATAGAAAAGACAACGTGATTCCATTTCCATTTGATGAAAACCGGTTTTCCTTTTTATGTTGTTGTTGGAGACTATCTATTAGTTGTGGAGCTGTGTACAAATCCCAAGAACGGTAGGAGCCTTATATCATTTCTGAAAGTGACACAATGTTCAACGAGCGAGATCGGAGATGCGCTGCTGTACAGCTCATGCTCTCTATCGATCCAAGGCATTACAACAGGACCATTGCTAGCGCCCTCAAAATTAAAATCCGGACGAGTCAATACTTAAGGGCACAACCCATTGCATTGAATAACTCACGGTTATGGTCTTTGGTATCATTTCAAGTGAGGGCCACATCATGCCACCTCACATCTTCGAAGTTGCCTTGAAAGTCAACACAAAATGGTACCTGAATGTGCCGGAAAATGTGAGTATCCCTGAGGCAATCAAGTGGCCGATGATAGATCCTGGGTATAGCCGTAGGACTCGATACTGGCTTATGTCCAAAAAGATTAAGGCTTGGTTTCAGGAGGTCTAAGACATTGTATCCTTCTATCACTGGCCCCCTGCTTCACTGACCTGAACCCACTGCAGTACTTCGTTTGGTTATACGTCGAGAATATCACCAATATAACCTCCCACAACACTAAAGCCAGCCTGATCGCTTGTGAAAAAGGCATGTTCTCAGTTCCGGACCCGCATTAAGGCGATGATTGAGGCAATATATATCAGCTCTACTACATACGCAAGTTACCGGAATCGATTTTTGCACGAAAAGTTTTTAAATAAATCTCTAGTATTGTTTTCTTTAAGGATGCAATTTCAACGTTCTTCCCTGTACTAATTCAAACATAAATATAAAGAGACTTTGTTGAGGTGATCGTGCAGTATTTACTGCAGACGGTCCTACCAACAAGCTATATTTTCCAGCCTAATATAAAAAAAGCTTTCTATTTATCTATCATTTCCTTATGTAGGCGCTGCTTTTTCGAAAGGGGCTTAAACACCTTGCTTATTAATTCCACTTCAAAACATTTATTCCATATAAAATTCTAGCAGCAAGTATTTTTTATTTAAATTTGAACACATGTCACAGGATTATAACAACTTATAAACAATACTTCTCATATTGTATCCTAAGGAATTTCCCGTTAATCGTACCACATATTTTACTTTATCTAGAAACTTGTATCGCTTTGAAAGCGTATCAGGGTACAACATCAACGCATTTATTTAAGACTATCGAGTAGTTTCCGCCTGGCGTTGCCCGGTTGAAAAAACACTGGTTACAGCAGGAAGTGGGCGTTACCCGGTTTTAAAATCCGCGGCTTAAATATGATATTTTAATTTTGTCACAAAAAATTGTAACAACAGAGGTGGGGGGTATGCGCTTGGCATTGCCCAGTCGTAAAAAAAAACAAATGAGACTTGGGTGTCATCTTTCAGAAACGAAACCGAAAGCAAAATTTTATTCGTAAGCAAAAAAAAAAAAAAGAATGAAAAAGAAATACCAACTCGTACAAGTGAAGTTAGTAATCGAACGCATTATTGATGGGATAACGAGGAAATATGTAATAACGTTGCAGATTTGGCCTTTTAAAACGAAAGAAAGATACGACGGCGACGGTTCGCGCATACGCGGTTTTTCAACATCTGCCCCTCCTTCAAACTAATCGGCATCTCTACACGAAATAATAAACGGTTTTTTTCCAATATTTCGATATTATGTGTCCGGGAGATCGCTCTTTCTAATGGTACCAGGTTTGTGCCCGTTTGATCCGAATAACAAAGGTTTTTAGCGGATATATAAACACACACAGACGTTTGTCCTTCATATACTAGACTGGCAGGGATACCCGCAGTTGTTCGGGTCCACATAAAGTTCCGTTTGGACACACATGCTATTCTAAGGATACTGAGCAGTTTTTCATCAAAATATGTCAACATCGATATCCCCATCACAATTTCAAAAATAAAAGATATGGTAATCCTGCTTAAACGGATAAAAAAAAGAAAATGTAATCTCCCCCACCCCACCCCACCCCCAAAATACATGGCATCCTCAGATATTTCGATAGAAAGGGATACGAAGAGAAGAAGTTACTCTCCTGATATTGAGCACTTTTTGATGATTATATACCAGCGGATTAGTTGCACAGCGTTCCCCGTGTGCAAGAAAAAAAAAACAATCCCCTAAAATAAATCAAAACAACTTTTCTTTCAATCAAAATAGTAGAGAGTGGCCAGGTTCGGACGTGAACTCAAAAGAGGGAAGAAGGGAAAACCTTACCGGCAAACACTTTTTCCCACACAGGCACATGACTTCATAACGTTGCAGGATAAGCGTTTTGGTCACAGCTTTAGTTTAATACGCGTGTGTGACTTTAACGTGTGTTGCAACGGCCGTTACTTTACATTTCGTACTGAACATAATAAGAATTGTTAAACCCGAAATAAACACTGTTATGTTTAAAAAATGAATACTTTTGGCTTATGTTATTAAAGAAAAAAAGTAAGCAGTTACGATATTTTTATTAAAAAAGTGATGTACGTAACCTTCGAATTAAGGAAAATGTTTTGTTTCGATTTAATTAACCTCCGATAAAATGCTAAATAAATAATGCTGATTTCAAAACAAATTTTTTTTTTTTAATCTATAACCCTGTTTAAACACATGAGAAAAAACTGTTAAAAAATGTAATGAAAGAACGTTTGTTTAATTGGCTTGAAATTTTTGTTTCTTTTAAATAAAAATTTAACCCACAGTTGATTTTAAACATCTGATTAAACAAATCGAAATAAGGAAATTGTTTTTTGTTTCAATATAATTAGCAGCCGAAATTATAAACAATCCAGTTTAAATGCAAAAAAAAAAAAACGGTAGGTGTACGCGAACTATAAAACTACTGGTTATAAGACAACCTCCTAATCTACTGGGCCACAGCGTTTATTACGAAATCACGTTGAAAATTATTCTAGTTAAACGAATTCAGGGGAAAGTGGTTGACGCATGC
Organism: Euprymna scolopes; assembly: GCF_053919585.1. Classification (NCBI taxonomy): domain Eukaryota; kingdom Metazoa; phylum Mollusca; class Cephalopoda; order Sepiida; family Sepiolidae; genus Euprymna; species Euprymna scolopes. Next base: position 144,449,155 of record NC_136497.1, on the reverse strand, counting down.
GCAGTTGTTGAAATCGTTTTAAAAGAAACGACTTTGTGACTCCCGCTTGATATAAAACTATATTTCTATACGAAATAATTGACCATTTTTCCGAATTTTAATATGTTATTTATCTGAGAGATCGGTCTTTCTTACGATGCTGAGTTGGTGCGTGTACCATGCGTATGAGAAAAGTTTTTAACAGACATACAAACACACACACAAACATACATATATATGGCCTTTATATAATAGAAAATAGGGGGTCCGTAAAAAAAGAGCATGGAATATGTTGTCATTAGCATAGTGAAAAGTACATACTAGTGGTTCTCATTCAATCCTGAGCAACGTCAGGTCGCCATGCTGGTATTTCCTAAATGCTTTCAATTAAATTATTTTATACATTTCTGAAGTTGAAGTCCAATGTAAACCAATTCAAAGTCCAATGTGCAAGTCCAATGTAAACCAATTCAAAGTCCAATGTGCAAGTCCAATGTAAACCAATTCGAAGTCCAACGTGCAAGTCCAATGTAAACCAATTCAAAGTCCAATATGCAAGTGACAGGAAAGCGGTTCGATCAGTACACACACAGACACGGTGACACGCCACCAACACGATCCAGCGTACACAATTACCAACCGGCCGTTCTTTCCTCGCCCTTGGCTTCCAAAACGGCCTGAATTTATAGTTGTCGAAGACCAACTGATTTGCATTTATGCACGAGATTTTGCGAGAGTTTCCGAGATCATACCATTACAACGTCGGCGCCATCTTGGAATTCTTTTCTTATCCTAGCTTCGCAGCGATGACAAAGCACACACGCACACCTAGGTCGTTTGAACGGTAAGCCCTCATTTTCACAGCTTTTGCCACAATTTCTTAACAGAAGAGTGTGTGTATCATCGGTTACAATTTCTAATTTGATGATATCCATTGGCGCCTGTAGTATACAACAATGGTGATTATACGTATTTGATTTAATATGACCCCACGAAAAGTAATCAAAGGTTGTCAGATCTGGGGCCATTGGTGACCAATAAATTGAACTATGTCGTCTAATTAAATTATTGCTGACTCGTTGTATAAATTCGCAAACAACCCAGAATACATGTGATGGAGACCGCATCCTACTGGAAATGTTATGTGAGGTTGAAAGCAGAATGGGATTTCATCCAATTTAATAAGGAAGTGAGATTGTCAGATGTAACACATTGTCGAGGAAGCAAATATGGACAGTGAAAATATGGTTGTGAAAATTAGATAAATACTAGCAGGTCGCCCGGCGTTGTCCGGTCTTAAAGTACGAATAAATATTATAGTTTAATTATTGCAGTTTTCTTATTTCTAATAAACAGAAATACTGTACGCATTAAAAGTCACGCTAAATTTCTTTGAAACCCTGGAGTAATAAAAATACAGAAAAATTGAGAAATATGCATGCGAGTATTATGTTTTTTTTTTAAACAGTTCACTTCTTGTAAGTAAAAAAAATTAATATTCGAACTGAGATCGAAACCAAAACCTAAACACAGCGAGTCAAGTACGATAATCATTAAACCAGCTTGACAGTATTTTTAAATGCGTCTAAAAAAAACTTCTTTTTTCTTAACATGTTTTAGCTGTTATATTTCTTGCTTGCGCATGCGCAGTCGTGGAACAGTTGAAAACAGTAAAAAAAAAAATCGACGATGCTCACGTACCAATTTTTCAATCTTGACACTTTAGCAGCCTGTTATTTAAGATAAACATAATTAAAAAAGTTTTACAAATTTCTGAATATACTATATACTAATTTTCTAGTTTGTAGGTATAAAATCGTTGAGTATATAGGTTGAGAAGTGTACTCACACACATACACGTTCACTTTTATATTAAAAGATGAAGCTGGATGAATTCAACGTAGATACTAGAATAACTAGAATGATATACGGATGTACGTTATGATATTAATACATAGGAAAATAAAATAGACTAAAGAACTAAACTAAACAAAAATCTAAACTAAAAGTAGAAAAGTACTCCAAACAAGCACGTGTTATAATAAGATCAACTGTTAATTGTACTCCAAACAAGCACGTGTTATAATAAGATCAACTGTTAATCGCACGCATTCACAAAAAGGCGGGGAGAGTAACACCTATATGGAATTTTAAAAAAGGGGGGAAGAAGTAAAAGTCCGCCGAACATTTGTCTAAGAAGACCTTCAATTGAATATTGAAACATTTACCTTTGTGAAGAAATAACAATGAATCTGATTGATTAACTTACTAAACTAAACATTACGTGTATAATTAAAAACACCTGGCCACACAAATTCCAGGCGATTCCCCACAGGGGTGACTTAACTACTATAAATATATTTTCATAAGTTACTACCTAACTCTGCTCGCCTAGATGGCACTGTTGAAATAAATACTTAAAATTCATGCGTAAAATAATATATCGCCTTACAACATTTTATCACGCGGGGTCGCAGAAATACCTGGATTAGAACCTAGGCGCGGAGAAAACCCTCTCAGTGCTGACGGACCCAGTAGGTCTACCCAGATCATCCGTCTAGGAGAAGGAAAACTCTGAAACTAAACCAAAGGGGAGAAAGGCCTCTTCAGTCTTGGATGACAACCTTCCTAGAGCTGGTGACTCAAACAAATTCACCGGTTTGCAAACCTAAATGTCTTAAGGAGTAGATAGGCTCTGTCTATCGCCCGGCTTCCATACTCCTTCTTTGCCTATTAGTCAAGTGCAGAGACACTATCTCAGTGATTCGACAGAAACACCCAGCGGTAGATCTTGTTTCCTGGCTAGGGAAACGAACGCCGTTTTTTCCCCATTCCCAACACGCCCCACCCCTAAAACTGAACATTTGGGAGTGCTTGAGTATGAGACATGCCTGATCAATTAGATTGGGTTGACCTTCTTCTAATGGGTTGAGGGTACCGGATTGACAGTTCCTGGCTGCTGTTCCCGAGGCCACAATCCTAATTGGAGAAAGGTCAGCTGATGGTCTACTTGTGATGCATGTCTGAAGCTCTGCATAACCTCTTATTTAGCTCCCCCTTACCTAAACCTACCCGACAGGCTGCTAAATCCCACCCCCACACTGTAGAGATCCCTAGATGTAAAATATCTTTTTACTCCAATAGTTTCTTCCCCAGAACCGCTAGACTTTGGAATTCCATTCCAGGTCCCTGCTTCCCCAACAGTACTGACGTGCAGAAGTTCAAGTGTAACGTGAACCGACATCTTGCTGCCCAAATCCCTACATAGTACCCCAGTGGTTGTTACTCCTGATAGTAGCCCCCTACACCAAAGTGGCAATTTGCCTTGTTTGGGGTGAAAATGTAATAATATGAAAAATGGCACCATTAACAACAACAACCATTACAACAACAACACTAACAACAATTATAATAATAATAACAACAATAATAATAGATGGACAGATAGGTAGGTAGATATACACAGAGATCGATATAAACACAGATAAAATATAATAAGCTATAAAGTTTATGTCGATATCAAATATACAGCTGGATTAATTATTTCTGACTTTATCATGAGATAAGCTAAATAGTACCACAAAGAAACACAGAACATTTTGTCGCTACACGAGGCAGAGAGAGCGCCCAAAAAAGAATATATATATATATATATATATATATATATATATATATATATATATATATATATATATATATATATATATATATTTAGTAATGTGATTGATAATTTAAAAATCAAATTATAATTAAATTAAAAATCCGTTTCATAAGAAGGAACAACAACAAAATCAATTATTTGTACGATCGTTTCGGAAAACAATGTTTTTATTGTGGTAGACATCAAGTTACGGACAATAATTATTACATATAGTTTTTTTTATTAAACAAGGTTTCCTCATCAGCAAATATTGGAAAGGGTTTTTATTAAATGTAAAAGACACAATAAATAAACCTAGCATTAAAGTAAGGCAGATGTATCTTTTAATTTTTCGCCTTTTGAAATCAGGAACTATGGTTAAAGTACTTATATAGATGCTTGCTATAGCTTTTCAGCTTATGAAATATATATATATATATATATATATATATATTTGTTTTCACAAGTGACGACACGGTCCTTAACAAATCTGTCCATACAATTCTGATACCACCGAATCAACACGCCACACCACGAACAATATCGTTGAATCGACACACACGTTCCCAAGCAACACCGAACAATCTCTCCGAATCTACACGCCACGATACGAAATGCAATAACGCGTGACACGTTCTCAGAGCAGTGTATTTCAACCGCCGAATGACTCATCGGTTTGTTATTTATAGCCGTTGGGCGAAACTAAATCGTCGCTTTGGGATAAGATGAGTATAGTTCATTAGTTGATTGATTTGTAATCGAAAGATCACAGGTTCGCTTTTCACCGCAGGTAGGCTCAGCTCATACGCTTGTGCGCTTCCGCGCATGCTCGGCGCACATTTCTAAGGACATTGACAATCGGAATGTTTCGAACTTACTCTCTGCTGACTTGCGGTACATGGTGCAAGAAGAGTACAATGTGCGTGTTACCAACGTTTTTAACTGACTTTTTATTCAATAGCGGGGTGTGCATATCGGGAACATATAACTGATGATGAGACATTTATATAAATGTGTATACGACGACGAAGATGATGAGAATTCTTTTAACGCATAGGGGATGAGAATCTACTATTGAAGGGGGAGGGATTCAGATTTTGAAAGGGTGTTTCATATAAAGTTCTTTTACAAAGATGAGGGGACAACGTGATGTTATCAATACCAGAAGACACAGATTACCTTTCTTTGGAAATGATGACAACGAAGATAAAGGTTTACTAATTACACGAGGAAATTTATTCCAGAATGACATGATGATACGCAATTCGAATGCCTTGCAGAGTTACATTTTCGTGTCACCCTTTCTCTCGCTTTCGAAAGGGGCTTAGCTAAATCGTATTCTCTGACTGTTCCGAACTCAACTCCCGAAATGACTGAATTCTGATTTCGAACCTTCTTTACTGAATATAATGAATCTATCTTTCTTTGTGACGTCAGAGACGTGCCCAACCATGTGAGAGTCCCTTACGTGTATTCCATATATTACACATGTCTCTACACGCCTTAGCAACACAAATAAAATTTCTCAATCCATTATCTATTATAACTAACTGACCTATCTTTGTTTTATAATTATTTCTACTATAATGTTAATTCCGTAAATTGCTGAGATCGCATCTAAATAGCAATATGTATTCACTTTTAACTTTTGATCACTGGGTTCAATTCTAGACTCTGAAATTTCTTGGGATTCATAGATTAAAATCATTATTCTTTCTGCTTCTTGAAAATCGCTCATGACAATTTCTCTCATCTTTCTATTTTCTATCTCTACCAATTTAATATCAGACTATGTATAGATTACTGTTGCCATATTAGGCCGGTGAATCTATGTTCCATTTAAGAGTTCTTTCGATAACTATCTGTCTGTGTAAAATTGTTCCACTGGCCTGCTTTTCAGCCGATTTAATATGGTACCTTTCAAGTCCAATGTAAACAAGTTCTTGTTAACCGTCCCTTTAAATAATCGAATTTCACCCAATGTACACCATTAATGATTACTACGTTACCACCTTACATTCAGTAGCACTTATCCTCCAGTGACCTTCGGGCCTTGATAAGTGGTACCTTCCTTGTAAACAAAAAGAGTTCATGATGAGGTGTAAAAACATATTTGAAATTTTATTGACTCCAACCTTTCTTTTCTGCGTTTCAGTCTTTTCTAGAGATACTGGTATAGGGTAGAAGTTGTCGCCCTAAAAAAACAACACTACAGCTTTATTTTAAATCAATTCAGGTAACTTGCGTATGTAGTAGAGCTGACACATATTCAATGTAGCAACCTTCAGCCTCAATCACCGCCTTAATACGAGTCCATAACTGGAAGTATGCCTTTTCCACAAGCATCGACGGGAGCTCAGCAAATAGTCGGTGGATAGCGACGAACAGGGCGGCTTTTGTGTTGTCTGAGGTCATGTTGGTGATGTTCTTAACGTATGACCAAACGAAATAGTCGAGAGGGTTCAGGTCATAGGAGGTGGAGGGCAATAAGTGAAGAGTACAAGAGTTATATATACGTGTTCGTGAGGACCCAAATCCGTTGTGTATATGGGTGTATATATTTGATGTTTTTCTGATGAATGTGTATATACAGAGTGTATACATGGCCTAACTTAATGTCTGTTGGTTCTACACTATCTGGACGATATGTCGACTCATCTATAACTTATCTATAACTATAACTTATCCGTAACAGTCTATTTCATGGCCTGATTAATCTCGCATACGTGTTGATGCGTACGTGTGTAGCAGGCATGTATTTACGACATACCTTTTAACTGCGTTGTTGGTCCTCTGTCTTTTGGTCTACCTGGTAATCATATCTGTCCTTGGATGGAGCTGGAATTTGTAGGTGTGGCTTTTCAAACAATCCAAAATGATGATTTGTTTTATATAAGAATTTATTTCACTTCCCAGGTATCGTTACGCAGAAGAATGGAAATTGAATCTCTGGCCTTTAGGTTTCTCCTAGGCTACATTTTGAGAAACGTCACCTTCATCGGTGTCCGAAATCCCACTCTACATTTTGCCTCAGCAAACGGGAACATGTGACAGACGGTATGCCATTCCAGTCAGCTGTTCAGAACTTCCGGTGCAAACTTAACCAGTTCACAGTTTGATAAAGACTGACAAGTTTTCCTAAATTTATCAAAACATAGCTTCACATCTCTTGTTTATTTCGCCAGATAGATAGATAGATAGATAGATAGATAGATAGATAGATAGATAATTTGCTCTTTTACTCGGCCAACTATATAAAAAAATCGTAGTACAACTGCTGAAGCCAAATCTGTGTGTCTTTGGGCTTGTGTGGCTGCTAAACCCAGATTCTGCTAGCTGCCACCTGATTGCACTAGGGGATCAACACACTGTTCAGCACATCCAGGTACACTTTGCTGTTGACTTTTAAAACGACTTCGAAGATGAGAGGTAGCATGATGTGGCCCTCACTTGAATCCACACTTGAATCCACACTAATGATCATAACTGTGGCTGGAAACTTTGTTTTAATCACACTGGGAACGTTCCTGTTATTCGAGACAATCTAACGATACATTTTGAGAGTGCTGTAATCTAATGTTGTTATAATTTATTAAGAGCATGAGATGTACTGCGACGCATCTCTGATCTCGCCTGTTGAACATTGTATCACTTTCAGACATGATAGAAGGCACTTGTCGCTTTTGGGATTCGTACACAGCTGGAAAACTAGTCGATGGTCTTCAAAAGAAAAGAAACCCATTTTTCGTCAAAGGGAAATTGAACCACTTTGTCTTTTCTAGGGCGAGAATTTTATCGTTCAACTCTGCATAGGGCGTTTTCTCTAGAATTGTCTGATCGATTCTCTGTTTCTTTGTTCCAGCTTGTTTGAGTCGTTGATCTGCAGTTTTTTGTTTCAGTAAAAGGTACCCTCATTTAAACATTCAAAACACGTTTAGAGATATGCCGCGGTAAGACGTGATTAGTTGAACAACATTTAGACAGCGCGGATGTGCGTATGCAAATGCATGCGAAATTACGTCACTGGTGTAGAAAAACAAAGACTTTTAAAAAGAAGATCGCGTTAAAGACTGGAATAGCGTTCGAGATCACGTGAGCGACTTCGAGAACGTTCGAAATCACTTAGGTTACGACGTGGTCGTAACAATGAAGACATAAATTTTACAAAGAAAAAATGAGTTGAAGTTCTTTTCGATTCTTTGTCTATTTTGCGACTGAGGCTACAACGTGTTGCTTCCCGGACAACATTACACATGGAATAAAGTAAGTAATCAAGTAAAATAATTAGACATTGAATAAAGGACATTTTGGATTGAAGTAAAATAATTTCATCCCGTAATGAGTGAATTTTAACACATAATCAGGAGATTTTTTAAACCCCAAATAGGTCCCATCTTTTAAAACAACTTAATAAGAAGCTGAACTTGAAAGCATAGCTTAAATCTTTTCAGCTTATTATTAAGAGCTAATTAACAAAGTCCGATATAGTAAAGTTTTGACCGGATATATTTTTCTGTTCTTTTTTTTTTCCTGGCAAGAACGAATCCTAGCTAATGCATTAAACTGCAAAACTTCATTTAGCGTCTTTATAATAGTTCTATTGCGCGTCCTCAAATAAACATATCTTTGTGGGCACATAACTTTAATAAATATTTTAATAATACTGGATGCAATGACATTATTCTTAATCGTTCTGGCATTTTTCTAGTTACTGAAAAGACGTGACAACATTAAATAATTATTTAGAATGAAATAATCTTATTACTCACTCCAATGTTTTCATTTAACTGCTTTATAATAGTCATATCGCACCTTCGCAAATATTTAACCAGATTTTTTAAAGTGCATAATTTTAATAAACATCTGAATAAAACCGCACGCAATGCCAATATTATCAATTATTAATACATTTCTTGTTATTTTTTTAAAACTTATGTTAGTAAAATAGGAAACGAACAAACGAGGGGGGGGGGCAAAGATGACACACTCGGAAAAATATTTTTCTCCTTTATTCCAAAGCGATATTTAAAACATTAAAAATAAAAGAGAACGAAGAAGAACAATCGTTTTTAAAAAAAACTACAAGGATATATGATCTTAAATGGAACACGTACATCAAATCTGTTGCCAGGGCCGCTGGAAAAATGGTGTGATCTTTCTATCGATCCAGTAGATATCTCACTGCTGTTGCAATTCTCTATCTATATAAGAGCCAGGTACGTCCAAGGATGGAATACTGTTGCCACATCTGGGAAGGAGCAGCTAGAAAGAACTTGTCCTGCCTTGATAGAGTTCAAAATAGACTTCGTAGCCTCATAGGAGATGTCCTTTTCTCTTCCCTGCAACCTCTATCTCACAGAAGAGATGTTGCGAGTTTGTCTCTGATGTATCGTTATTTTCATGGAAAGTGTTCGACTGAGCTTCAATCTATAGTCCCCCCCTCGCCAAACTTTCACAAGAAACACTCGTCTAGCTGAAAACACTATCAATAATTCCCCCCACTCTTTATCTGTGCCTAAACCTAAGCGTAGATTCCATGAACAAAGCTTCTTTCTTAGAAATGCACGCCTGTGGAATTGTCTTCCGTTTTCCTGCTTTCCGGCTGACTACAATATGGTTGTCTTCAAGTCTAACGTAAACAAGTTCTTGATGAGCCGTTCCATATAAGTAACAAATTTACCGAATTTTCATTACTAATGATTACTATATTTTCCAATTTCTACTGTACACTCTTTAACCCTTATCCTTGAGTGGCTTCTTGACCTTGATAATGTGGTGATGCCTGTGTAAAAAAAGGATATTTTGGTATTACAGAGTAATCGTGGTAAACGATAGAAAAAGTCGGATTAAAATGTTGTCAAAAATTATAAATAATTATCTATGGTGAACACTTGTTTAAAATATGGGAAAAGAAAAGAAAGAGAAAGAAGGAGGAAGATACATTCTCAGCATATACCAATAAGTCCCAAGGAAACGATAGAAAAAGTCGGATTAAAACGTTGTCAAAAATTATAAATAATTATCTAAGGTGAACACTTGTTTAAAGGTGGGGCATTAGAATACGCCTACTGCCCCCCTCCTGCAGAGGGTAAAAGTCCCTCAATGGTGGTTCTGGATATGACCTTAAACTATATCCAGTGGTGAGGCCCCAGCTTGTGGGCTTTGAGGAGTGTGGAGGCACTCTTTAATTACTATTGCTCCCAGGTCCGCTCTGACCCGGAATGGTAGTACCTGTTAGGGTCCCAACTATTGGTTGAATAGAAACCGACGTGAAAACAACAAATATACTCTATTAAAAAAAAAAATCTTCAAAATCTTTGGATTCGGCATTAAATAACCCGAAAAGGGTTGATATGCCGTAAAACAAAAACAATCAACCAACCAACTTGTTTAAAATATGGGAAAAGAAAAGAAAGAGAAAAAAGGAGGAAGATACAAATAAGTCCGAAGTGGTTGGCATAAATAACTTTATTTAGCTTCTTTATAATAATTATATTGAAGCGTTTCTTCAAATATTTAAACAGATTTTTGTGGTACTTAATTTTAATAAATATTAAATGTAATGCTCAGTTTCATTCAAATACTCCTTATGAATTTCTTCTACATATTTATATTTTTATACTCTTAGCTTATATTTGTAAAGGAAGACAATGAAAAACACTTACATATTTTCTCCTTCACTTTACTTTCAGTGATGTTGAAAACACATTTTTTTTAAAAAGCGGATAAGGGAGAACATATAAATAAAGCTACTGAAATATCTTTCGCTTGACACTTAAAAAAACTCGCCAGCAACGCCCGGACGTGTGTCATTTTCTCTGCCTACGTATCGAAGAGAGGATACTTTGAGAAATCCTAACCTTCATTCGCTGAACATTAAAGCGATAAACTAACACGTTATACTGATAAATAACAACGCAAAACGTCTTTAGAGACGTTGTATGAAAACTGGATTTTAACATCATGAGGGCTTCACATAAACAGGACACATTTTTAGGGTAAAAAATGTCACATCCTTAAAACCAACGATTTTATCTTTTATACACTTTTTCAACTGCGTGTAAGTTAAGTCCAGAGTACCACAGTTTGAATCAGATTTATTTTTCTGTTTTTTTTTTTGTTGTTTTTTTATGAAGGACGAATGTATTAACCTGTAAAAGTAGGTTTCCTGTATACCCTGGTACAAGAGCATTAAAGAACAACTATAAGCTATTAACCTTCATCCTCCATAGTAAATATCAATACAGGGTCAAATAAATTTAAATGTCGTAAAAATCCTTTAGCTGTCGTAAAATTGAATATATATATATATATATATATATATATATATATATATAAAATACCATCTACATAACGAAATAGTACATCACTTGTTTCTGAAATCCAACTGGCCAATAATGAACCCAATATGTGATCCCATTAATGTGACGATGCATGGATGCATGTTCCAAAGATGTAAACACAGTAGAGTTAGTAGCCAAACGCATGAGTTATGGAAATATATAATCAAAATGTTGAAGTTGGTGATATCGTCAAATATTTATTCATTACGTTTAGTTTGGTTGTTTTGTAGAGAAAATTATTTGTGTTTTATTTCGTAGAACATGGTTGTTTTTAAAAGGAAAAGGAACTCCACTTACACGGTTGAAGTCAATAAAAACGGTTGAAGTCAATAAAAAGGTTTCAAGTCAATAACAAGGTTTTAAGTCAATAAAACATTTGAATCAATGAAAGTGTTTGAAGTCCATAAAAACATTTGAAGCAAACGGCAAGTGAAAACGTGTCGTCTCCCATTCTTTTCTCTTGGCAAGTATTAAAAAAGTATTGTAAAAATTGAATCTGACGACCGGTTATGGCCTGGAACGCATTATTTATATAATATAAGTAATCAGAGATTGTTATATTCTTTTGGGGTGTTCGCAAAAATATCAAAAAATAAATTAAAAAGAAAACGTAGGCTGCTTCTCTTTTTTGGCCTTCAAAATAGCTAATCACTTGTGAAAGTTATAGTTAAGAATGTTAATATATTTTCGCACAATGATCCTTATATAACATCAACCATTCAATTCCCCAAAGCGTCATTCCTGGATAACATTTATTTTGTAACACACATCAAGGTTTTATGCAAGAAAAGTGTTACTTGAAGAATAATCGGAATTGGGGTTTACAAGTAAATATCGCGTTTCGTAAAACATAGCATAACATTATGCAAATTTGTTTCTTAGAATCTAATGCATAGAATCTAACGTGTACGCGAAGGTCATTGTTGGACAAGATGGATTAAGGCGTTGATGAATAACGTGTTTACGTGTAGGAGTGACATTTCCATATCCAGTTGAACGAAATGAACATTGATAAAAATACATACACACATAAACTTGATCAACGAATGAGTGTTATTTTTTTTTAATTAAAGCATGGTAGATGGGTGCGTGTGTGTTTGTGTGTTTGTGTGTTTGTGTGTGTGCTTATGTGATTAAATGATTATGTGTGTTATTCAATTCTAAGTGTTTCTCTCTCTTTTTTCATATAAGGCTCGTGCAAAAATCAAAAATAAAGGAGCAAATACTTTATCTTTATATGATGTATACAGGGTTCAACGATAAAATTGTTGCCTTAGAAAAGATGACATGATTCCATTTTTGTTTGATGAAACCCCTTTTTCTTTCGTTGCAGACCGTCTATTAGTTGGCCAGTTGTGTACAAACCCTAAGAGCGATACGATTCTTCTATAATGTCTGAAAGTGAAACAATATTCAACGAGCGAGATCGAAGATGCGCCGCTGTACAACTCATGCTCTCTACCGATCAAAGTTATGACAACAGAACTACTGCAAGTGCCCTCAAAATGCAAATCCGGACGATTCGACGCTTGAAGGCACAGCTCAACGAAGTCTCCGGACATGGTTATGGTTTTTGGTGTGGTTTCAAGTGAAGGCCAAATCATAACAACTCACATCTTCGAAGTCAGCTTGAAAGTCCACATCAAAGTGTACCTGGATATGCTGAAGGGTGTGGTGACCCTCTGATGTCATCAGGTGGCCGCTGGCAGACCCTTGATGTGGCAGCAGGACTAGGCCACCAGTCCAAAGAGACCCAGGATTGACTTCCGAAGAAGTGCTACGATTTTGTACCCTTCTTTCATTGGTTCCCCTCCTCCCCTGTCCAGAACCCGCTTCGTTTGCTAATATGTCGAGAACATTACGAACATGATCTCGCACCCCAGCCTGGTCGCCGCTATCCGCCGAGTATTTGCCGAGTATTCGCCGAGCTCCAGCCGGCGCTTGTGGAAAAGATATGCTCCTAGTTCCAGACCTGTATCAAGGCAGTGGTTCAGGCTGAAAGCGGCTGAATTGAATAGATGTCACTTCTACTACACATTCAAGTTACCTGAATTGATTTTTTTTCAACAAAAGTTTTAAAATAAAACTGTAGTGTTGTTTTCTTTATGGTGACACGTTTAGCGTTCCATCGTGTGTGTAATATGGTTTTACAATATTGCAAATCAAAACTTTAGTAACTGATCGATATTGCTAGGAATTGCTGAACTCCAATCTCTGGGTCCCCCCTCGCCAATCTTTCACGAAAAACACCCGTCTAGCTGAATCCACTGTGAAAAATTTTCTCCACTCTTTATCTGTGCCTAAATCAAAACGTAGATTCTATGAACAAAGCTTCTTTCTTAGAACCGCACGCTTGTGGAACTCTGTTCCGTCTGCCTGCTTCCCACCTGACTACAACCTGGATGTCTTCAAGTCCAACGTTAACAAGTTCATAATGAACCGCCCCCTTAAGTAAACACTTCATTAAATCTCCACACTAACGTACTGTACTTGCAATAACCCTTATCCCTGAACCCTGAGTGGCTTCCGGGCCTTGATAAGTGGTGACCACCGTGTAAAAAAAAATTTGATATTGTTAGACAAAATGAGAAATGCATTCAGAACGTTTGTATTATTTGTGGTACTTAGACTATTTGTCTCACCTTGATAATTTAAACCTTTGTGACACCCGGCCTTTTTTTTTTTTAGTTTTGTTTCATGTTTAACTTGCAAATTCGGAAAACATTTATTAAATCCATCAAGTCCCATGGCTGCAATGCACTTATTGTACCATTTCAATAACTTCTGGAAGGTCCCATGGAAATCCTCTTGTGTAAGCATGCCAATGCCTCTCGTAACAACCTCTTTCATCTCTTCAATTGTCTCATAATTAAAAAAATCCTCTAAGACTTTCTTTGAGCTTAGTGAATAAGCAAAAGTCACTGGGAGTGAGTTCTGGACCATATGGAGAGTTAGGAACTGTCTTCATGCGCATCTGTCAAATAGTCTGTGTCAAAGATTGAATTGTGTATTCGCGCAAATATTTCGCATCTTTAGTTTATCAAGAATAGTGGTGTTTACAGTTTACACACTAACAACAATTTATGCACGTATTGTCCTTATCCATGAAATTCTTTATTTGGCCAATCAATTGTGTCATTCTGAATTCTTTACTCCTTCCATACTTCTCGTCATCTCTCACAGACTCCCTGGTTTCCATGAATCTCATGTGCCACTCAAAAACTGATGCTCCATTCATGTTAAATCAGTTTGAAGCATTCCATACTCTCAGTGACAATTTTTCGAAGTTTAAAACAAAATTTTATTGTATATTGTTCTTCGAAATTGTCCTCACCTCCAAGTGATTTTATTTTAAATTTACCAATTTAGACTTTAGTAGGGTGTATTCCAATTATTGCTGTATCTGTTCATTTGAATCTGAAATCATAAAATTGGCCCGTCATCTCAGCAGATGCATAGTAATAACATACTGAATTTTCAAGAGTCTACGACAATTTTAAATGCCTGTACATAAAAAGTGTGGAAACTTATTCGATGCACTTCGTATTTTGCTTACGTTCTGCCATCATTGAACGAGTAGAAGTCTTAGTTTGTAATTTATAATATCTAGAATAACTATTAGACCAGCTTGGCACGATCTTTAAAATATGTTTTCAAACCTACTTATTCTTAACATGATATGAGCGATTCGCACATATGCATTCGTAAAATAATTGACAAGCAGATAAAAATCCTATGATCACCAAGTACCAATTTTAAAATTTTTGCCTCTTAGTTGACATTTTGTTCCGGATGAAAACCGATTAAAATTTTTAATGTGCCTGAATAATCGATATACTAAATTTCTGTAGATCAAACATTCGTTGAGTGTATAGGCTGAGAGTTGTCCTCACACATACATGCTCACTTTTATGGATATATAGGTTAGACGACACTTAAAAAAGAGAGAAAGTTGAAGAAGGACCGTTTGAGCCGTGAAAACAAATATCAAGATAATCACTATAATCAAATAATGAAAACATAACGAGTTTTTGTCTAAAAACAATAAATAAGCACTGTTCTTTAAAGAGAACGTTGATCCTCCTCCAAAGAATAACAATGTTCCAATTAATATGCGTATGGTTTACGAAGTCTCAATGTATCACATATCCTTGTTTTATCGTTATTTCCATGGCAGGTGCTCGTCTGAACTCCAATCTCTGGTCGCCCCCTCGCCAATCTTTCACGAAAAACACCCGTCTAGCTGAATCCACTGTGACAAATTTCCCCCACTCTTTATCTGTGCCTAAATCAAAACGTGGATTCTATGAACAAAGCTTCTTTCTTAGAACTGCACGTCTGTGGAACTCTGTTCCGTCTGCCTGCTTCCCACCTGACTACAACTTGGATGTCTTTAAGTCCAACGTTAACAAATTCCTAATGGACCGCCCCCTTAAGTAAACACTTTAAAATCTCTACACTAACGTACTATACTTGCAATAACCCTTATCCCTGAGTGGCTTCCGGGCCTTGATAATTGGTGACCACTGTGTAAAAAAAAAACAAAAAAAAACGACATTTTGATTCCATCAAGTGTGCGCACATGTGTGTGAAAAACGTTCACATTGCCGTAGTTTTATGATATTAACTCGTTTGTTGTGAAGCAAAGTCACGATTTCTCTTCGGATTTTGGCAGTGGGATATCTGATAATTGTTAGGACATTAACCAGTGTCCTTATAGGACAACGATTTCAAATCTCTGCTTGCAACATTTCTGTGCGTTTGTTGTGTTATATCAGAATTTAAACAAGTTGAACATGGTGAGTTGTGTGATTTATGATCCGTTGTGAATATATTGTCACGCAGTTTAATTAATACTAGACAACCCGTGACCCGTTGGGTCAGTATGTTATATTAACTATAGAATTACTTTATGAGCGTGACACTTGTGACGCAAAGAAAATAGTTTTTTGTGACATAACAGAAACATTTCTATGGAAGTATATTAAAATGAAAAAAAATATAGATAGATTTCTATAAGTCGTTCTGTTTATTATAATTGCTTATTTTGGAAAAAAAAAACTTACAATCATTGAATTATAAGTAGTTCGCCATACTTATACCTAAATGGTTGGATCACTCTACCGCTCCAGTAAGTATCTCACTGCCGATGCGGTCCTCTGTCTGTATAAGAGCCAGGTTCGCCCTACAATGTAGTACTGTTGCCACATCCGCACAGGAGTAGCTCGGTACGCTCTATACTGATTTGATAGAATTCAAGTTCCTATTAAGTCGTCCTCATAAATAAACAAATTCCACACAATTCATATCATTAACGATTACTATCACCTTACATGCATTAACTTTTATCCTTGAGTAGCCTTTGGCCCTTAATAAGTGTGATTCCCCCCTCTCTAAAAAAACAAGAAGAAAACGTGGAAATTTAATGGTAGCCATTACAAATGTATTGTGGCGATAGTATAGAAGAAGAGATAATGAACAACAAATAATGGAAGACGTTACATTGGAGCTGAGATCGAAAACAAAGTACATTGGAGGTGATGGGTAGAGGTGGGTTAGGAGTGGTAGAGTTTGGCAAAGGACATTCATACATTTACAATACGAGAACTAAAATATTTATAACAGACAATGAACTGAACAGGTGCGCGATAGCATTAATTCCTTTCTATCTTTGAGCACTAGGATAACAACAAAAAATCCGGAACTTCCACGAGAAGAAATATTTGTAATTATTATAGTCTTCTAATAAACAAAATCTAATAAACAAAATCTGATATATCTATAATAGTTTGAATTTATTAATATTGATTATCAATAATTGGAAAAAAAAAAAACATGTTTAATTCAATAATTAGAATATCAAACTATTTTGTTGTTATTATTTTTACTCTTCCTGTAACGCAGCGCATATGGCGGCCATATGCAAATACGGAGCCGTATGCGAAATGACGTCACATTAAGGAAAAAGGAAAGGCTATATAAACGGAGAAGACGCTAGAGAAGACGGTCACGTTAGAGACGTGGATGACGTCACAGCCGTAACGAGAAGTCACACGTGGCGGAGAAAATGAGGAAACAAATGTCGTTTTTACAAAAAAAAAAAACAGAAGAAAGAAATTATTTTCTCTTTCGTTCTAATGTTCCATGTAAACCTATAAACGGCAATGTTACGTTCCAGAAATTCGGGTTCAACATGGTTTTTACATACGAAATTGAAAAATAAAACCAACAAACAAAGAAAAACCGTTGAAACATCGTTTGATTGCCAAAACATACACACAGGATACATTACATATTCGAACACATCATTAAACATGTTAGCAATTTGTCGTTTCTGTTTTGCCAACTTTTAACTGTAAAAATCCCTCCAACAAATTGAGACATGCCATTCGAATCAGACACGATTTTTTTTTTATCGTCGACACGATTTCCTACTGTTGTCACTTTCAATATTACATTGGCAGAGGCAAACCAATAACGCATTTGACGTAAAAAATAAATAAATGAAAAGGAATTCGATTTAATTAAGTTTCTCTTTCTATTGCTGCTTCCAGTCTGAACATCACACTAAGTCAGATTGTTCACGTCGCCATTGCAGTTTTTCTCATGTTTTCTGAAGACTTCATTTTATGATTTCTGTATCTAAAAATGCCAGATTTACCATGTGTTTATTTACGAGAGTTTTTAACAAAATATAAAGCAAATATAAAGTGTTAAAGAGAAATTTTACTTTAACGTCATATCCTGGCAAATAATTGATACGAGTACCTTCAATACGTTTCAAGACTTCTTTGTACAGGGATTTAAAATCGTCATATACTTTGGAAACTTGAGTATTTATTATTATAATCTTATTGTTAGAGAATGAATCAAGAGAGAGAGAGAGTGAGAGAGAGAGAGAGAAAGGGAGGTGTGTAAATTATAGTTAGACACGTTGATCGGAAGTCAGGATCAGCTGATCGGATTGCGTGTGAGTCACTTATCAGGTTAGCTGAATCGTAGAGATTTGGTTTAGACTTAGAAGAGGACGGACGGCTTCACCGTTGTCTCCTCCCCTTCACTGGGGGGGGGAGTACGCTGACGTGTGTAGAACAGAACCACACAAGCCAGAGTTTCGCTTTCACTCCTTCTGCGAGACATCTGGAAAGTGAAATAAACTATAAAACTAATTCCTTGTCTTGTAGTGATTGAATCTTCGTCCAAAACAGGTACCAGGTCTCGCTTCTAAGACGAGATGATTCCAGATGGACCAACATCCAAGACGCAGAAGGTATGTTGAAAAATACATCTACCACAGACACACACACACACACACACACACACAACGGCATATGAACATATCATTTAATAGAAAGAACGGCTAGACGATCACAAACGACATTTACACTGACTAGACGATCACACACGATCCCCTTTATGATACAACAAATACAATTTGGTGACCTTTATGATTCGTCTCCTTTATGATATAACGCAAGTTATAACAAGTTTTTCTCATGTTTTCTGAAACCCTCTGTTTATGATTTCTGTATTTATAAATGTCAGATTTATTATGTGTTTATTTACGAGATTTTTTAACAAAATATAAAGAAAATATAAAGTGTTCAAGAGAAATTTTACTTTAACGTCATATCCTGGCAAATAATTGACACGAGTACCTTCAATACGTTTCAAAACTTTTTTTTTGTACAAGCATTTAAAATTGTCATATACTTTGGAAAATTGTGTATTTATTACTATAATCTTATGATATGACTGAACAATGTGTATGATTTCAAATTCAAAGGAACAGCTAAAGCAAGAAATGGAATACAACTTAATAAAGCCAGCTGGTGTCACAACTGGTTAATTTCAAAAATGCAATTTACACGTGAAGACACTTTAGAATAAAGATATCTTATTATATATTGTCCTAGTGGATGTCTGTGTGTGTGACGCGGTTTATCTTAGCCTACAGGCAACCCACCCAGGCAAGTAAGGTACCGAAATGAAGCTTATGACCCAGCGGATGTTTTAGTGATATTTATATCCATGTTTAGTGTATGGAAAGGCAAAAAAAAAGGCTAAAAAAATAAATATTTACTAAACAATGTTTCATTTACTGGGTATTTTCCCATATAAGGACTTGTTTGCCCAGTTGGGCAAACTTGGGTACTTGTGTAATAAAATTCCGTTTTAAACTTTGAAAAATGTCACAGAATCATATGGAATGCTTCATGCTGCTTTTGGACCATCTTGCATGAACCGGGCATCAGTTTTCGAATGGCCAAAAGACTCAAAGAAGGCAGGGAGTCTGTGAAAGATGATGAGAGGTGTTGAACGAGTAAGGAAGTCATAACACCAGAATTGATTGGCCAAATAAAGAATTTCATGCACAAGAAACGGCCGTGTGTCTATAAAGATAATGTGCACAGATATATATGAGTGTGGGAACAGTACCCAAAATTATTCGCGAGGAACTGAAGATGCAGAAAATTGACGCGAATTCACCAGTCCACAACTCCATCCTTGTCACAGACTACTTGACCAAGATGGGCACCAAGACAGTTCCTCACGTTCCCTATAGTCCATACATTGCTCTCTATGACTTTTGGTTATCCCCTAAGCTCAAGGAAAACCTTATAGGCTTTCGTTATGAGACAATTGTGGAGATGAAAGAGGCTGTGACAAGGGTTATTGACACGCTCATACAAGAGGACGTCCATGGAGCCTTCCAGTAGTTGTTGAAACAGGACAATTCCATTGCAGCCGGAGATAATTACTCCAAAAGGGACTGGAGTTTCATGTGTGTACTATCAATAAAAGTGGCCATACGAAAAAAAAGTCTGGAAACTTATTGAAGGCACCTCGTACATGAAAGCCTGGTCAAATATAAGGGAACAGATACTACATTATTTCTGCGATAAGATGATGCATGAGATGATGGACGCATGACAACTGAACAGATATTAAACTGCCCTAATACGGAGAAGGACATGCTTGGAAATATGGCCTCATAATAACAAAACATATACTACACAACTCTTCAAAAAATAAATACCGGGAAAATGAAAACAGAAGAGCTATTAAAGTACCCTTCAACGGGTGCGGTAAAGGTTTTATTATAGCACAATGCGGGAGCTTTCTTTTAGGGAGCTGGGGCTTCCCACATTAAAAACCTTGTGTCTGACTAGGCGGGATTGAGATGCGTTATGAAAACAAACATTGCGGCGTCAGTGACTGTTGTCAATCAGATGTGACTCAAGCCAACGGTGACAGTTGTTTATGAAACCCCGTGCACAGTAACAAAGATCAGTCCTGGCTGCTGTCATCATAATTTAACAATATTTAATGTCTTTATTTTTAGCGTGTATGCATCTTTCTCTCTCTCATTCTCTCTCTTTATTATCACTCGTTTTCTCTTTCGTTTTAAGAGAGAAGAATTGTATAAAAAATAGTTTATGCTGGGAACGTCATCGAAAGAAGACGTATAGTAGTTTGTGCCGTCCGTACTGAGCTTATCATGCTCCGAAATAAATATCTATTTTTATAAGAAAAAATGGTTTTGTTCGCAGTTTTGTACGACCGTTCAATTTCGATAAAATGCTGCCCGTAATGACGCCGACAAAAAATACCGGAGACGAGACCAAACAACACATGTAGCAGACATCAAATCGATCCTAAAGTACTCTATTGGACCCTTGATGTAACACCCGTACATTTTTAAGCCTATGTTATATCGTTTAAACAGTTGAGGAGCTAGTTACCGTTCTAAGGACGTAACAGCGGATTTAAGAAATGTTTCAACGACAAACCAAGCAACTCTCCTTGTGTTCAATACTAATTCTATCCTTTTGCACCATAACAAGAGAACAGATACTACACTATCGATTTCACCAAAGGAAGTAATGCAAACGAGGGTGTTTCTGTGCAGCATTAAATATACTAGACCATAACCAGTTCTATTGTGCATTAGAAGAACATAAGACTGGCCTTTTCTGTTGATGCCTCCGTCAACAGAAATAGTTGTTCGTCTGTCTGAAGTCGTTAGATGTTTTATAGACAACTTGTTTGGAGGACTAAAGATTATCAGAGATGTTCTTTCATGTAGGGATTTCGTTCAGCAGGAAAATCGCACAAAAAAATCGTCAAGCAACTAACAAATGATTCACAATATATCTACCTGGTGTAATGGATGAAAGAGCGAGGAGATGTGAGTGAATCAAGAAGATCTGTGACATTATCACCACCTCTCTCTTACCTCTACATCGTTAAATCGTATTATTATTATTATTATTATTATTATTATTATTATTATTATTATTATTATTATTATTAGTGATATTATCTATGGATGATAATAAACAATCTCTATCTTTTAATCCATCATCAATGAAAAAAGCCCTGAAGAAGGCTAAAGGAACGCCCTCAGAAAAGGCGTTACAGCAGTTTTTACAAGTTTACCGAATAACGCAAATGAAAGGACTCCAGCGAAGATGTCGCCGGCAGAGTTAATGTTTGCGAGGAAAATTAGGCCGATCTTCGATAAACTTTTACCAAAACAGGTGAAACCGCCAAATACTATAGTTCCTAAAAAGATGTATTTACCTGGTGAAAAGGTATTTTTCCAGGTACACAAAAATAATAGCACGCTGTTGGAACTAGGAAAGGTCCAGAAAGAATTGGGGGATGGTCTACATTATCGAAGGTCCAAGATGTACGCACAAGAAACATTTAAACCAAATTCGGAAACGTATAACTGATGACGAAAGACAACCACCTGCTAAACAAGAAAAAGGAATGGACCAGATATATGACACGTTCGACTTGGTTACACCACAAGCAGCCGGACAACGCCGATCCTCCAGGAAAAGGAAAATGACCGACCCGATAGAGATCAACCCCAGAAAAAAGAGCTATACGATCATCCTAGGGTAATGAAAAGCTCGGGATGGTGGTGTTATGGGGTACAAATCACCCCTATTTGAGTGCTAAGTGGAATCAACCAGTCCTATGAATACCACTGGTTTCAGAGACTAACTGGAGGCATTGATACCATGTTTAACCGCATGCTACGAACACGTTCCTCTCATACCACTTTAGTGGCTCCTGTTTTCTTTATGATAAATATATATTATATTTATACACTTTACACTACTTGTGCTTTCTTTCATTTGTGACCCCTAGCACGGGTCTACAACATAAACAATCTCAATCTTTTAATTCATCATATACTGTATTAACTTCGAATATTATTCAATAGTGTGACGGAATAGAGAGTGATAGATACAGCACAAAACAAAAGCTGCAGTGATCGAGCGTAAAACTGATAGATCTTAATTTAGTAAGAAATGGATCACTTGGCGAAAAATTTTTTAATTGCAATACATTATCATTACTACTATGTTATAAAAGTCACTTTGTGTATGTGAGTTCTTCATAAATTCCGAAACAGCTGAGCGTATCTTTTGTGAATTTCATACGCAACTAATTTATATGTCTGGCAGTGTTTTTGGATATATTTTGTGCAGTAATTGATCCGATAAGTATCGAAAATCGAAAAAAAGCCCATCCTAATAAACGTTATTTCTAAAAGATAAATAAAAGAATTTTTAGAGGAAAATGTTTTACTTTACACAGGCAAAGAAGATGATAAAATCTTACCAAATGAATTCTATTCAAAAACAAATGACTTCTTAACATCTTGAGATATAGCTGAGTGGTAGAGCATCCACTGTTTTTTATTAGTGAATTCAATTAATTATAAAAGAAGAGGTAACATTTAAAATCGCCGCAAATCATTTCTTCGTTTGCATATTTTAAAACTTAACATTAATTAGAAGTAATGACGTGATATTGTAAACAAACACGGACAGAATTTTATGAACGGCAGTATCATCGTAATTTTTTAATTCTCTTATTTTATAATATTATTATATTTTATTATTATTTATTATTATTATTATTTTTTTTTTTTTTTTTTTTTGCGAATTAGTCAACCGGGCAACTTATTCCTCGTACTATATAATATTCAACAAATAATTGATGCTATGATCATACATACACAATCTGCATAAATTAAAATATCATGTCCAAATGTGGTGAGACGACAACAACTACGGATGGCAGTGATGGCTGAGAATGCAGTTAGGAGATTCGAAGTTCCTATCCGTCGCGGTTACCACCTGACGAAGGCCAGAGGAATAGTTGGCCGAAACGTTGTGAATAAACAATCCAATAAAAAAAGATGAAAAACAACAACTAATAAAGATGAGACTAGTAGTCCGAAATAAAAATAAATTAATATCATGTCCAGCTAGTATCAAATAAAATGAAGGTTTATTTAAACTTAACTCAATCTCAAAACTGATGACTCTGTTAGCCTGTATTTTGTGTGATTAATATAGAGATATATAGATACAGACTATAGACATATGGAACCATTGTGTAATAAACTGAGAATCAGTACCGTGGTATTCCCTTCTATAAATGAGATATCTTATGGACAATAAACTTTGTTCATGGAAGTTCTGTTTTGTTTTTATATCTACTGCAATTGAATAGGATTTTTCTTTTTGTAGCTAGACGATTCTGGTTGTAAATATTCTATGTTCTTTCAATAAAGAGTTTGTTGGGCGGGGAGATCCCACAGGAATTACGTCCTCCAACTAATAAATGATTCTCAATGCACCTATCTGGTGTAATGGGTGACAGAGTGAGGCCATATGAGGGAGTCAAGAAAATCCGTGACATTAGCACGGCCTCTGTTTCTGGGTTTAATATTATTTCACTGAATTTAGTATTTAAAATAATACGTGTTTGATTTTAACTTGAGACTGGCGGATATCATTTTTTTTTATTATAAATAGGTTAACCTTCTGCTTTAATAAATTATATTTCCACAACTTTAAAGATATGCAACTGCCAAATAAATATGTTATGGTAATTCAAGATTTTACCCCGGAAATAATAGAATTTGTGAAAGGAGAAATAATACTAAATGACCTTTTCGCCTCTCCTAAAAAAATACCTCAAACAAATAAAAGCAAATATTTAAATTTTCATTCACCGACAATGTACAACACTTGTCTTTATTTCTTATACATCGATAATCGATCTTTGAGTTGATCTTTGGTAAATTTATTCATTTGAATTCTTTCCCGTATACCAGACAAGAATATATTGTTATCGATTTAAATTTGGCAACATATACACGTTCATGAATAAAAATGGCGGCAAGAATAATTTACAAGATATTGGTCAATGGCTAGTAGGAAAGTGTATGCAAAATCTCTAGCTGAAACTACTGTCAATAATTTTCCCACTCTTTATCTGTGCCTAAATCAAAGCTTCAAAGCTTCTTTCTTAGAACTGCACGCCTGTGGAACTCTGTTCCGTCTGCCTGTTTCCCACCTGACTACAACCTGGATGTCTTCAAGTCCAACGTAAACAAATTCCTGTTCAACCGCCTCCTTAAGTAGACATTTTTATTAAATCCTCACACTAATGTACTGTACATTTTTTTTACATGGAGTTCACCACTTACCAAGGCCCAATGGCCACTCAGGGATAAGGGTTATTGTGTGTACATTAATCAAAGGGATAGTGTAGTAATAGTATTGGAGAATTAGTAAGGTGTCATTACTTAGGGGGGGGCGGTTCATCAGGAATTTGTTTGTGTTGGACTTGAAGATATCCAGGTTGAAGTCGGGAGGGAAACAGGCAAGCGGAACAGCGTTCCACAGGCGTGCAGTTCTAAGAAAGAAGCTTTGTTCATGGAATCTACGTTTTGATTTAGGCACAGATAGGTAGTGGGGAAAATTATTGACGGTGGTTTCAGCTAGTCGGGTGTTTTTTTAGAAAGATTGGCGAGGGGGGACCAGAGAATGGAGCTCAGACGAGCACCTGCCATAGAAATAACGATAGAACAATGACAGACACGCTCGCTACGTCTCTTCTGTGGGAAAGAGGTTGCAGGGTAGAGAAAAGGGCATCCACCACCAAGCCACGGAGTCTATTTTGTACTCTGTCAAGGCTGTTTTAGCAGCCCCCGCCCAGATGTGGCAGCAGTACTCCATCTTTGGACGTACTTGGCTCTTATATAGATAGAGAATTGCATCATTAGTGATATATCTTCTGGAGCGGTAGAAGGATCCCACCATTTTCCCAGCGACCTTGGCCACAGACTTGATGTATGTGTTCCATTTCAGATCAGGTGTAAAGGTCAAACCCAGGAGCTTATCAAAGCCTGAGGCCTCCCTTAGACGAGAGCCATCCATTTCAATGGATGCAAGATGGGGAACAGAGTGTTTATGATGTAGAGATAGGAGCTTGGTCTTAGATGCATTAACGGTAACCAGTCACCTCTTTCCCCACTGTACCACGCGCTCGTGATCAGAGGAGAGAGAATCAGAGAGAACATCATCATTTACGGCCTTTGATGTGTTGCCATAGATGGTCGTGTCATCAGCATAGATGTCAATGTAAGATTTTAGTATGTGTTTTGGGAGATCATTGATGTAGATCAGGAAGAGAGTTGAGCCCAGTATGGACCTCTGAGGGACTCCAGCATTAATGCTGTGGACCTCTGATTTCTGCCCATCAACAACTACTCTTATGAGCTTATCTGAGAGAAATGATTTAATGATAGTGAAAACATTTCCAGTTATACCGTAGCTGGAAATCTTGCGTAGTAGGCCTCTATGCCAAACCTTATCGAAGGCCTTTGATATGTCTAGAGCAATTGCGCTGGAAATTAAGCCTTTGTCAAGAGATTCGCTAATCCTATGAGATATAACCGTTAGCACATCTCCTGTAGATCTAGCAGAGCGGAAACCATATTGCGTGTCGCTAAGAAGGTTATTTCTGCTGAGGTGGTTGACTACTTCTCTATTTATTGTGGATTCCAGCAACTTACTCATGACACACAGGAGACTAATTGGTCTGTACTGAGAGGGGGATGACTTATCACCTGAATTCTTAAATACAGGGCATACTGATGAGGTTTTCCAGGGTGTTGGGAAACACTTCTCCTTAAGGCAACGCTTAAACAGTTTGGAAAGTATGGGGGCAAGTTCTGGTTGTAATTTTTTTTAACACTATAATTGGAATACCGTCGGGACCAGTTGCTTTACTGGAGTCAAGGTTCTTGATTGGCTCACAGATATTTGTATGTTGCATAGCGTGTTGTCTGTTATAGGAGGGAATATGGGGAGTTGACGGCCTTCGTCACACAGGGTAGAATTTGCCGCAAAGTTTTTGGCAAATAGTTTGGCCTTGTCGGATGCTGTCGAGATAACCTCTGGTCCATTGATAATGGTTGGGATAGAACGCACGTTTCTGTTTAAGATCCTATTTGCTATTTGCCAGAACTGGTGGGAACCAAGCCGCTGCTCAGCTACTTTGGACTTAACAGATTGCGCATATAGCTCTCTTGCATTTTTTATTACTCTTTTACAGTGGTTGCTGGCGGTTCTGAAAGCAGTTTTGGTTTCAGTGCATCTATTACGTTAATAGCTATGGAAAAAGTGATTTCTGTGTGCGATGGCAGCAGCACATTCGGGGGAGAACCATGGCTGGCTGTTAGGTTTTTGTTGGAATTTTTTAGATGGTATGAATTGGTCTGTTCCTACAAGTAACCATTCGGTCAGGTCTGATACTATAGAGGACACATCTTTTTCAACATGGAATGGAGAGGGAGATCAGATATGAATGTACGGAAGCTATCCCAGTCCGCCATAGAGTATCGGTATACAGTACGGTGGAGATCTGCGTCTGTAGATTTATTATATTTCATTTTTATCTTAACTGATACGATGCAGTGGTCGGAGGATCCCAGAGGAGATAGAACGGAACATGAGCATAGCTCAGGGAAAGTTGAGAGAAAAAGGTCTAGGAGGCTTGCGAAATGACCGGTACTATCGGTCACACGGGTGGGCTCGCGGACAATCTGAATGAGGTCATAGGCAATGGCAAAATCATGACAGAATCTCCCCTCATCATCAGTCTTATTTGAGTGGGTCAGCCATTTCACATTATGGACATTGAAGTCACCGCAAATGTGAATGTTGGCCGAGGGATGAGCAGACAGGATGTGGTCAATTTTTCCTGATATACTCTTAAAGACAGTAACTCCACTGTTGTGGGGCGATAGAGGGCAAATATAAATGCGGTGGTGTAAACAAGTGCAACCCGGAAGCACATATAAGGTAGATTGGGGTCTTCTCTGGAGATATCCCTGCCACATGGGAAGCCATCTTTAATGTAGGCACATATTCCATGCCCGTGGCGATCTTGGGTGTCAGATTTAAATGTTAAGTTAGAGTATCCTTTAATTATGAACTCATCTAGGGGGGTGGTCGGCACTATTCCAGTTTAGCTTAGAAAGAATATGTCAGGTTTCGTCTCCTGTAATTGGGTTTCAATCTCTGGGTGGTTAGAACGTAGACCCCTGATGTTGGAGAAGGAGACATGGTAGTAGGGGTCTACGTAGGAGGATAGGGTTCTAGGTTTATTCGTATTTTCTTTTTTGAGATATTTCATGTTGAGGATTTTGGGGTTTGTGGACTAGGTCGGCATACTTGGTTAGAGCAGTACAGAGAGGGAAAGTAAGAGAGGAAAGACGGGAAAAATTTTTGTAGCACATGATAAGGTAAAGCCGTAACAATTACCAACTAGTATGGCATCGAGAGGCCACACCAGAGACTACTGCATGGTCCAGAATCCATTCACCAAATGGCAATACAGCAGCCCCAGTACTTTGCACCTGCTGATAGGACAGCCTCCTTAGTGGTTATTCCAAGGTTCGGATCCCTGACTATCAGGCGGTTAGCGTCAGCCCAGATGAAAACGTTTACCTCCAGCACCCTTACAAGTGAAATGGCCGCAAGGATAGACATAGAGACAGAAAATTTCCGACATCTCAGACTACTGTTCACGAAGTACTAACAACCTAGAAACCTTCTCTACCAACAATAGCAATGGCCAACGACACTGAGAGTACATCTTTCAAACTGCTTGACCTAACGTTCACAGGAAACATGAGAAGACAATTACATTAAAAGCATTGCCAGGGCCGCTGCAAGGAAGGTAGGCTCTCTCTACCGTGCTAGAAAATTACTAACACCCAAAAGTATCTTGTACCTCTACACCATTCGCCCATGTATGGAGTATTGCTGTCACATTTGGGCTGGTGCATCTGCTACTAGTCTCTCGCTCCTAGACAAGGTCCAAAAGAGAGTCGCCAATCTGATAGGTTCTGAACTGTCATCTAAGTTTCAGCCTCTGTCCCATTGATGAAATGTTGCATCCCTCTGCCTGTTCTACAAGTACTTTAATGGAGAATGCTCTGACGAACTGCAAGCACTTGTGCCTCCACTACGTGAACACCTTCGACAAACCAGACAGGCAGCTAAATCTCACCCCCACACAGTAGAAATCCCTAGATGTAAAAGATCTTTCTACTTCAGTATTTTCTTCCCCAGAACCGCTAGACTTTGGAATTCCATTCCATGTCCCTGCTTCCCCAACAGTACTGACGTGCAGAAGTTCAAGTATAACGTAATCAGACATCTTGCTGCCCAAATCCCAACATAGTACCCCAGTAGATGTTACCCCTGATAGTAGCCCCCTACACCAAAGTGGCAATGTGCCTTGTTTGGGGTGAAAATGTACTAAAAAAATGTAATAAAAAGTCTTAGGCCTTAACATATGTATTTTTGAGTTCTGCACAATGCAATAAAAAGAAATGACTAAGTCCACCACCATTTTAGCCCCAAATCCTCAAGGCCTTAACATATTTAAATTTTAGTTTAGCACCATCCAAAACTGCTAAATAGACATACACAGAAAATTTTGGACAAATATGGTAAAATATTCCTAAAAATTGAGTGTTTTTAGTAACCCTAAAAGAGTCCCTACGGCACACCCAAGAGTTATCGCGAAGTATAGATAAACAAAATTATATAGAAACCAGTTAGTTACAACTTTTCAGAAAGCTTTATAAAAATCCAACGCATCATTTTTAATAAGCACAAAAGTGTTAATTTTAGACATTTACACACACACACGCACACACACACACACACACACACACATATATATATATATATATATATATATATATATATATATATATATGAACCATACATATTTTATATATAGATAGATAGATACTAACAAATATATTATTTCTTCGTAGTGCTTTTCTGTGTGATATTTCAGTTGTTTTTACTGTACATGTGCATATATATATATGTGTGTGTGTGTGTGTGTGAGAGAGAGAGAGAGAGAGAGAGAAATTCTGTATGTTTCTGATTCTGTGTGTCTGTGTGTACATGTAATATATATGTGCGCACACACACACACACACACATATATATATATTCTATATATAGGCTGATAAGAAATTTGCTCCCTAATATTATTTTCTTGAAAGAAACGAATATAGTAACGTGTATATCCTGACATTCTATTTTTTTTTACTGTACATGTGCATATATATATGTGTGTGTGTGTGTGTGTGTGTGTGTGTGTGAGAGAGAGAGAGAGAGAGATTCTGTATGTTTCTGATTCTGTGTGTCTGTGTGTACATGTAATATATATGTGCACACACACACACACATATATATATATTAATATATATATATATATATATATATATATATATATATATATATATATAGGCTGATTAGAAATTTGCTCCCTAATATTATTTGCTTGAAAGAAACGAATATAGTAACGTGTATATCCTGACATTCTATTTTTTTTATTTAGCATCAGCATTCAACATTAGATTTTATAAAGATGTGTTTGCATTTTACATAACTATCATGGTTAAAAACCAGTTAAAGATTAACGAGATCGATTCATTGAATGATAATGATCAAGAATACTATGAGGGGATTTAGAATCTGTACACACCACCAACTTTAACAGAATTTTTTTCTATCGTCAAAAATACCGTTATATACCCTTCTCTCGTTATTACTTTTTTGAAATGTAATGAATACACAAAAAAAAACGTAAAATACGTAAATAACTATCCGATCATTTCCTGTAAGAATCATATTCCGGTTATAAATTTCGAGTATAAAGAGTTACTTTCCAACCCCTCCCCCTGAAGATAACAATAATTAAAGAATTAAATAAGATAAAAA
The DNA here is from genome assembly GCF_053919585.1 of Euprymna scolopes. Taxonomy (NCBI): domain Eukaryota; kingdom Metazoa; phylum Mollusca; class Cephalopoda; order Sepiida; family Sepiolidae; genus Euprymna; species Euprymna scolopes. The sequence goes on along the minus strand of NC_136497.1, from coordinate 144,419,057 downwards.
TAATAGTACGAGGTGCCTTCAATAATTTTCCTGACTTTTTTCGTATGGACACTTTTATTTATAGAACCCACATATCACTCTAGCCACTTTCGAAGTAATCTCCTCCGACTGCAATGCACTTGTTGTACCGTTCCAACAACTTCTGGGAGGTTCTGCGAAAGTCCTCTTGTGTTAGCGTATCAATGACCCCAGTCACAACCTCTTTCATCACCTCAATTGTCTCATAACAACAGCTTCTTTGATTTTCCTTGGGCTTAGGGAATAACCAAAAGTCACAGAGAGCCAGATCTGACCTATAGGGAGGGTGAGAATCTGTCCTGATGTCCATTCTGGTCAAATAGTCTGTGAGAAGAACGGAGTTCTGACTGGTGCGTTCCCTCAAATTTTCAGTATCTTCAGTCAGTTTCTCGCGATTAATTGTGTACAGTATCCAAACTGACGTCAAACTTTGCGCTTATTGTCTCTATAGATACACAAAGGTGCTTGTCCATGAAATTCTTTATTTGGCCAATCAACTCTGGTGTTCTGACTTTCTTACTACTCACACACCTCCTATCATCTTTCAAAGACACTCCGCCTTCCTTTAACATATTATGCTACTTGAAGACTGATGTTTTTCATGCAAGATGGTCCAAAAGCAGTCTGAAGTATTCCATACGTTTCTGTGACATTATTTCAAAGTTTAGAACAGAATTTTATTGCATATCATTCGTTTAAGTGTCCTCACGTCCGGATTACATTTTTGAAATTCACCAGCTATGACAATCAGGCTTTAGTAGGATGTATTCCAATTCCTGCTGTGGCTGTTCATTTGAACCTGAATCCATAACAATTGGTCAGTCATCTCATAAGAAGTGTAGCAATAACATTGAATTTTCAAAGAGATTACAATAATTTTTAATGCCTGTAAAATATGTCTGGAAACTTATTGAAACTTATTATTGTTGGGAATGAGTTATTCTTTTTTACTTGTGAAAGTTTATTTGGGTTGTTCTTCTTTTTTCGTAAGTTTTCTGACGACCGCATCGAACCGAGGCAACACGTTGTTTGAAGTTTATAATTATTGTAGAAAGGAAACATTTCTGCCATATTGTGTGTGTGTGTGTGTGTGTGTGTGTGTGTGTGTGTGTGTGTGTGTGTGTGTGTGTGTGTGTTATGTGTTTGTATGGCTTGAACATTAATTCTTAAATGTGTTTTTTATTTAAGCGTTAAACTCTTCCGGTTTCATTTTGATTGCTTCCTATTCACAAACTTCAAATTGATTTTTCATTCGTTCGCACAATTTCCATTATTTTCAATTCTTAACGGAAACGAGAAAATCGGAAATAATTTCACGCAATCTTCAATCTAAGATTTCTTTTAAAACAAAAACGAAAGAAATCAGATTGTTGGGAATATTGAAAACAAAAACGGCGTCGGAAATGTTGCAATTATGTCTTCGTGAAATAACAATTTTCATTTCCTAAGAAGAAAAAACAGAAATAGCATTTTTATTTAAATAAAAAACAGAAATAACATTTTTATTAAAAGAAAAAACAGAAATAACAGTAATTTTTTGTCTGTTATTTATATTTTTCTAAGTGATGCATCAAGAATTACTATAATTATCCAACAACGCTAAATCAACTTTTTCTTCGTTGCCTGCCTCGCTTGTTTCAACTTAATGACGCTAGATAACAACGTTTGTTGTTTAAATGAAAAAGTTTAAGTGACACTTTAAGGTACGAAGTGACCTAAGACGGATTTTTCGGAGGTGAGAACAGCCCGTACACCATAGCTGGCTGCAACGATACAATTTATATATATTATAACATTCTCTCTCGAGCACGTACAAAAGTAACCCATGCCTCCGATGTTTCTTGTGAGTATTTTTCAGGTTTTTATGTCAACCATTTTTTAATCAACATCGGAATATGGGCTGGTCAACGCATATGCCTTAAATGAAAAATACTAAAAACTAAAGAACAGCAACCAACAAAGCAACACTCCTCGATATCAAATAAATTAGAACAACGCCTAAGATATAAGTGGCTATATGTGTATGGGTGAATATCTATATGCGTGCATAATACGTGAGAGTAAATTAATATTGTCTGGAAAACAAAGAGAAAGTTTGTTGTATGACACTATCCCTCCCAAGGAGAATTATTTGGCTGAGGAAGGCCCTTGGAACGCTACCAGCTCCCCGGAGAATAAAAGATATCAAACGATAGGCACATGGAAACAGTAACACAATGGGTGGATATGTCGTCGGCTATAACCAGCTGGCATGGGTTGCTTCTCTTATTTTCATCGCGTCGTCACAGGCAGCATTTCCATCGTCATCAGCTACCACATACTGAAATGATGCGGCAGACCTTTCAACAGATGAACCTTAAAGAATGGGAACAACATCAGCGTGCAAAGTATTTTCTGGGGGAACTTTCTCGGGAATACATAGATAAAGAAGGTTCTTTGGACTGGCTCAAAAGAGGATCCCTCCACCACGATCAGGAAAGGGTCATAATGGCTGCCCAAGACCAGGGATTGATGACCAATGCATTCAAGAAGATGGCAGGGATCAGTAATGACAATAAATGCAGATTCTGCCACACAGAATTGGAAAGTGTTGGTCATCTGATATCAAGTTGCAAAGTTCTTCTAGGGGACGGCTACTATACAGCGAGACATGATGGAGTATGCAAGTACCTCCACTGGATCATCTGTAAAAAATTAAACATCCAGTGTAGCAGCAAGTCCTGGGAACATCAACCTGAAAAAACAGTTGGAAATGATTTATATACCATACATTACGACCATGTAATCCCTACAGCCACCTACCTTGAATGTTGCTGTGAAACCTGACATAGTTATATGGAATAAGTCAGAGAGAGTTGCAACCTTGATTGAAGTGAGTGTTCCTAATGATGGCGGTCTTAACAGAGCTGAAAGAGAGAAACAGACCAAATACCAAGGTCTCATGTATGATATGAAAAGAAACTGGAACCTAAAGGGGATATCGATCATACCAGTTATCATAGGTGCCACAGGACTTATGAAGAAGAACCTGAAGTCCTACCTAACTAATATTCCTGGTGAACCAAGTGCAAAAGAGATTCAGACAATTGCACTTAAGGGAACAGCGAGGATACTAAAAAGAGCTCTCGGTTGGTTTCAATAAAAAAGCGGGGCAATGTTGGCAGCTGGTTTGGCTGCCCCATACCCGGTATTACAATCTTCAAAGGAAGAAAAATTAAAAAAAAAAAAATGATGCTGGGTTAAACAGAGCTGAGAGGGAAAAGATTACCAAATACCAGGGTCTTACGTATGACATGAAAAGAAACTGGAACCTTAAGAAGATCTCTATCATTCCAGTAATTATAGGAGCAACCGGACTTATGAAAAAGAATTTTACAATCTTACAAATATACCAGGTAAACCACATACTGAAAAAACTCCTGGGAACATATACCTGAACGAACAGTTGGGAATGACAACTACACTAGTCACTTAATGCATCAGTTTCTGAAGGGCTGTCGATTCGACTCATTTCATGGAGTCGAGGAAGTGCGTCAAGAATTCTTTGATTCGAAGCCGACTTAATGGTACTTTGAGCAGAACCAAAAGCTTGCAGATCGATGGCAAAAAGTCTTGGAAAATGATGGTCTTTATTTGGAGAATTATTATTTTTTGTTTGTTTGTTTGCTTGCTATTACTTGGCAAGTAAAATTTTATTTATATATTTATTTATTTATATTTTTTTATTTTATTTTTTTATTTATTTATTTTTTTATTTATTTTTTTTTTTTTTTTTGCAAGTGTTTACGAACTTTTGGGACAACCTAAGATTTGGAGACACATTTCAGACACAAGAAAGAGGAACTAAATATATATTTAATAATTACATACTAATTTTTGGGAACTTTTACTTTTCAAGCGCATTCGAGAGCAGATCGTTTTGCCTCTGTTTCGCTCGGACTGCATGGACCTCTGTTTGAAACCTCTGTTTGAAACCTCTGTTTGAAACCTCTGTTTCTTTAACCCTGATTCCATGACGTAACGTGCCGTTTTTTTTTCTATATTGTGACTTGTTTTCACTTCACATTTCATTTCTTCTCGTCATCTATTGTGAAAGCATGTTCATTTCCTCAACCTCGTGTCACTTTGAAATGCCCTTAGTGCGCCTATTTCAGCATTTATACTAGCTCATTTATTTATTTCTCGACATGGGGCCACTCATAATGTGTTATATTTATGAAAATAAATAACGCATCAATGAGTTCAATAAACAAAAAGAAAATTCAGAAACATACGAATGGAAAACGTCTAAAACTAGAATTTATGTAAGAAAAACCTATGAATTGGTATATAAAAAGAAAAAAGCTGAACGAAAAACATCTCATTACGGAAATAGAGTGAGGAGTTTGTTTCGTAATTCATTTAACACGGCATGACAGTTATTTGACACGCTATTTGCTTTCTGACTCTCCCTAAACACATGACATAGTTTTGATCAATAATTTTTACTCGCATATTTTAGTGTGACGGAACGGATATATATTTATACAAATAAATATACCTATGTCTTTATGATAGAATAATGTGAATTGTTCTTAAACGTGTTTTTTTTCTTTTGTTTCACTGTTTATTTTTTGTTTTTACTTTCTTCTATACATTTTCCTCCAACACAGTCGCCGCACGTATGCAATAATATCTATTTCTATAGTCCCTTGTTATTCCCATTCTTGTCTCTAAATCTATAATGGTCGACATATTTTTATTCCATCTTGGGGCAACCTAAAGGTCCAAAGTTGTATTTGTTTGGCAAACTATTTTCGTGTTTCCAAACGAACCCAATTGACTTTAGGCTTTGTTTTTCCACTTCCTACGAATGATCTTAAACCCAGACTAGAAACAGAAAACTTTTATTAAAAGTTTTTCCCGTCTTGACAAAATATAAAATCTAATTCGTAATCTAGTAAAAGAGATTTTTTCCTACACCTTGTTTCTTACTGAAGATTCGTTGCGTTGTGGCATAACTACTCGTGTTACCTACGAATGAACTGATTCCTATCACAATAAATACCGAAGGGCAGGGCAGTAAAGCGGAAGTCGATATCTGATGGACGAACAACTCATGCGTTTGTATGTTTTTGTCAATACATTTTCCTACACTTTTCCCGCGTTCTGTTTTCCTTGTAACTTTTTCAATAAGTTTCTAGACTATTTTCGTATCGGCACTTTTATTGATAGCACACACATGAAACTTTAGTCCCTTTCAAAGTAATTTCCTTCGACTTCAATACCCTTGTTACACGGTTTCAACAAATTCTGGGAGGCCTGATTTAAATCCCCTTGTGTGAACGTGTCAATAACCCTCATCGCACTCTCTTTCATCTCCACCACTGTGTAATAACTGCATCCTCTAAGATTTTCCTTGAGTTTAGAGAATAACCAAAAGTCACAGGGAGCAAGCTTGGACAATAAGGAGGGTGAGGAACTGTCTTGATGCCAATCTTACAGTTCTGAACTGATACATTCACGCAAATTTGTCGCATCTTCAGTTCCTCGCTAATAATTGTGCGTGCAGTTCCCACACTGACATCAAACTGTGCACTTATTGTCTCTATAGACACACGACCGTCCTTAACCGTGAAATTCTTTATTTGGACAATCAACTCTGGTTTTCTGACGTCCTTACTGCTCCCACACCTCTCCTCGTCCCTCACTGCTTTCTTTAACTAATTTTATTGCAAATAGTTCTTATAAAATGTCCTCACGTCCAGATTGTATTTTTGAAATGTCACAATCAGGCTTAAGTGTATTCCAATCCCTGCTGTAGCTATTTATTTGAATTTAAAATCATAAAATGTATAAAGAAAGCATACTGAATGTTCAAGGGTCTACGACAATATCAAATGCCTGTACAAAAAAAATCTGAAAATTTCTATTGAACGCACATTCTATGGATACATATATATTTCATGTATACATATATATTTGATGTATACATGTATATTTGATGTATACATATATATTTGATGTATACATGTATATTTGATGTATACATATATATTTGATGTATACATGTATATTTGATGTATACATATATATTTGATGTATACATGTATATTTGATGTATACATATATATTTGATGTATACATATATATTTGATGTATGCATATATATTTCATGTATACATATATATTTCATGTATACATATATATTTCATGTATACATATATATTTCATGTATACATATATATTTCATGTATACATATATATTTCATGTATACATATATATTTGATGTATAAATATATATTTGATGTATACATATATATTTGATGTATACATATATATTTGATGTATACATGTATATTTCATGTATACGTATACATTTCATGTATACATATATATTTCATGTATACATATATATTTTATGTATACATGTATATTTGATGTATACATATATATTTGATGTATACATGTATATTTGATGTATACATATATATTTGATGTATACATATATATTTGATGTATGCATATATATTTCATGTATACATATATATTTCATGTATACATATATATTTCATGTATACATATATATTTCATGTATACATATATATTTCATGTATACATATATATTTGATGTATAAATATATATTTGATGTATACATATATATTTGATGTAAACATATATTTCATGTATACATATATATTAGATGTATACATATATGTTTGATGTATACATATATATTTCATGTATACATATATATTTCATGTATACATATAGATTTGATGTATACATATATATTTCATGTATACATATATATTTGATGTATACCTATATATTTCATGTATACATGTATATTTCATGTATACATATATATTTCATGTATACATATATATTTCATGTATACATATATATTTCATGTATACATATAGATTTGATGTATACATATATATTTCATGTATACATATAGATTTGATGTATACATATATATTTCATGTATACATATATATTTCATGTATAAATATATATTTGATGTATACATATATATTTGATGTAAACATATATTTCATGTATACATATATATTTGATGTATACATATATGTTTGATGTATTCATATATATTTCATGTATACATATATATTTCATGTATACATATATATTTCATGTATACATATAGATTTGATGTATACATGTATATTTCATGTATACATATATATTTGATGTAAACATATATTTCATGTATACATATATATTTCATGTATACATATAGATTTCATGTATACATGTATATTTCATGTATACATATATATTTCATGTATACATATATACTTGATGGCAACTTTCTGTCTAATGAGACAGTGGCATAGTTCATCTAGTCTAGTGTATTGCAGTGTCTATTGTGGCTATAAATTCGGAGCTGGAGTTGTCTCAGCGGATTCAGGCTTGGCGGATAATATGAAAACCTACGTTTGCCTAGTTACCAGGTTCCTTCTCTCAGCGTTGGTGATAAAGACCTACATAAAGGCAAATCAATACGGTTGAAGCTAGCGCAGGTGCGAGAGTTGCTGAAAAGATGCTGCAGTGCTTCACCATCTGCTTATCGGGACTCCAAACCGGATTTTTTTTTTTGTCAGGGTTTACCCTCTTAGCCTTTGAATATTCCATTTCCACAGGTCGTCAACAAGACGGTGAAGCTAATTTTCCCAAAACAGTGTTTCATGGTAAACAACGAATCATCCCTAAAAACTTAGAACTGTTGTGAATTCTAGAAAGCAGGCTGATTCAGCGATTACAGGAGATTAAATGACTTACTGACAAAATAATTTTCCAATGAATAACTAAAAATTAAAACAAAAATGTTTTTCATATAGTTCCATGGTTAAATAACTGATAAGACTATATATATATATATATATATATATATATATATATATATATATATATATATATATATATATATATATATATATATATATATATAGTCTTGGAAGTTTTTAACCTTTAAAACTATACAAAAAATATTTTTTTATCATTCGTTAGAAAACCATCTAGTCAGTAAGTCATTTAATCACCTGCAATCACTGCATCAACTCGCTCTCGAATTTACTATAATACCAATAATTTATTTTTCAAGGGATCATCAGTTGTTTACCATGAAACACTGTTTCGGGGATTTAAAAACAAAACAGTATATTACATCATGGCTCCCCTGCAGTGTATATATTATATTATATTATATTATATTATTATATTATATTTATATTATATATATATATATATATATATATATATATATATATATATATATATATATATAATTATTTACTATAATACCTAAAGACACTAGTGTTTAATCCTTTTGGGAATCTTCAATGCAGAGTGTCACGATTAACACCAGTCGACAGAATGGAACCCGGCAACACGAGCCATCTCTGGCTCGATTAGCAAAGAACGTATCCAATCGGCTACTATTAAGTGCGAGAAATAACGTTGAATTAAAACATTTTTTTAATGTTCTTCGCGTCAGTCACAGTGATCTAATCGTTATACGATGATCTATGCATGAGCTAAATTTACCGATTTATTTCAACTGAAAGTGCTCAACGATCAGAAACGAGTTTCTTAAAGGGGCTGAGATAATCATTTACTATAATAATTAAATATCTACATACACTAATGTTTTCATCCTTTCAGGAATCTTCAGTGCATGGTGTCACGATTAACACCATTTGATAGATTCGAACCCGGCAACACGAGCCATCTCTGGCTCGATTAGCAAAGACCGTATCCAATTGGCTACCATAACCCACGAGAAATTACGTTGAATTGAAACATTTTTTTTAATGTTCTTTACGTCAGTCACAGTGATCTAATGATCTATGCGTATATATATATATATATATATATATATATATATATATATATATATATATATATATATATAGTCCTCCACATACAGCATTGTTTCGCTATATCACAGCTCATCAGTGCGGATAGACGGAAAACTAGCCTAAGCCAGGACCTAAACCCGACCGCCCAAATGACAGTCAAGGCTTCTTATCATTACACTATTCGACTGTTGTTGTACGGGTTGTGAATTAACGATGTTTTGACATATATATATTTATATGGATTACTTTATTCCTCTACGTGTGAATGGGTGGAACTATCGAAACACTACTGTTTTGCGTTTATTACTATTCAATTTGAAGATGACTATGGTGTAGACCTAAGCCTTCTGCCAGCATGCATTAGAGATGGGTTGTTATATTTTTACATTTGTCCTTTGAAGATGAAAATTTGCTGTTAATTAGGACGATAGATCAAAAGGTCAATCGAGCACCTTCCATAGAACTAAGAATAAAGACTAGCAACGCCATAGATTGGAGTATAGAAGCGGTCATCCCCACTAGATTGTTAAGTATGTTTTGTACTTTGTAAGGAAAAACATTAACCTCCGGAAAAAACTGAAGTGTTTTGCAGTTTTACCAGAAGACGGCCGTATGCTGTGAATTTGAAACCAGTTATTGATGTTCAGTAGTATACCTTCCATATGATTTACGGTAGAACAGAGAAAGGCTAGCAATATCTTATTATTCTGTGTAAGGACATATAGTACGCTTTTGAGGGTTGAGGTTTACAATGAATTGAAACAATGATCCAAATATTTGCTGCTGGGAAAATTGTGGAAACCAAGAAAAAGGCTTACCGTTAAAGCGTCGGCGTGTGTATACGTTATGTGGAATCAAACTGCCGCGGGAGGGGGAAAATAATCAAGATTGTGGCGCCTATAATTTTTAGAAGTAGTGATCTCGCAAAGCGACGCAAAATTTCGCTGCTCGTGTGCAAAATTTCGCTGCTCGACTGCATAAAAGAAGGCCGCAGAAAGGCAGTTATAGGAGTAGCCTTAGAGATTGTTGTAGGAGAAACCTTCGCGATGGTTGTAGGAAAATCCCCAGTGATTGCTGTAGGATAATCATTGGAGGTTTTGTTACGTGTAGCTAAATCACTTTGTTTTCTTGTTTTTTTTTTCCATTCCTTATGATTGAGTAATATACATTAATAAATTCAATCTTTCAGTTTTAAAATTTCTAATGATAAAGACTTTCTCACTGCAACTTTTCAATATATATAATTTCTCACTCGATATAAAATAGTTTTATAAAACATTTTATAAAACAGTTTTATAAAAATCAAATTGTCTTCATTTATTTCCAAGTTAAAATCTAAAATTGTGTGACTCCGTCTACTTCATGGCAGAACTTTGTTAAAACTAAGTAAATTCGAAAAGATCTTATCTCTTTTCTAATTTAATTTGTTTCTGGTGTAATCTGCACAAAATGCAAGTTTGACCCAATTTCAATCGCTTTGTTAAAAGTGTCTCGTGCTAATTTCACTGGAGAAACTATATAATACTAGGCATACAGTCTACAATAATGTTCCTCACTGTTTCCTATATGTCTACGTGGGAAACGCTTTGTTTAACAAAAGTGTCCTTCTTGTAGACCCTGAACTAAACTTCACGAAACTCATCTTATTAACGATGCCGTGCCTCAAGGATCCATACTATCTGACCGCTCTTCCTGATCTTAATCAATGGTTTCTCAAATCATATTCTAAGATTATTTGTCAATATTTATGCAGACGACACTACCATTTATGGAAAAACTTGAAAGCCGGCAATGACCAAGATCTTTTTTGGTTACCTCGTCTGAAACCAAACTCTTATCTTTTCACTGCCAATGCTCTGATCCCGATTTTAAGCACATTTTAAGTAATGACACTTGTTTAGATGAAGCGCATTGCTTCGAAAAAAACTTCTGGGACTGACCTTCTCTTCTGACCTTAAATGGAATGCTTAAATTAAATCCATTTGAAAGATCGTCGTGCAGCCCTTCTCTATCGCCATGAAAATAATGGGTTGTGAAGGGAGAGGAAGGGATGTGTCAGTGCAGAGAATTTAGGTCAGCTGGAAAAAGAAAAAAATCCATTGAGGCAAAAAATAAATAAAATAAAAAAATAAATAAATAAATAAATAAATAATAATAATAATAATAATAATAATAATAATAATAATAATAATAATAATAATAATAATAATAATAATAAACAATAAAATAAAACAATAAAAAGATAGCATAAGAGATCGTTCCTCCTAAACTATTCACCCTTTCAGGGCGGTAAAGTTAGACACAAGATCTGTTTTTAATGTGGAGAAATCCAGCCTCCTCCCACCCTTCACTGTCGCTGTTATTCTCTACCTCTAAGTAAGTCTTAGAATGGAGTACTGTTGCCACATCTGGCTAGTAGCTGCTCGAAGCATTTTATCCTGCCTTAACGTAGTTCAAAACTGACAAGTATAGACGCTGCAAGTCTTTCTCTGCTCTATCGTTATTTTCAAGGAAAGTGCTCGTCGAAGCTGCAATCTATGCCCCCCCTTGCCAAACTTTCAGGAAAAACACTCGTTTAGTTGAAATCACTATTAATAATTTCCCCAACTCTTTATCTGTGCCTAAACCTAAATGTAGATTCCATGAACAAAGATTATTTCTTAGAACTGCACGCCTGAATCATTTTACCGCTCAAGAAGATACCTCATGCCGAATGTAATCGTATGTTTGTATATAAGAGACAAGTACGTCCTTATATAAAGTACTGCCGTTACATTTGCTGTTAAGAAAACACTTTCTTGACAGAATACAAACTAAAGCGCGCGATTAAATTTTCTTCTCCCTATTTCCTCATTTTCACAGAAAAGATATTGTTAGTCTGTTTCTGATCTATCGTGATTTTCAAGACAAATGCTCGACTAGGTTTCAATCTTTCTTCACATTCGAAACAAACACCCGTTTTCTTATAACAGCTAGCAATAATAACTCTTACTCTCTATCTGTGCCTACAACCAAATGAAAATTCCATGAACAAAGTTCTTTTCCACGAACTGCATTTGTGGAACACACTACCGCGAGATTGATTCCCAGTTGACTATAACGTGGTGATTTTCGCATCAACTTTAAACAAGTTATTAAATAATTAAAATCGATCAAATTTTCACCGTTAACAATCATAACCGAGTCTCATAATCAACTTGACATCAGCAGTGTCAGAAATTTCGTGAAAATAGTGAATAATTCCACCCCATCTTTCCAAGCTTATAACTCCTCGAAAAATGTAATTCAAGCCCTAATTTTTTTTTTCAATTAAAGGAGTAAGGACCAAGGTTTTATTTAAAAAAAAACAAAACAAAACAATGTGTTTTTTTTTTTAAAAAAGGTTTTAAACTTCGGACTTTACAGGTAAATTTCTAAAAAACTGATTTTTTTTTGTTTTAAATTTGAATATATTATTTATTGACCTTTTCTCTTCAATTTGTGATATATAAAACTATTAAACATAAATTAATTATTTACTTTTTAATAGACATTTCAAAATGAGAGGCGTAAATTATTCGACCCCCTATCTTTCTAAGCTTATAACTCCTCGAAAAATGTAATTCAAGCCCTAATTTTTTTTTCAATTAAAGGAGCAAGGACCAAGGTTTCATTAAAAAATAAAAAAAGACAAAAAGAAAAAATGTGTTCTTATAAAATAAGGTTTTAAACTTCGGACTTTACAGGTAAATTTCTAAAAAACTGATTTTTTTTTTTGTTTTAAATTTGAATATATTATTTATTGACCTTTTCTCTTCAATTTGTGATATATAAAACTATTAAACATAAATTAATTATTTACTTTTTAAGAGAAAGTTGAAAGTGGGGGGGCGTGAAAATGGGGGGGCGTGAAAATGGGGGGGGCGTGAATTTAAAAAAAACGTTTGTCTAAAATATTATATTCGGTTTATTGGAAAGAACATAAAATTTCACATTGACCCTGAAAATATCGTAAAAATAGAATCAATAGAAAAATTTTGATAGATTTTTAAAATTTAAAAATATTGAGTTTAAAAATTGAAAAATATTGAGTTCGGAAAATTCATTACTGTTTTAAAAAAAAATAAAAATATTTTTATTACTTTTAAAACAACTGTAATAGTTTATTTTGGAAGTATAATCCATAAAGAAAATAAATAACCCCCTTTTAACAGAGAAATTACGAGATTTTTATATTGTATTCGCAGTTTCGTGTTAGGGGTGTCAAAAATTCCTACAAAAATTCTGATACTGCTACATCAGCACTCATCAGCGTGCTAGTTAAGTATGAATCTGTATAAGACCGGAAAGTGATTACTGTCACATGGGCCATCCGATGGTGAATACAGGGAGGGTTAAGGTTATTTTTTGAATGCCAACATGTTTTATTTCTAATTTTACATTTTTTTTCTTTCTGTAATGAACATTTTTTTTCCAGTTTCCAGCTTGATATTGTGTGGAAGTAGATGCATTCAGTCATGCAGATGGACAAATGGGATCTTAATAACTAGGGGTTTTTTTTTGTATTTTCACCCCAAACAAGGCACAGTGACGCTTTGATGTAGGAGACTACTATATGAGACATGCTTTGTAAGGATACTATAGAGGGAGTTGAGCAGCAAGGTATCTGTTTACTTTACACTTGAACTTCTGCATGTCAGTACAGTCAAGGAAGCAGGAATCCGGAAGGGAATTCCAAAGTTTATCAGTCCTAGGGAAGAAACTATTAGAGTAAAATGCTTTCTTACATCTAGGGATTTCTACTGTGTAGGGGTGTTTTTTTCTGCTTGTTGGGTTTGTTGGAAGTATTTACGTTGAGAAATAAATTCCCAAAATAAATTATATTTTTGAAGAAAAGACAAAAGCTTTTATTGTTTGAAGCAAATTACATAGTTTCTTGTTTTCTGAATCAAGACAACGAATCTGTTATCAGCTACAGAAAGTTAATGCTTACATGCCAAATCCTTCCTTCCCATAATCAGAAATTTGAAAGGAAATTGTTTGCTGATCTGGATTACAAATTAGGTTAAGGACTGGTTCAGAAAATGTGATAACGCAAAGAACGTGCCGGATAGAGTCATGATAAAGATAATACCTAAGACAAAGACCATCATGCTTTCACATTATTTATATTTTTTAAGCTCAACACATTCAACAGGATTATATAGTACTGGGTAAAATTATAAAATTGTCGATTTAGAAAAGACATGATTCCATTTCTGTCTGATGAAAATTGGTTTTCTTTTTTGTTGCAGACCATCTACTAGTTGGCCATTTATGTACAAATCCCAAAGCGATAGGAGCCTTCTATCATGTTTAAAAGTGACACAAAGTGCAACGAGCGAAATCGAGAGAGAGAGAGAGAGAGAGAGAGAGAGTTTACCCAAGCTCCTTTGGGAAGCAAAGAGGAGGTAGATGAGACAATGTAGCAATTTAACCAGGCATTGAATTCCCATCTGAAAAATAAATATATTTTGTTATGTTAGCCTTTGTCTTCGTCGGCATTTCAACCATTTTTTTTTATCTTTCAAGTTTATAGCATCTCCTCTCCACGTTTAAAGAACTGTTTATAAACACTTCTTGCTTCACAGTGCTTCAATTATAAATGTGTACCCGAGGTATACAACAATCATAGATAAAAAATAAACCAAGTTTGACCTAGACTGGAGATACACCAGCATTTACAGAAAAAGAGAATTAAAACACATCATCCAGAGTTAATTGCAATCTTCAATCAGAAAGAAAAGACTTAATAATATCAAGAACTTCACCACCGGTACAATAATCCTGAAGTTTAGATAGAAGACTAGAATGCCACATTGGTCCCGGATATGACCATATACTATATCCAGTGGTGAGACCCCCGCTTGCGGGCTTTGGGGAGTGTGGAACCACCCTTTAACTACCATTGCCTTCAGGTCCACTCTGACCTGGAGTGGTAGTACCTGTTAGAGTCCCAACTATGGGTTAAATAGAAACCGACTTGAAAATAAATATATTCTATTAATTTTTTTTTCTTCAAAATCCTTGGATTTGGCATTAAAATAACCCGAAAAGGGTTGATATGCCGTAAAACAAAAACAACTAACCAACCAATAAAGCATATGAAATGTCAAGCGTAATGGTCCTACCTGAGGGGTTGGGACGAATTTTATTTAAAAAGAATACATTTTCGGGTGTTTTTACACTAATCCAAATGGAATGCACTTGGTGTGCCGTTTCAACAACTTCTGGAAGGTCCCATGAAAGTCCTCCTTTGTGAGCGAGTCAATAACCCTCATCACAGCGTCGTTCATCTCCTCAATTGTCCCATAACGAGAGCCTCTAAGGTTTTTCTTGAACTTAGGGAATAACTAAAGTCGCAGGAAACAACGACTGGACTATATGGAGGATGAGGAATTGTCATGAGGGTCATGAGAACGGATTTTTTCCAATTTTCTTTGAGCACCTTTGGGACAAACTTTGCGCAAATCTTCCGTATCTTCAGTTCCTCGCGAATAATTGTGTGTACAGTTCCCACACTGACATCAAATCATGCATGTATTGTACCTATTTACTATGCCTCCCCACGGGACAGAGTTAGACACCAGGGTCGTTTTTTAACGTGGAGAAAAGGTACAAAAATAAAAAATTGTCTCAGTCGTGAAGGATTGATCCTCCACTGAAAGAGAACAAGAAATGGAAGTGCAGCATCTGAAGAACAGATGGTATTTATTTGCTCCCCCACCGAGCAAATTAGGCACAAGGCCGATTTTTAAAGTGAGGAGTGAAGGGGAAATGGGGACCAACTCCCCGGGGAGTAGGGGAGCTGGATAGTGACAATTGGTATGAAGGGTTGCCCCTACATTGACCAAGGTCTTATATGTGGAGTTGCCCCCACATATGGTCTTTGCTTGCAGTATCTGCCGGAACAGATACTACACTTTGATCTTGGCCAAAAGGCCAAAGACACAGAACGGTTATTGTCCGTGTAATTCTTTATTTGGCCAATCACCTCTATTGTTCTGAATTCCTTACTCTTTCCACACCTCCCATCATTTCTCACATACTCCCTGCTTTCTTTGAATCTCTTATGGCACTCAAAAACTGCCGCTCGCTTGATGCAAAACGATCCAAAATAGTCTGAAACATTCTATACGTTTTTGTTTCAATTTTCCGAGCTTAAAAAACAGAATTTTATTGCATATCGTTCTTCTAAAGATTCCTTACGTCCGGATTGCATTTTTGAAATTTCCCAGCTTTGAAAATCAGCCTTTAGTAGAGTGTATTCCAATTTCTGATGTAGTTGTTCTATTTGAACTTTAAATCATAAAAATTAGTCAGTCATCTCATAAGATATATAGCAATAACATAGTGAATTTTCAAGAAGCTACGACAATTTGAAATGCCTGTACAAAAACAATCTAAAACTTATTTTAGACACCTTCTTTTATATATAGAAAGAGAGGAATAAAAAGGAACAAACTGAATTATGTGTTCATCAACGTTGCGTCTTTATTTTGAGACTTTCTATGGATGAAATAAAGACGAAACAGTGATGAACACATGACTCGATTTGTTCCTTTTTATTTTATCTATTTAGTCGAAATACTCCATTATTCTCATATATATATATATATATATATATATATATATATATATATATATATATATATATATAAATTGGCTGAAAATGCGAAGCTCGTTGTTTGTTTACGAACTATAAAAGTGGTGGTGGGTGTCTATTTAAATAGACATTCCGACGAGTCATTTGCTGGCGTCGATTCCATGGTCGAGTGGGAGAACTGCCGACTGTCAACACGACGGTTCTAGGTTCAATCCTTGGCTTGGGAGAGATGCTAGACTGGCGGCACTGATGAGTTGTGATACAACGAAACAGGACTGTATGTCGATGGCTATATGTATATATATAGATATATTTGTGTGTGTATAAAGTTCAATTTTTGTTTTACGTGTCTAGACCAAAGATCAAAAGATTGAGAGAGGAGTTTGGTAGAGACTTTTTCAGCACACACATAAACAAAGTAACTTTAACATATAGATAGAGATACGTACAAATATGAGTGTCATAGTTTGATGAAAACAATCATAGAATAAGAACCCATAAAAATAAATCATTAATGAAAGTCTGTTTATTAACTTTATTTAGTCGTTTGCATATCCATGACTGAGTATATTAAGACGTTCGTTTTAATCATTTTGGAATAGAAAGAGATTTTTTTTAAATATAAACGTGAGTGTAAGGAAAAACTCAACTTTGTGTATATACTAGCATTTCAGCCTGGCGTTGCCCGGGTGTTTGGAAATGTATGTTGAGCAAAAAAGAAAAAAGAAAAAAGCGGTCAATATTTTTAACTTTGAACCCTATCATGACAACTTAAAATTTATTGTTTTGGGCTCAAATCAAGTTATTAACTTAGATCCATGTCCAAGGAATCTATATCTAAAATCTCAAGTGTTTAGACCCAAAATTGTCGGAGGAGTTTTGTAGAGTTCTCAAAGGTCAAATCATTGAACTTTGACCCCTTAACAGCCACATTTCTGGCCGAAAATCGATTACAAAGATTTTTCCAAATCTCAGTACCCTATATATCAAATTTCGAGTATGTAGACTAAAAATTGACAGAGTTATTGCGTGGGAAAATGTACACAGACACACAGACACACACACGCACACACATACACATGTTCACTTTTATATATAGATAGATATACACTTTTCTCAATCTAATTGCATGTATATCGTACTTTATACGTTTAATAGTGATAGTTAACATGCTGCCAATAACTTACCAAAAACGCAAAGTTCAGATATTAAGAAAGTTACTGCTTCTTCATCCAGCTATAATTTCGCATCATTGCGGCAACGTCTTAGATCGCTATCTTTTTTCTACTCTTTATAATGGTCATAATCAATTCCCACTTGTACAATAAAGGTCAGATGAACGATATGTTATTGATTATCTGATCGAACGATAGCCTCGCGATTTCCACATTTTTTTTTTTTGTTTATTCGTATTTTAAAAAAAAATAATGATTTTTCATGATTTAAAAAATATTTTACACTTGCCTGTAATATCTTTGCAAAGTTCACCTATTTTTATATTTATTTTTTACTTCATAATTATCATCACCGCCATTTTTATTATTATTATTCTTCTTCTTCTTCTTATTATTATTATTATTATTATTATT